>NC_079215.1:5675082-5917582 GCF_029633865.1 Lampris incognitus | reverse complement strand
AGCTAGTTTTCAGATAATACTGCCTCAAATATGTCAGTCCTCGTTTTGTGAGAGAGTGTAGGTATTCCTGGTATCATTAACTCTGACAACACATCTGTCCGTCACAACATAAACATACCCGGTTTAATGCCGATACCACGGAAAGACAGTACGGGACGGTACTGAACTACTATGAAGCCAGCACAGAAACAGTCCCATACAGAAGTGGTGCGAACATAAAATCATATTTCAATCATTTATTTAGGCTCAGAACAAACAAACTAAAATAGGAAGAACACACACACACGCACACGCACACACACGCACACGCACACTAGCTAGCTAAGAGGAAACGGTGCGTGACGGGGCGGGGCTTCAGTGTGCGCTCTGCTGGAAAACACAGATCACATCATTCTCTGTTGACCAAAAACAGGATCTGGTCTCACGTGTCAACAGGCAGCCAAGCCACTTTTATTACAACAGATAAAAACAGTTTCTTGCTCCGACTCCATTTTTTTTTACTTACAGCGGTACGTCAATGTTAAGCCAAATGAAGTGAGCCTATTGCAGTGCAGCTACTCTAATGCACTTTAAAGCAAGTTAAAAGTCAAACACAGGCTTTCTATGAAGCATGCAGGTGAAAGTTAGCTGCTTGGTGATCTTTGCACGTTTAAGGTCATTTTATTTATTGATTGAGTGATTGCTTGTCACTGCTTGTTTGCTTTAGATAAACCCAAAGTGTTTTGTGTGGTACAATCAATTGATCCAATGCGATGTTTTGACAAGGGGGAAAAAAAATGCTGGAGACCAGGATTAGATCAATGATATCTAGCTAGCTAGATAGCTAGATAGATACATTGATTGACTGATTGATTGTGTTGACCTGGTAACCACAAACCACAGCCACAACGGTATGCAAGTGTTTTTTAGCATACTTGCAACCACAGTATTCATCAAACCGTGTGCGAATAATACCCGGATGTTGTACCGGGTGCAGACAATTATTGTAGCATGAAAATACTGTACACTACACTGACACGAGGGGTGTACTGCACCACAAGGCGACGTCACTAACCGCCGTATCGAATCCCGCACCGGGCAAGAAAATAACCGGTTACACTAACCTCAACCTAACCTTAACATAATGCTTAGCCTAACTGATAACCTTAACCGAACACTTCTGTTAGACCGGAAGCTTTCTGGCAGAAAGCCCCGCAGGTCAGCTTTTCCAGTGTGCATAAAGTCATCGTACTTTATCCACGGGTTTCCTGGGGGGTGGGGGGGTCGCCCTTTTTAAGTCCCGTGAGGTGGTGTTCCCACATCGTTAGCTAACTTGGCTGGCTAGATCTTCATGAATGAATGGGACGCCATACAACTCGCTCTAAGAAAGACGGTAAGCGCACCGTTACCATGGAAAACGCCGGTTCCGGTTCAGTGACAAGACGCGCCGGAAGTCGCGCCCATAATTCACGCAAGGTATCATGGGGGCCAGGAATAAGGCGGCTACTCGCATGCAAATGATAGTATGCTGCAAGATAGTTTACGTGTAAATCTAGTAGGTAGCATGTGATTCTGGACAAAGCCCACCAAGGATTAGATGGCTGAAATACCTGACAACAGGTGAATATTTACAAGTAACTACCTGATATGACAGAAAACCAGCAAAACCACTACAATATAACAACCCCTGAAAACAAAAGAGTTAAATTAGCTCAAGTTTATCAGTCAACATACTAACTACACAGATGATGTTATCCTTACCGACCGAACTACTTCGTATGAATTCTTAACTTGATCAGTGACCTCTAACGTGCATAACTTTAATGCTAGCAAACATTTTCGTCACAAAAATCTTCAAATCAACAACTGCATGTAGGAGGATGTGCTTTTTGCAACGTGACTGAAAAGTGTGTGCACCGACGTGACTTCTGAGCTGGGAAGAAGCCGAGTGACTGATATCTCCCTTTTTTTAATAGCACACTCAGACTAAATGGGAAGTTGCACGCTCCGTCGTGTCCTTGCTTCACACATATTCCTCTTAAGTTTGGCAGCACCTGCATCCCCCCCCCCCCAAAAAAAACACTTGTCCTATCATTGCAAAGAAGATAGCGCACACAACCCATTTTAAATAGTGTAACCAGAACATACACATAATACTCATGGCTTGGTCCACAAGTTGGGACAACATGACATACGTTTAAGATACAAAGAGAGAAGTTCCCACTTTAACTTAAACGATGGCCCTGAACTTCCTGCTGTCAGCTTTATTTCGAGCTATATTTACTGCAGTGTAAAGAGGATGTGCTCTCATCCTGGCACCGCGGTGCAGTACCATAAGTCTTCTGCTGGCGGCGCTAAGCGAGTCAGTCCTTGGGGGTTTGGTTGATGACTTTTTTCTTGCGGACTGAAACCAGGTCGTAGAACGGGTCCTTGGTGATACTGGCTCTGTTCAGACAGTAAACATTGTAAGAGTTGTTGAGTTCTCACAGTGATACGGGTGTGATCGGTTGTGTACTGTGTGCACGGATTTGTGTAATATGTGTATGTGTTGTATTCATGTGCATACGCTGACCTGATGGCGTCTATCCAGGAGTCTCTCTCTACAGCGCTGGAAGCACAGATAGTGTAGGACTGGTGATTCCCCTCCACCACTCTGCCGTCAGTCTCCGTCTTGCAGGCCTTGATCCTCTGCCCTTGACTCTTGGGGTTATACAGCTCCAAACAGAACTGAGGGGAGAGAGGCGGTAGGGTCGGTCACAAGGAGTCACCCACGGTCGCCACCAGCCTACTCGTCAGTGTTCACACCAAACGCGAAGCTGAAGTTGCGCCGGGCGACGCAAATAACGCGACGCGAACGGCGAGTTGGACATATGTGTCTGACTTTCTGTCTCTATGGAGGGATCCGACGACGACTTTATACAATCATACAGTAGCTAGCTAGCTCCGCAGTAGTGACTCGTCTGAGGGCTAAACATAGACTGACGATTATGTGGCTCCCCCCTGCGTCCTCATGCGTCAGATGGACCAATCAGCTTGCAGCTAACTTAACAGCCAATAGGAGTGCTTGTATCACATCCTTATAGCCAAACCCGCTATTATATTCTAGAGCAGTGGTTCTCAACCTTTTTGGGGTCCTGGACCCCCTGCGTATTTTTGATCTACCCTGAGGACCCCTCCACCTGATCTCGGGGGAGGGGGGTTGCAATTTGATAGAAACAGTAGAAACTGCATTTTAAATTGCATTATAGCATTTATTCTCTCTTTGGGGCAAAGATAAGAGCTTTCAGTTGCAACTTAGATATAGTTAACAAAACAGAATTCTTATGCAGTAACTTTCAGATATATGTAACAAAACAGAATATGTATTCAGTAACTTTCAGATATATGTAACAAAACAGAATATGTATTCAGTAACTTTCAGATATATGTAACAACACAGAATATGTATTCAGTAACTTTCAGATATATGTAACAACACAGAATATGTATTCAGTAACTTTCAGATATATGTAACTAAACAGAATATGTATTCAGTAACTTTCAGATATATGTAACAGCAGAATTGTTATGCAGTAACTTTTAACAATGCAAACGGGAGCGAGATCTCTTATTAAAATACAATAAATTACACTTGTGAAACAGATGTAATTAGAGAAAAAGTCCTGTTACCCTTTATAGTTTAGGTAGATAAAGGTCTCAGTCACATTTGAGTAAAATAATCCTATTTCTATAAATGTCATAGGATCTTTTTTTTAAATATATTTTATTTTCACGGACCCCTTGCAATTACACCGCGGACCACTAGGGGTCCGCGGACCCCCGGTTGAGAAACACTGACCTAAACGGGGGGGGGGGGGGTCTTATATCCAGAAGGGGCCGGTGCGGGTGAGAGAAGGTGAAGGTTTTTGTGCGTAACTGCTTGGTTGGAACAAAATCCTTCACCCACACTGAACCCTTCTGTTTAAGACTGCCCACCCCTGGTCTAAAGCGATCGATCACCGTGAGCGTCAACCTATTTATCGATCGCTATTTGTCTATTCTATTTGCCTCTTTACACAGTCTGTCAAACGACCTCGACGCCTCAATCGATTGTTTGGTTAACCTGAATACATGTGTAAACCTGCATGCACAAACCATGACCACATTAATCCAGTTTGAGCAAAGAAGTTACTCACACAAATCTGTGCAAGGTTATTTTGAAGCAACATTACTGGTCAGTGAAGTAACTCTGACTCCAACATGTCCATCCATCCATCCATCCATCCATCCATCCATCCATCCATGATCCAAACCGCTTCTCCTGCTCTCAGGGTCGCGGGGATGCTGGAGCCTATCCCAGCAGTCATTGGGCGGCAGGTGGGGAGACACCCTGGACAGGCCGCCAGGCCATCACACAGGGCCCCCAACCCACCACACCACACATTCACACCTAGGGACAATTCAGTACGGCCGAGTCACCTGACCTACAGGTCTTTGGACTGTGGGAGGAAACCCACGCAGACACGGGGAGAACATGCAAACTCCACACAGAGGACGACCCGGGACAACCCCCAAGGTTTGACAACCCCGGGGTTCGAACCCAGGAACCTTCGTGCTGTGAGGCGACCGCGCTAACCACTGCGCCACCGTGCCGACTCCAGTATATATATATCTAACTATTCTCAATCATGAAGCATATTCACACTGCATTAGAAAAAAAAAAAATAAATCTGACGGTGTCTTACGGGTTTGCGAGGACAAGGCACTTCTCTGACACTCAGGTTCTCCAGCGGGATAATCCCTCTTGGCTCTTTGTCCTGGGGACAGACAGGTAGAAACACAAAAAGAAATGATATACAAACAGACAGACAGACAGGCAGACACGGGGAGGGAGATAAGAAGGGACAGGGGGAAGGACATAAGTCATAAACACTCAACCTTTGTCTTTTTTTTTGGAACAACTGCCAATGGCACTGAAAGTTCATCAGGAAACCTGCATTGGCTGCTATGTTCGGTGTGTCCAGACAGGGATGAGAGACAGAACGTCTGTGTAGCTGAACTGACAGGAAACTGATGATTTTATATGGCAACTTTGTTGCTCAAATGACGTCACACTGAAATGGTTTGCTTTGACAATACACCGAGTCCCGAATCCTGATCCAGACCCAGTGCATTGAAGCTCTCCTTGTGAGCCGGCCTGTATATAACGTTGAAACTCAAGTTACCTGGACGGCAGAGTTCACTGGACTACTGGGTGTCCAAAGGAGATGTTTGTGTTGGAGATACTAAATTGTTTGTTTGTCGTTGTTTTTGTAACCCCCCCACCCAATTTCTCCTCAGTTGTGTTTGGCCAATTACCCCACTCCTCCAAGCCGTCCCGGTAGCTGCTCCACCTCCTCCGCCGGTCCGGGGAGGGCTGCAGACTACCACATGCCTCCTCCCATACATGAGGAGTCGCCAGCCGCTTCTTGTCACCTGACAGTGAGGAGTTTCACCAGGGGGACGTAGCACATGCGAGGATCACGCTATCCCCCCCAGTTCCCCCTCCCGAACAGGAGCCCCAACTGACCAGAGGAGGCGCTAGTGCAGTGACCAGGCCATACCCACATCCGGCTTCCCACCTGCAGACATGGCCAATTGTGTCTGTAGGGACGCCCGACCAAGCCGGCGGTAACACGGGGATTCGAACCGGCGATCCCCGTGTTGGTAGGCAACGGAATGCACCCCTACGCTACCCGGACACCAGCCTAACACAGCTTTTACACAGAGGGCTTGTTGAAATGAGGTAAAACCAGAGTTGACCTTTATGGTAAATGAATAAATAAAAATAAAACAGAAACTAAAATGGACTGGGTAAGGATAGATTTGGATGGTGTCTTACGGTGGTGAACTCAAAGTAGTAGAGACAGTTGTCGGTCAGGATAAACCATCGTCTCTTCCACGTCTTCACTCGGCCTCCTGAAATACAGTCACCGTTAAAAAGTACAATTCTCATGTCTGTTTACAATCCAAGTTATTTTAGCCATATTCAGGTTATAATCACATTTAACAGGTAATCACTGTTTATCCCTGTGACACAAAATACTGGTTGGGTGTGATGTATGAATTTATCCCACACACTGTTTTATATTGAATATCTGAAGGAATAACAAGGAAACAAGCTAGAGACGTAGAAAAGCCCCTGTTTCGCTAAACTATTGCTCAGTAATCACTAATGAATGGACTGTAATTTAAAGGGTCACCCAAAGAGAAAACCAATATAATACAACAAATATAATAATAAATGTAATAATAATAATAAATATATAAAACAAATAATATATATATATAATATTGTTTTATCTATGATTATTTGTTTTATTTTATTGAATTTTTTGAATTTATTAAAACAAATATATTTGTTTTATTTATTATTATTATATAATAATAAATAAAACAATATAATAATGATAATATATATTAGTTTTATTTTATTATATAATAATAAATAAAACATAATAATAACTGTATTAATATATTTGTTTTATTACTTTATAATAATTGTATTATTATATTTGTTTTACTTATTATATAATAATAATAAATAAAACAAATATAATAATAATATGGGGAAGGTCACATCAGGCTGAGAAAAGCACAAGTGTTATTCTGAGTTAACATGACTGAGTCGCCTGTTATTCAAAGTCGTGATTCATTACATTACACTACACGTTCACCCTGATAATCTGAGGTATCTGTATAAGTATGTATGCTACTAGTGGCTGGCAGTAGTAGTATGCTACTAGCATGGGTCCATTAGCATTGTGCCAATTCACAGGAAGGGCGTCAGGCTGTTTTGATGCATTCATCCCAAAAGAAAAAAAAAAGGTTCATAATAATTGAAGATTAACTTAATTGGGAGAAGTGTTTTACCCAGTTTGAGGAGCCAGCCCTCTCGGTCGGGGTTAAAGAAGGTGTGGGTCAGGTCGTTCCCATCGTCCTCTGGGATTTTGAACGGCTCGTTGCGTATGCTTGCATACAATTGCTGGATTAAAAAAAAAAAGGAGTTAGATAACTAAAAAAAAATGGCCCACAGATTTGTGTAGACACACAAAAATGATGTTTGACAAGTAAGGGCCGCACGATTGTCAGCCTACCATAACCGTGTGACGCGTGTCATGCCAGCCAAGTGAGCCGGGCTAAGTCTCGCTTCCCAATTCATTTTCTATGGAAGCAGGCGGCATTCCTGCGCGTGCGATTCCGGGATTAACGGCACGACACAGCATTGAACAGTTGAGAATTTCCCAACTTTATGCAAATGAGAAGCCATTTCGTCAGATAGGGTAGGTGCGCTCAAATCGTGAACAGATGTTTAAAATAAGCAACATAGAACTGAAAGAAGCAAGAGCCAGCTAACTGCACTGTCTCTTTCTTGCTTTGAATGCAAGACAACAACTCTGGTGGATTGTGTATTGGTGAAATAAGACATTGTTTATAGGCATATCCGCCACGTTTGCTGATGACACGTATCTGCAACGCGCTCACTGGACGTCCAACAGTTGGTGGAGACCACCGCACCACTGGCATGTAAGCACACCGTAAGGGTTTCGTATTGTAAGTTTGGCACCGCCATGTTTTTTTTCTCCATTTTCAGAGTGAAAAATGGAATTAAAGAAGTTACTCAGTTTTGTCTTTTTTTTAAAAATAAAACACTATTGTTAAATGAGGTAACTTCCTGTTTACAAATGCTGACAACGTGATTGGCTGGTTGGCCTCACCGTAAGCAGCTCATTGGGTAGATCCCCGCCATTGTTGATTCCTCTGTTCATGGAGATGAAGTGCTCCACACTGGTCTTGGCCTTCACGTTGGGGTTGTGGAGGCTGGTGTTCAGCATAATGATGGCGAATGAAAGGATGTAGCAGGTGTCTGGTGAGACAGGACCACAAGATCAGCACGCACAAACACACACACACATAGATATTGTTGTTTTCCTCTTCTGTGGTTTGTCATCCAATGACACATGACCTCCGACTTCTAACAGGGAAGTCACATTGTTTGGAACATTTGTGTGTCGCCTATATCACCACAGTCGCTCAAGTTCATCATTTTACTGGCCGGACGACAAGCTGGTTTTACATACAGTATGTGCGCACAGGCAAAATCAGACAACTGAATCACCCAGTTAATACCGGTGGAGTCTTATATGGGCCAAATACAGAAAAAAGGACACGAGGGGAAAGACAGAAAGATAAAGATTACCGAGAAAGAACCAGAAAATTGACAGAAATACAGGAAATGGGTGCGAAAGAGGGAAAGATGCAACGAAAGAAGAGGCCACCTTAGGCTTCGCATAAGAATGCACACACACACACACGCACACGCACACACACACACACACAAACACACAAACACGCACACACACATGCACAAGACAAACAGACGCATGCTGACAGAAACCCACCGGTTGACTGGAAGACGTGAGGGTTGCAGTTGCAGTAACGTGCGGCGAAGGCCTCCATCATGCGGTCAATCTTCTGCGCTTCACCAGGCAGACGAAAACTCCACAGGAACTGTCTGTTATGAACAGGAATGCCACAAGATGATGTCTGACACCTACACCAGACTGCACGACTTTGATCGTCCTTTTCATTCGCTGAATGTAAGAGTCTTCAAAGGGACCAGAACCTCTTTGTCAGACTGAGGGAATCAAAGCCTCTTCTGTTGTCACGCTGTACAACAAGGCCGGGGTCCTTCATCTGCTGGTGCTACTCCTCTTTCGTTCGACAAGTTTTGTGTTTTATTTCTTTTGCCAGGTTTGCTGCCATGTTGCCAACGCCTGCCGTGGTTTCATCTGAGGCTAACTGATAAGAGCATCCCAGCGGCCCACAGCATCTGTCAGGCTATATGAACTTAATTGAACAAGTTTCAGAAATGGACAAAGCCTCATTGGAGGTTTGGACTCTGTACAGATGCACACAGATCATCCGTCCATGACCGTGTCACACCACAAGACTCAAAACTGCAAAGTACTGCTCACGACAAACGATTTTGCATATTAGCATGTACATATGACATGCATGATCACAACCGGCTGTCTACGTGGACAGAGTACATCTGCAGAAGGTGTGTTTTGGTCATCAGCAGTTCCCAGTCCAAGCCTGACTGGCGTTTGACTTGAGCGAAGGTGTCGTCTCTTCGTGTGCCCGCTTATGTCAATGCAATGTTCACACAAATAAGCACGGAGTGACTGCTGACATGAGGAAATGTGGTGAGGTGAAGCTAAAACAGGAAGAACACACTAGTAAGGTCGAGATCACATATGACGCAACTTTGAATGCGCCTGTGGCTTTTTTCCGGACACAACAGCAGCGTATCCTCTCCAAGCAGTGCACCTCGCGTTTATGAAGCGACGCATTTTAGGGGCACTCCAAGTTGACCATGTCTGAAATTCTCCAGCCGACTGACCAATCACATCACTCACGAGGAAGCGCTAAAATCTGAACGGCTGTCATTTAAAACGACGCTTTCGAATTTGTCCAGACTAGCACGGATGTAGTCTCAGTCCCATTGTGTTCCTAACTGCCATTTAGTCAGACTTCAGGCAATTTGCATGAGAAGATTTTGATTAATACTCGAACAAAGCCTCATTACTCATTACAAGGCCGCTTCTGGTGTGGGAACACGGTGGCGTGAATTCACGTTTGCAGCAGCCTCACCCAGTACCATCTATGCAGTGTCTTTGTCCACACCTGCGTCTAAGTTTCTGTCTTTGTTTCATGGCTGGGAGAGCTGGAGCTGGATCGGCTGGGAGAGCTTGGTCTGCTGCATCCTGTGGGCCCAGGGACCACGGCCCTGCCTGGAGCTGTGCCCGAAGAGGACACACCGAGGGCGGTCTGACAGGACGTGGAAGCGGGGCAGGCTAAGCTAACTGCTAGGCCATGCAGACCAGCGGCCTCGCCTAGCGTTGACTGTGTTTTTTTGTCATCGTGTGGAGTGCGGGGAGGTGTGTCGAAGGTGTCTGGCTGGGAGAGCTGGCGTTGGATAGGCTGAGGGAGCATGGTCTGCTGCATCCGGTGGGCCCAAGGACCACAGCCCTGCCCAGAGCTATGCCTGAAGAGGAAACACCGAGGGCGGTCTGACAGGATGCAGAAATGGGGCAGGCTAAGCTAGCTGCTAGCCCATGCAGACCGGCAGTTCCAACAGTCATCGGCTGGCGTTCGTTCTCTTAGACAGTGATTTTTGGTGTTGTTGTTAGTTTGGATATGTGTGTTCTTGTAGTTCTTGTAGTTTTTGGATATGTGTTTTTGTCTTTGTGTTGAACTGCTGTGGGCTGGGGGAAACGATACTTCATTTCATTTCGTGTACGCAAGTACACAAACAAAGTGCTCCTGATTCCTGATGATGACGAGAATGATTCTGATAATTCAGTGCATGCAACAGGATGGTAATGATAATGAGGAGGACACATCATAAAAGTAGTAAAGATGAAATGAGCTGACCTGAGGGCCTGGACCAGGTTGAGGTCTGAGAACTCGTGGAGCTCCACAAAGGCTTTGAGGGTCTGGAGGTGGAGCGCCTCTCTGGAGAGGAGACACATGAAAAGAGGGAGGACATAAACCTTGGTGCTCACTCCATCCTATTCACTTTTCTTTTGTAAAACAATGCATTTGAAGTCATATAGTACCTTCAAAATCACTCAGTATCTGGAACTGAACATGACAAATTGGGAGAAAAAGGAGGGAAAATGTAAAAACAAAAAATCACTATGCTGGGAACACCAGCAAAAGTGTTTCTTAGTGATTTCTCTGCATACTCCAGGTGTATCTCCACATATAGTTGGATGTTAATGCTACTGGAATGGTCTTAAGAAAGAAAACTCAACACTGTAAAAAAAAAAAAAAACTCACTACCCTGTCCACAAACGCTTCCCTTCACCGCTCTACAAATTTCCCATCCACCCTCTACCTGCTGTACCTTCATCTTCCTCTCCTAACACCCCTTCATTTGTGCTCCTTACTTCTCTTTCTGCTCCATCAACCCACTGAGACGCTGACAAAGACGCCAACAAACCAGAACGTTTGCCGCGTTTCTTCCTCCCAGATGTAAAAAATAACAAAACGTAAAGAAGAAAAACATTTGGCGTGTGATGGAAAACGCTGCTCCGCCGACTCCTCGCACACCTGTATCGCCTCATTTTCTCTCGTTCCCTCTCCAAACTAGGGGAATACCTCAATGTCGACTACTTCCCAGCATCTCGGGGATGGTTATTGGTGCTTTTATAAAATATTTCCTCACAAGAAAATGTTGAGAAATGATCATTAGTAATGTGGATGTGATGACCAAGCAGGTAGAGATACTCGTCGTTCATTTCAGTCATCTCAAACAGTCGAATAAGTTCAGAACATGTATATCACTTGACTGTAATGCAGCCTTTTTAGACCAGGGAATGACAAGTTCCATCACCATATTCTTCTCCTCCTTTCAGCTCTTTCCCTGTTTGTCAGGAGTCGCTGCAGTGGATTTTGCCGTTTCCATCAGTACCCCAGCACCAATGGCGGCCATTGTTAACCCGGGCCTTGACCGATCTGGTATGGTCTTGTCAGTCCGCATAATGATTTGGGAAAAATGTTACATTGGATGCCCTTCCTGGCACAACCACTACCCCTATGGACGGGGGTACAGGTAAAGCGCTGGATGCCATCCCAGTATTCATGGACTCGCACCCATGCCTGTCACTAGCTTTATCCCCTACGGGGGATATCTCTCTATCTATATCCCCTCCGGGGGATATGGATAGATAGATTGCTCCCTCCGGGTTGGGGATGACTTGTTGCCTCAAGTGAAGGAGTTCAAGTATCTCGGGGTCTTGTTCATGAGTGAGGGTAGGATGGAGCGGGAGATTGACGGCCGGATTGGTGCAGCACCAGCAGTAATGTGGACGCTGGACCGGACCGTTGTGGTGAAGAGGGAGCTGAGCCGGGAGGCAAAGCTCTCAATTTACCAGTCAGTCTTCGTTCCAACTCTCACCTATGGTCATGAGCTTTGGGTAGTGACTGAAAGGGTGAGATCGTGGATACAAGCGGCTGAAATGAGTTTCCTCTGTAGGGTGTCTGGGCTCAGCCTTAGAGAGAGGGTGAGGAGCTCGGACATCTGGGGGGAGCTCGGAGTAGAGTCGCTGCTCCTTCACGTCGAAACGAGCTAGTTGAGATGGATTGGGCATCTGATATCACCATATTACCAGAACCAAAACCCCAGACGACATCTAGTCTCATATCATGATTTTGATAGTTTCTTCATCAAGATTCAAGAATATTCATGTTATCATACATATTTAAAAAATATTTATCTGGAATTGTATTCTAGTAGTAATAGTATGAATCGGGGTCGGGGGTAGAAAGTTGGCCTCACAACTGAGAAAACATCTCTGGAAGATGTTGAGAATTAATAGATATGAGTTTGCATGTGCGGCGGGAAAAAAATGAGAATATGCACTCTTAATTTAATAAAATGAAAATGCAATAATATACAACAAATTAGAGAGTAAATACCACACACACACACACACAGGTTCCTCACCTCTCTCCTAGGAATTCACCAATGGCTGTCTTATTGAGTCCCTCCTCCTTGTAGAGGAACTCGGCGATCGGCTGGGCTTTCTCCTCCACCAGCTTATTCTCCACCAGGTAACCGATTCCCTGTCGACACGAAGCAAATTTACCGGTGTGAGGCTGAACGGTTCATTTGCGTGACATGACCCAAACCATGCTGACGATGGTAATTCCAGTCTCTCACGGTGTTCATTGAACTCTTTGTCGAGCAAACATACTTGCAAGCATCCACCTGTGAATCCATGGATGCAGGTTCTGTCTGTCTGTCTGTCTGTCTGTCTGTCTGTCTGTCTGTCTCTCTCACACACACCTCCCACATAGCAGACACATTTGGGCCTACTCTGGGGCACTTTTGGTACTTACAGCTCAGTTACGGCACTGGCAACTGTTGTGTGGGCCAGGCGTGGCCCAAATGTCATAAGCCGGGCCTGACTTGGGTTACGGCAAGTGTTGTGTGGGCCAGACATGGCCCAAATGTAATGAACCGGGCTTGACTCGGGTTACAGCACATACTATGTGGGCCCGATGTGGCCCAAATGTGGCTCAAGTATGGCTGGGTTGAGGCAGCCACACTCACCCTGAGTCAGCGCTGTCATTCAGGACCAAATGTGGGCCGTAAGAGAACTGCAGATGTGGGCCAAAGATTCTTTGCTGCCTGGGTTGGGTTAGATTGCAGGCACACTCATGCACATAGTATATACATACATGCTAAACACATGGGTCTGCTGATTTCTGCAGGTCAGGGATGCTCTCAAATGAACACTGGAAGTGATGCCATGGGGCTGATAGAGCATTTATCCGTTCAGATTCAGTTTGTAAACAGGGTTAGGGTCATAATGAGTAGTATTAGTCCAAAGGCAGCATATCAAATGTTGATCCAAGACCATCTCTCATTTGCAGAAATCAAGAAAATGTGTACTGAGTGTACTATGCTTTAGTATGTATTTATCGTTTGGACCCTCGCGCTAAAAGTTGAGTCATTCCTTAAATTCAGGGTTTTAATTTTACTCTCATAACACTTTCATTTCCATGTCTGTAAAGCCAGATTTCTCATTATTTGGGGGTTTGCAGAATGAGCTCATAGCTTCCATAAATCACATTTCCTCAAAAGTGGTTTCTCATCCTCTTTCTCATCCGTCCAGCAGCAGTGAGAGGAAAAGCCACGTTAAAAATATTTTGTTTTTGGCAAACAGCCCTTTTTTCGCACCTCTGCTGAAAAACCTTACCGAACCACACAAAAAACCCCGCAAATCTGTCACAGGTAGGGCACTTTTTTGAATGAAAATGTCACATTCAAGGGAAGGAAGTTTCTCTTATAGAGGTAAATTTCAAGTTGTAAGACGGGGCTGTCACTGATTTTGCTGTTTTGAGGGTCACGACGCCGTCTCAGTATGTAGTACATGACCTGACGACCTTTTCAGTCGTCAGCGAGAGAAAGAAAGACACTTAATCCACAGATGCATGGCTTATCCGTGACATAGGTAGAATATGTCCATCCATCCATTATCCAAGCCACTTATCCTGACCAGGGCTGCAGGGAGGCGGGAGCCAACCCCAGCAGTCACTGGACGGCAGGCGGGGAGACACCCTGGACAGGCCGCCACGCCACCACAGGGCCAACACACACACACATTCACACCTAGGGACAATTTAGCATGGCCATGTCACCTCACCTACATGTCTTTGGACTGTCGAGGAACCCGGAGCACCCGCAGGAAACATCAGAATCAGAACCAGAACACTTTATTCATCCCCGGGGGGAAAGTGGGTCCTATTACAGACACTCATGCTCTAGTAAAGAAAAAAAAACTAAAAACCAACAAGATGAAAAATAACAAGAAAATAGAATCAAATAGAAACACTGAAAAGCAGGACGAATAGAAATAAAAGAGAAAATATGAAAGAGAAATAAGCTTTAAATTCCTCGGAGTCCACATCAGCGAGGACCTCTCCTGGACATCAAAACACCCAGGCCCTTGTGGAGAAAGGCCCAACAACGCCTGCATTTCCTGAGGAGGCTGAGGAGCGCCCGTCTACCCCCCCAAAAATTCTCACCACCTTCTACCACTGCACCATAGAGAGAGCATCCTGCACCAGTGGGGTACGGCAGCTGCACCTCAGTAGACCAGAAAGCTCTGCAGCGGGTCGTCACGGCGACCCAGCATGTCACCGGTACCCAGCTCCCAGCCATAAAAGACATTTATCACAAACGCTGCCTTCGAAGGGGTCTGAGCATCAGCAGAGACCCCACCCACCCCAACCATGGACTGTTCTCCCCCTGTGCTCTGGGAGGCGCTACAGGAGCCTCAGAGCTTCTTTCCCCCAAGCTGTTGCCCTCCTGAACCTGGCCACCCACTGGATGTCTGTGGATATTTCTAAATATTTTGTACTCCAGCTCTCTTTTGTAACTTATGTTCAGCTTTTGCTCCTCCTGTGTGTATATCTTATACTCTGTTTGTCTGCGTAGTCCATTGCTAAAAGTACCCCTGTACCCGACCGGCACATAATTTCAACGGCGTCCTCCTCTCAGAAACCGCCGCCCGCCAGAGAATCCAGCTCCACCCCCGCAACGTCACCGGCCTTGCGGATCGGTTTCCTGAGCCTGTTTGCGTCCGCGACCCTCGACCTGCTGCCCCGACACACAACAGCAGACGGGGGAGCGCTGCCACCCCACACTCGTGATCTCACGAGGTAGTCCGACAAACCCACGCAGACACGGGGGGAGGACATGCAAACCCCGCACAGAGGATGACCCCCCCCCAAGGTCGGACTACCCCGGGGTTCGAACCCAGGACCTTCTCGCTGGTAGGCGACCGCCTGCTTCTCTTCAAACCAGATCCACCGATCAGAAAGCCCTGGAGACTCGACAACAGTCACGCAAAAGGAAAACGTGCCATGTGGGACCGTGTCGATTGAGACACAGAAAACATCCGAGGAACGCCTCCCTCTCCCCGAAGGTTCGACACGACGATCAAAGCTAACCTCAGGGCACAGACGCGCTCAGGGCTGCAACACAACGTGCAACGCTCATCAGATTCACTGCAGGAAAAAAACAACACAACAGCAGCCAATGTGGTTTTGGCCCCGTTCCAACGCGACACCGCAACGGCATACAGAACGGCATCACGGCTTATCGGAACGGAAGTCAAAACAGCGGCGGCGGAAACCCGAGCAGCGAGTATCAAGCCCAAAGTAAAGCCTGTCTGCGTCCAAACCAAGAGACACGCGAGTCGGAGAGCTGCGGCAGCGAGGACGGAATGAAACCGCCGTGTGTCCACAGAGGCGACGCAGCGGGGCCAAACCGTCCTCTCCGAGTCCACACTTGACATAGTGGGGGTTATGAGGATGCAGACCCGTCTATGCATCAGATTAGTTTAGTTTAACTCAGCTTGGTTTACTCACGGCGAAAAAAGACAAGTAAGAAAAGAAAGAAAGAAGCTCCCTGAAGTCAACAAACTCGGCCGATCGCCTGTTAACGGTCCAGACGATCAAGGCTCTGGATATCCCGGGCTGACCTGCTTTTAGGTGTGCTGCCGTTCCCGGGCTTCCTCGTTTTGCTCTCTAGGCATGTGCACTCCCAATGGAAACGGTGGCCTCTGTCAGCAGGACGACACACCCTCCACGCCGCACACACCGTTCGGCGCCGGTTTGAGGAACGTGGCCCTGGCCTCCAAATCCTCCAGATCGCCATCCGATTGGGCTTCTGCGGGATGCGCTGGACCCGCAACTTTGAACGTTGGCGCCATGACTGGTAGAGGGAGAGAGCCGGCTGATATGATGGAGAGAAGAAGGGAAGGTGTACTGTGTGTGCAGGGGGCCAGGTGGAAGGGGAGTAAGGCCGTCGGAGGTGGGTTCAAACTCTCCTACCACGGTGCGAAGGGACAAAAAAAAGAAAAGAAAAGAAACGCTCGCATACAAACATCGACAAGAGTAGGTTCCCACAAGTCCGGCGACACTCGGAAATGTATGGACTACTTTTCCAGCCATGGGAGAAAAAAAAACCTGGAAAATGATCCAATGTCCTGGAAATATTATTGAGGTCATGGAGAATTGTTGGGTCCTCTGCGTGGAGTTTGCATGTTCTCCCCGTGTCTGGGTGGGTTTCCTCCGGCGGCTCCGGGTTCCTCCCACAGTCCAAAGACCTGTAGGTCAGGTGACTCCGCCGTACCACATTGTCCCTAGGTGTCACTGTGTGTGTGTGTGTGTGTGTGGGGGTCCTGTGTGGTGGCCTGGCGGCCTGTCCAGGGTGTCTCCCCGCCTGCCGCCCAATGACTGCTGGGATAGGCTCCAGGACCCTGAGACCAGGATAAGCGGTCTGGATAATGGATGGATGGAGATTGTGTATATTTGTGATCGCGTATTTTAAGCCATATTTCTAGTCGCTGACATTACACATCGGTGTCTGAAGTTTGGGAGGTTTTTCAGCGACCAGCTAAAAGTTACACAGTCCATTTAAAGACTGGCGAGACTTCTGAATGATACTGGAGCGAATTCAGGGGGCAGCCCGGGACCACCGCAGCCGGGACGCGAACTCGGGTCTCCCGTACCACGGGCGGCTACATTAACCAGTCGATTAAAGGGTCCGACCCGTTAGCCAAGGGCTAGCGAGTCTAGTCATACGTGGTCGTTACACTACCCCGCCCCCTCTTTCGGGAAGTGCGTCCCTGCGCTTCAGCATACCACCTCCCTCACGCCTCTGGGTGCACGCACTTTCTATGTGCCAGATCTGGGCCAGAACCAAGCCATAGCAATGCCGCATGTGCCACACATTTGCCAAAGGTGGCCCATATTTGTTTTGTGATATTTGGGCCATATTCACCATTTACCACACGGGCCACTTCAGGGTCACATCCAGATCACATGTTGCCCAGAGCACCGCATCTTTGCCAAAAAAGGCCCACATTTGATTTGGCATATTTGGGCCATATTTGCTGTTATACATGTGGGCCACTTCAGGCTCACATCCATTTTATCAGGGCCAGAAGAAGGCCATCAGTGCTGCATCACTGCCTGAAGTGGCTCACATCCGGATGCGACCTGGGATACTTTGCTCAGCGCTATGTCACACGTTTCTTTGCTCTGATTGGTTGTCTATCCAATAGTCTGGTCTATCCAATTGCGTCCAGAGGCATTTTGGTCTGTGCCCATTGATAACGCCCCTTGGAAATCGAAAATGAGCTGAGAGATTCCAGACTAATTCGCATTTGCCAGTCTAGGAAACAGACAATCAAGCCAAGAATATAACTTCCAAAGTCAACTCAGAAAGTTTACCTTTTTGGGGTCCATGTTGAATTTCTTCTTTCCAGTGGAGTACTTCTTAGTCTTCTCTACGGTTTTACTGCATTAGGAAAAACATAATAATTGGAGAAAATGTTCATTCTTATCACTGAATGGTTTCATTCCAATGACCTCTATATTCAATTCATGGAGACTTTATGTGATTGTAATCTCATCAGTCAATCGTTTAAACCTGCGGGTCATTTACATTCCCCAAAAGCGAAGGTGTCGTGAGCAAATCTTTTAGGATGAGTTATGATGTGGTAACCTTGATGTGTTTCAAACAAGCAAGCATTTTGTGAGGAATAGCGTCCCCTTTTTTCAGATGACAGTCTTATTGTTCTTCTTATGGTTGCCACAGCGGATCATCTGTTTTCATCTTTCGCTTCTCTACATCTTCCTCCCTCACAGCAACCACCTGCATGACCTCCCTCACCACATCCCACACCACACTCTCTCTTCGCCTTACATCGCATCTCCTTGTACTCCTGTCTACTTTCTTCATCTCTCTGACTACCCCACTCCTTCTTTGCCAACCTCTTTCTCCGTATACTTTGTTGTACTCCTCATCACACCATCAAGTCTTCTTGTCTTCCTTCCTCTATCCCAGTGTTCCCCAACCCAGTCCTCAGGAACCCCTATCCTGCAGATTTTCTTTGCAACCCTGAATAGGTACCTGTTTGTAGTTATTCAACCAACCAGCAATGAATTATGTCAGATGTTGCACACCTTGCATAATTAAGTGCTGTGAGATGATTGGTTGAGTAAGTACAAGCAAGGCTACCTATGCAGGGTTACAATGAAAATCTGCAGGATAGGGGTTCCTTGAGGACTGGGTTGGGAAACGCTGCTCTATCCAGATGGCACACCAAGTACCTTCCTAGCTGTCTCCCTCACTATTTCTGCAGTGCCGGCCCAGCCAACCAGCAACTCTTCACTACCACCCAGTGCCTGTCTTAACCCCTCCCTGAACACCATGCAAGTCTTTCCTCTTCAACTTCCACCATTTCGCCCTCTGCCTTCACTCTCTTCCTCTTCTTGATCTCAAAAGTCATTCTACAGACCACCATCCAATGCTGCCTAGCTACGTTCGCCCCTGTCACCACCTTGCAGCCTCCAATCTCTTTCAGATTACACTTCCTGCATAAGATATAGTCCACCTGTGTGCACCTTCCTCCATTCTTATACGTGTCACCCTGTGAATATGTATTCACCACAGCCATTTCCATCTTTTTCACAAAATCCACCGCAATCTGTCCTTCCACATTCCTCTCCCTGACACCATAACTACCCATCACTTCCATTCCCTTCACCAACATGCCCACTGAAGTCCATTCCAATCACCACTCCCTCATCCTTGGGTACACTCTCCACCAATTCATCCAAGTCACCCCAGAATTCTTCTTTCTCTTCCATCTCACACCCAACTTTTGGGGCATATGTGCTGATAATATTCACCGTCACACCTTCAATTTCCACCTTCATACTCATCACTCTGTCTGACACTCTCTTCACCTCCAACACACTTTTGACATACTCTTCCTTCAGGATTACCCCCACCCCATTTCTCCTCCCATTATCACCATGGTAAAAGAGTTTGAACCCACCTCCAATGCTCCTGGCCTTACTCCCCTTCCACCCGGTCTTCTGCACAAACAGTATATGTACCTTCCTTCTCTCCATCATATCAGCCAGCTATCTCCCTCTACCAGTCACAGTGCTAACATTCAAAGTTCCGACTCTCACCTCCACACACCTACCCCCTCTCCTTTTCCTTCGCCTAACCATATCATAGTTTTCACCAGCACCCTGCTGGCCAACAGCATCAGTGGTGGCTGTCGGTAACCCGGGCCTCGACCGATCCAGTATGAAAATTTGAGTTATGATCCCAATATTTGACTTGGCAAAGGATGTATGCCTTTCCTGGTGCAAACCTACCCATTTATCCAGATTTGGGACCAGGACTAAGATTGCACTGGCTTGTGCGTTCCCAGTGGTTCAAAGAAGACAAAGCACTGTGTCTTTATTTCCGAGAGCTACTCGATGGTCATATAGTAGTTAAGCTTTTTAGTGATTCACAGCTAGCAAACGACCCTTTCCACTGCAAGAGAAGTTCGGCAACATCTTCAACATAGTAAGCAACAAGGTATTACTGCAAAGTTGGACAGATGCAGGAGGACAAGTGAAGGGCAAAATTAGAATTGAAACAAAAATAACAAAAAAGACAGTTAAAACTTTAAGGATCCCAACAGTTTGTTGCAGCATCAGATGCAGTCGTGGCAACAAAAAAAAGAAAAGTATGCGAATAAGGTGAATAAGAAAAATTCACATAAAGGCATTTATTTATATATGGTTATCACTTTCCCCATTAACAACGTATTCATCAGGAGTGGTGTACATGTGGCGATGTGTAGTAATATGGAAATTTAGGGCTTTTGATTTTTAAACTTACTTGTCCTCTGCAACCTGAAAGCTGAGTATCTCTGCCATGACGATGTCTATCTCCGTCTTCAGCTTCTGGACAAGGTAAAATGACAGGAAACGTTGCGCAAACATCGTACTTTGACATTTGATCATTCACCGCTTGGTTGCGTGGGTGTGTGCTTTATACAGAGCATGCAAAAGATTAGAACCACGGCTCCTTGTTTATTTATTTGTCTATTTGGCTTTTTTCCCCCTCCTTTTCTCCCCAACTGTACTTGGCCAGTTGCCCTATTTTCCGAGCTGCTCCACCCACTCTGCTGGTCCAGGGAGGGCTGCAGACTACCACATGCCTCCTCCGATACGTGTGGAGTCGCCAGCCGCTTCTTTTCACCTGACAGTGAGCAGTTTCGCCAGGGGAACATAGCGCGTGGGAGGATCACGCTATTCCTCCTAGTTCCCCATCACCCCCGAACAGGCGCCCCGACTTACCAGAGCAGGAACTAGTGCAGCAACCTGGACCACATCCGGCTTCCCACCCGCATACACGGCTAATTGTGTCTGTAGGGACGCCCGACCAAGCCGGGGGTAACATTGGGGATTCGAACCGGCGATCCCTGTGTTATTAGGCGACAGAATAGACGGCCTGCCTAATGCCTTATCAATAAAACAAGGAGACGTGCTAAAGATGCGTTCACGAACCTTGAGAAAGTTGAGGGACAGATTTTGCAAAATAGCAATCAAATCGGTTTTAATTAGCTGGTCCCAGTTTTGTGTACATTCGCTGTGTGGCCACGCCAGAGCCACGCCCATAACATATACTGTCGCCTGTCCTTTCTTCTAATAGGGCATGGCTATAATTATCAATGTAGTCTGAAAACACACTATTTAATAAGGAGGCCCCCAGTAACCTGAGGAACACAGGGAGCTGTCCTGCCTGCAACATCTATTTGTCTAGGCTGGGAGTTTACTAATATTACTCCCCGTGGGGAGATTCTTTTTCTGCATTAAGCCCATGCTAGCTGGGTAGCTAGGAGCAGTGGGCAGCCGCCGTGCAGCGCCCGGGGACCAACACCAGTTCCTCTTGCCATGCCTCGGGCAGGGGCACAGACAGGAGTATTAACCCCAACATGCGTGCCTTTTTGATGGTGGGGGAAACCGGAGCACCCGGGGAAAACCCCACCGCAGACACGGGGAGAACATGCAAACTCCACACGGAGGATGACCTGGGATGACCCCTCAAGGTCATACAACCCCAGGGTTCGAACCCAGGACCTTCTTGCTGTGAGGCGACAGCACTAACCGCTGATAAAATGGATAATTCAAAGGGGGTCCAGGTAGCGTAGCGGTCTATTCTGTTGCCTACCAACACGGGGATCGCCAGTTTGAATCCCCGTGTTACCTCCGGCTTGGTCGGGCATCACTACAGACACCATTGGCCATGCCTGAGGGTGGGAAGCCGGATGTGGGTATGTGTCCTGGTTGCTGCGCTAGCGCCTCCTCTTGGCGATCGGGGTGCCTGTTCGGGGGGGGAGGGGAAACTGGGGGGAATAACGTGATCCTCCCACGAGCTACGCCCCCCTGGGGAAACTCCTCACTGTCAGGTGAAAAGAAGCGGCTGGCGACTGCACATGTATCGGAGGAGGCATGTGGTAGTCTGCAGCCCTCCCCGGATCGGCGGGGGGGGGGTGGAGCAGCGACCGAGACAACTCAGAGAGTGGGGTGATTGGCCAAGTACAATTGGGGGAGAAAAAGGGGTGAAAAAATGATAATTCAGTGAATGTGTGTGAATGTGTGTGTGTCTGTTTGTATATTACAGCACAAACATCTGCCCGTACATTTATATATGTGCATCTATGTGTGGGTGTGGGTGTGTGTGTGTGTTTGTGTGCGTGTGTAGTATTGTGCATTCGTGTGGCTGTACACACACAGACGCGTGGCATGAACATTAATTTGTTTGTGAGGCTTCACTCGTGCGTAGGGAAATTAACCTGGATGTCCTCCAGCAGGTCCTCCTTGTACGTCTTCATGGTCTGGACCTCCAACTTCTCCTCTGCCGTGAAGTCTGGGGACACTGAGAGAAGATGCAGAACAGACTAACCTCAGCGATCATTTGACGAACAACAACAAAACTATATTTGTGATGCGTCTTTCACCCAAAAAGAACAAGGCACCACACAAGCAGAACGTGCGCCAGAGTAAATGTCCGCCCAGTGACTGCAAGACGAACAAGTTGGACGTAGAAGAAAGCCCGGTTCAGAAGGTGACGATGTATGAAGATAATCAGTGATTAAAATAACTCTTGAACAACAAGTCCTCCAGCCCATACGACCACATGGGTCGTTTGTCCTCTTATACGACCCACAGGAGCGGTTCCCAAATTAGCGCCCCCTATTGGCGGCAGGAGACATGCCGCAGATACTTTTCGCCTCTGCGCATTGTGGGTTTTTAAAACAACGTGAGAACAATAGAATGTGTAGCCAGTGCGTTTTTGTGTTGTTTCGCCGTCTAGTATAGTAAGTAAGCTTGCTATTGGCAGGATGTTTACCGATGAATGACGTCATAAGAGCTAACTTAACACTAGCCAAAAGTTAGCAAGTCAGCTAGCGTGGACATTATAACCGCTATGTGACGTTACACTTTGCTTTTATCAATATTCCTTCTCACGAGAGCTTCTGGAAGGAGATGCTTATTGCTACAGGGGAAGTAACGCGTTGTAGTTACGGAGGAGCGCCAGGAAGCAGCTTAAAACGTAGCTGTAGGTCGTAATAAGCTGCTAGTACAAACGACCAATGGGGTCGTTTTTTGGCGGAGGACAGTCTCCTCTTGAAAGATGCAGAATTTGATGGGTCAGCTGGGTCAAAGTTTCTTGTCTTCAAAAGCTGGATCATCGTGCTACATCTGAATGACTACATTTCAAAAAACTGTATCCATCCTTCCATTATCCAGACCGCTTATCCTGCTCTCAGGGTCACGGGGATGCTGGAGCCTATCCCAGCAGTCACTGGGCGGCAGGCGGGGAGACACCCTGGACAGGCCGGCAGGCTGTCACAGGGCCAACACACACACACACACACACACACATTCACACCTAGGGACAATTTAGTACGGGCGAGTCACCTGACCTACATGTCTGTGGACTGTGGGAGGAAACCGGTGCACCCGGAGGAATGTTCCCTTAACCCCAGAAGCCAGACTACAGTAAATGGCTAAATTTTATGGCCACCAACTAGGGCTGTGACGATAAAGTATATCGTATGACAACAGGAAAACATCTGTTTCATGCAGTGGAGTAAGTTTCACTTGAACATTGGGGGGACACATTTAGCGGGGGGTCAGGGGGTCCTCCCCCTGGAAATCTTGAGCATCACACATTTAACTTCCTGCATTCTGGTGAATTTGTATGCACCGATTTGCTCTTTTTCTACATCAATTTATTGTGGAAATTTCTTATGTAAAAGAAGAACAACTTTCAGACAGGCTAGCCTATCGGATATCTTCTGTTACTTTCCTCTTGCTCATGTTGACTCTGTGAATGAAAGTAGTTGATGCATTTGAACTAACACAATACCCTTGGCACAAATTGGTTTGTAGATGTACCTATTATGTTATCTCATGTGCCCGAAATCATCAGCTCAAGTTCATTTAAGCTAACATAAACGTCTAGGGGCGACTGTTAGCAAGCGCTAGCTAGCTAGCTAGCTCGTGAGGGGGTCTGAACTGATGACCCCAAACACAAGTTATAAACTAGATAAGGCTATAATTCATCCGGAAATACGTAAGAAAATCTAACTCAGAAACCCCAAAGGTAAGAAAGGGTGGTGTACTGGGCTAGACAAGCAAGCTGGCTAGCTACGTTACTTACACTTGCTTACACCATCATTCACGCTCCGCTCTCCTGGTTGTCAGGGGCAACCGCAAGACAGCAACGAGGTCGGCAGGCCCAGCAGCAAGGTTAACATGGTATGGTCCAAGCATAGGGGTGTAGGAAATCGTTGGAAAACAAGTATGAATGACATTTTAAGTAGTTTGACTGTCTGTGTTGTTATTTTACCTTTTTTGGCGAGGGAGTTAACATGATCATTCATGATGTATTTTTTGGGGGGCACAAATTCACCTCTTCTAAATATTGAGGGGGACATGTCCCCCCTGACCCCCCCATAAGTTACACCTGTACGTTCATCTACTCATATATTTTCGTAATGTGTGTGTGTGTGGTGTTAGTGTAGATAGCGGGACCGAAAACTAAAGCACTTATGATCCTAATTCTTTTTGGAGGTGGTAGGTATTGTCTCAGAGAGTACGGGAAAAATCCCAGACAATTAAAATTATGCACAATTATGCATAAACATGCAAAATGTGCATTTTTCTAAAAATGGATAAAAACCACGTTTCTTGGCATTTCAGATGATTCTGAGCATCTTTGATTTTTTCACCTATACAAAAAAAATTTCTGGGACTTAAGAAATGTTTTGGCATTATGCAAAATATATGCATTTTTGCAAAAATGCACTTATGATCCTCATTTTTTTTTGGAGGTGGTATGTATTGTTCCAGAGAGGACCAGAAAAATAGCAGAACATTAAAATATAATTATAATAATTATGCATAACTATGCAAAATATGCGTTTTCTAAAAATGGCTAAAAACCACTTTTCTCGGCATTTCAGATGATTCTGAGCATTTGGGGGGAGGGAGTTGGAGTGGGGGGGGGTTTAGGGGCAGGGGGAAGGCGGTTAGCTGGCAGGATGAAGAGGAGGGAGATTTAGACGGGTGGAGAACCAAACCGCTACATTGTAGCGGGGTTCTTCTAGTGTTCTCTATACTCTAGTTTGTTTCGTTGTGTCACAAATCACACTCCTAACAGCAATATTTTTCATCACTCTGAGAATTCATTATTGGCTGGTATCTCAGTCTATTATGAATAATAATATATGGTAATATATTTATGTCCACCCCACCCCCTTGACTGACCGTAAGGCAATTTCCATCAAAGTCACCTTTTCCCACACTAAACAAGATCATCGTAGACCCTCCCACTGGAAGCTCAACAATAAATGTCCCGGGGTTGTAGATACTATGTAACAGCTGATTAATTAAGGCACACTGCAAGAAGGCATCTGATCAGAATAAATATAGTAGTGACCCATGGGAACTCTTAAAATTTGAGATTGGGAAATATATGACGTCTTTGGGCAGTGCTCTGGCCAAATCTAGGAGACTTGAGGAAGAGACAGTGACATCTAGAATTGCAGCTCTGTCCCGAGAGGCAACTGACTGCTCAGCTGATATTGAAAGAAAAGACTTTACTGACCTTCAGGACAAATTAGATGTTATCTACAAAAGCAAGGCTCGGGCTGCTTCCATAAGACCTCATAGAAAACTGGATGGAAGGGGAACAAAACTCTGCTCACTTTTTTTTAAGATTAGAGAAATCAAATTCCAAATGCTCATCCACTGAATCATTAGAAATTGATTGCAGCATTACAAACACTTTTGTGTTGGCTTCCATAGTAACCTTTACAAATCTAATAACTCTGTAAAGGCCACTTCTGGGGTTTTTAAATTCAACTTACACGTGTAAAACCATGCCCAACACTGATAAGCAACTCTGTGATGAAGTAATCACTGAAGAGGACATTCTGTAGAATTTTGACACCCAAGGTTGGGCTACCTCAGGCTCGAACCCAGGACCTTCTTGCGGTAAAGCGACCGCGCTAACCACCGTGCCACCGTGCCACCAACTTAGATAGAGGAAATGAAAACAAAAATGTAAGGCTTGGTTTTCCTCTTGGCTGCACACACCCAGTTTTGCAGGCACATGCAACCATGCAGCGAGCATCGAGTTTGATGCCGTCTTGCAGTTCAACCTTTGTTTGGCACAACTCACAAAACAAATAAGTGCGCTGACATGAAACTAGCTTCACAGTCTTTGCCAGATTAATTTGAATACTGACTCTCAGGCAGGTCACATGCCACGACAGGCGGTGCACTACGGACTAACCACTGGATGAATATGTAGATTGCTGGGTTGAGAGTCAAACACTGAGTGACTGGTGATGGATGGTTATCAACAGGGCATGAAACTCACCATTTAATCAACCAGACACTGTGGCAAAAAGATCTAGAATTCCACGAGCCAACTGACTTTCTGAAGTGTCCTAAAGTTACTAACTGGCCGGCTGCATGCCGAAGTGGCTCGTTCAATTGTTTTTTCTTTGCCAAACTTGACCAAATGTGACCACAGTTTTGCTCATAGCTGGTGTTAATTTCAAGCCCTGGTTCTACCCCAGATAGAACTGCTGTGGCCCGGACCCGTCCCACACTCGACACTTTCATCCGGCCCACATACCGCGTGGCGTGATGGCACTTGGGCGGTCCGCTCCTGTTTGCCAGATCTGGGCCAGAACCAAGCCATAGCAATGCTGCATGTGCCACATATTTGCCAAAGGTGGCCATATGTGTTGTGATATTTGGGCCATATTCACCATTTACCACACGGGCCACTTCAGGGTCACATCCAGATTACATGTTGCCCAGAGCTCTGGATCTTTGCCAGAAAGGGCCCACATTTGATTTGGCATATTTGAGCCATATTTGCTATTATACATGTGGGCCACTTCAGGCTCACATCCATTTTGTCAGGGCCAGAAGAAGGCCGCCAGTGCTGCATCACTGCCTGAAGTGGCCCACATCCGGATGCTGTCTGGGACATAACTTTCTACCTATTCAGAAAACTGTATATCGATGAAAAATAACTGCCACTTAAAATTCCCAGCTCAGTATTAAGGAGTCACGGACACTTTTTTTTTTTAGGATGCCGATGAAGGGCCGATATCGCTTAAATGTAGAATATCTACTTTGCAGAAACGTCACTTCTGTTAAGTAAGAACCTCGCTTGCTCACATTTCTTGAGTCACATCTTCATTAACTTCCTTCCTCACCGCCTGAACACCGGGACCCACTTGCAGAGACTGAGCTGCGGGCTCTTTTGCATGTTGTTTTTCTGTTCCTAATTCTCAGTAACCACCTCAAGAACATATACCAATATTTTCAAAACTCAGATCAACCGGCTGTTAACCCCCGACGACAAAGTGCAGGAGATGGAAACACCTGCTTCCCTGGAAGAGGGAACGGATGATTGGGTTTTCTCTGGAAAAGTACACACACACTTGTCTGCCATGAGGACACCTATTCATCACACTGATGTCGAAACCCTCGAATGGAAACACCAAGTGTGCCCCCCCCCCCGCCGTCTCGCCCTCTCTCCCCTGGCATGGGTCACAGCGGGGAGGGAAATGTAGTTTATAAATATCTGGATTTCTGCTCTGAGAGAAGGCTGTCTTTCACCACAGCGTCTCGGCTGCACAATGGGTGTTGAAACGTTTCAGGTGTTTAGAGCACAGCAAACCCGAAGCCTCCGCGTGATAAAAGCCCTTACCGCTCATGTCGCCGTAGGCCTTCCGGTCCCGTATGAATTACCGCCTCCTCGCCCTTAACGCTGTCATTGACGTGCCGGATATGAGCCGGGAGATATTGCGGGGGAAGCCGGGTAATCAGCCCCAGGAATGCTTCGTTTTGCAGATAACGGGCCTCGTTCAGCAATTATTTATGTTTTTGTGTGTTTCTGGTCTTCGTTCGTTGCCTGGGAGGGCTTGGTCTGCTGCGCTGTGGGCCCGGGGACCGCGGCCTTGCCCAGAGCTGCACCCCCCCGGGGAGGTCACGCCGAGGGCGGTCTGACAGGACGCGGGAGCGGGGCGGGCTAAGCTAACCGCTAGCCCATGCAGAGCGGCAGTTCGGGTAACACCGAGGGCGGTCTGACAGGACGCAGGAGCGGAGCGGGCTAAGCTAACCGCTAGCCCATGCAGAGCGGCAGTTCCGGTAACACCGAGGGCGGTCTGACAGGACGCGGGAGCGGAGCGGGCTAAGCTAACCGCTAGCCCATGCAGAGCGGCAGTTCGGGTAACACCGAGGGCGGTCTGACAGGACGCGGGAGCGGAGCGGGCTAAGCTAACCGCTAGCCCATGCAGAGCGGCAGTTCCGGTAACACCGAGGGCGGTCTGACAGGACGCAGGAGCGGGGCGGGCTAAGCTAACCGCTAGCCCATGCAGAGCGGCAGTTCGGGTAACACCGAGGGCGGTCTGACAGGACGCGGGAGCGGAGCGGGCTAAGCTAACCGCTAGCCCATGCAAAGCGGCAGTTCCGGTAACACCGAGGGCGGTCTGGCAGCAGCCTCACCTGGCGTTGACTGTGGCGTTTGTGATGTGGTCGTGTGGCGTGCGGGGAGGTGTATCAAGGGTGTCTGGCTGGGAGGGCTTGGTCCGCTTCGTCCAGTCGCCACAGAGACCACGGCCCCTGCCTGGAGTTGCGCCCGAGGAGGAAAGGCGGAGGGCGGTCTGGCAGGACGCGTAATCGGGGCAGGCTAGGCTAACTGCTAGCCTATGCAGAAGGGCGGTTCCGACGGTCATCCTGGCTGGCGTTTATTGCCCTGGACAGTGATTTCTCTTTTTGTTTTGTTTTGTTGTTCTGGATATATGTGTTAGTTTGAATATGTGTGTTCTTGTCGGTCTTAAAAGTGTTTTTGCCCTATGTATGTTGCACTGTTGTGGGCCGAGGGAAACGGCATTTTGTCTCACGTCGTGTGCGTGAAGTACATAGGGGAAATGACAGAGTGTCCCTGATACGAATGTGTTCTTACACACCCATTGAACATTTTAGCCCTTTAGTTTGTACCTTTCCCCTGGCTAAGACGTGGGGGGGGGGAGTCTTAGCCAGGGGAAATCTGTGGATCCTATTCGATTTCCCCAACCAAACGTCTGCTTCAGTCAGTATCGATAAAGAGGGATTTCTAAGACTCGAGACAACTGAGAAATGGACCATGTGCGTGCACCTCTGAGGAAGGCGTGATTGTAGGTGGCACGCTATCGTACACAAATCTGGATTTCAAGCTTTTCTTGCCACCAGTTTTGTTGATCTCTGTTCTGCTTTGGTGGAAGAGTGAAACTGGTCAAATCATTTGCACTCGAGAACAACTATTAACGCCGAACAGCTCAGGCTTTTTACAGCCAATGTTGGCAGAAATAGCCACCCCAAAAGTACCATCGGAAAGTATCTATCTTCCTTGAATTGCCCTCAAAGCCACCCATGAAAGAGAGGCGCTACTTACAGCGCCGCTCCACAGAGGCCGAAGGCGACAGCTGTGTTTGTCACGCAACAAGAAGACACGCCGCCATTTAACTGGAAAGCCCCAGGTTGAAACGCCACAATGACCAATAAAAAGATTAAGATTAGTAAAGGGCACCCTTAACTGAGAGACAGACAGACAGACAGACAGTTACATCAGGAATCGGAAACACTTTGTCATTTCATTTCATGCATGCAAGTACAGAAACATCGTTTCCCCCAGCCCACAGACGTGCAATACAAAGACAAAAACCCATATCCAAAAACTACAAGACATATATATCCAAACTAGCACTGTATATCCAAACTAAACAAAAAAAGGGCTATACTAACAGCTGAGCAGGGCTATACTATCAGCTGAGAGCAGGGCTATACTATCACCTGAGCAGGGCTATACTATCAGCTGAGCAGGGCTATACTATCAGCTGAGAGCAGGGCTATACTATCACCTGAGAGCAGGGCTATACTATCACCTGAGAGCAGGGCTATACTATCAGCTGAGCAGGGCTATACTATCACCTGAGAGCAGGGCTATACTATAACCTGAGAGCAAGGCTATACTATCACCTGAGCAGGGCTATACTATCACCTGAGAGCAGGGCTATACTATCACCTGAGAGCAGGGCTATACTATCAGCTGAGAGCCGGGCTATACTATCACCTGAGAGCAGGGCTATACTATCAGCTGAGCAGGGCTATACTATCAGCTGAGCAGGGCTATACTATCACCTGAGAGCAGGGCTATACTATCAGCTGAGCAGGGCTATACTATCACCTGAGAGCAGGGCTATACTATCACCTGAGAGCAGGGCTATACTATTACCTGAGCAGGGCTATACTATCAGCTGAGCAGGGCTATACTATCACCTGAGCAGGGCTATACTATCAGCTGAGCAGGGCTATACTATCACCTGAGAGCAGGGCTATACTATCACCTGAGGGCAGGGCTATACCATCACCTGAGAGCAGGGCTATACTATCACCTGAGAGCCGGGCTATACTATCACCTGAGAGCAGGGCTATACTATCAGCTGAGCAGGGCTATACTATCTGCTGAGCAGGGCTATACCATCACCTGAGAGCAGGGCTATACTATCAGCTGAGCAGGGCTATACTATCAGCTGAGAGCAGGGCTATACTATCACCTGAGAGCAGGGCTATACTATCAGCTGAGCAGGGCTATACTATCAGCTGAGCAGGGCTATACTATCATCTGAGAGCAGGGCTATACTATCAGCTGAGCAGGGCTATACCATCACCTGAGAGCAGGGCTATACTATCAGCTGAGCAGGGCTATACTATCACCTGAGAGCCGGGCTATACTATCAGCTGAGAGCAGGGCTATACTATCAGCTGAGAGCAGGGCTATACTATCACCTGAGAGCAGGGCTATACTATCACCTGAGAGCAGGGCTATACTATCAGCTGAGCAGGGCTATACTATCACCTGAGAGCAGGGCTATACTATCACCTGAGAGCAGGGCTATACTATCACCTGAGCAGGGCTATACTATCAGCTGAGCAGGGCTATACTATCACCTGAGCAGGGCTATACTATCAGCTGAGCAGGGCTATACTATCACCTGAGAGCAGGGCTATACTATCACCTGAGGGCAGGGCTATACCATCACCTGAGAGCAGGGCTATACTATCACCTGAGAGCCGGGCTATACTATCACCTGAGAGCAGGGCTATACTATCAGCTGAGCAGGGCTATACTATCTGCTGAGCAGGGCTATACCATCACCTGAGAGCAGGGCTATACTATCAGCTGAGCAGGGCTATACTATCAGCTGAGAGCAGGGCTATACTATCACCTGAGAGCAGGGCTATACTATCAGCTGAGCAGGGCTATACTATCAGCTGAGCAGGGCTATACTATCATCTGAGAGCAGGGCTATACTATCAGCTGAGCAGGGCTATACCATCACCTGAGAGCAGGGCTATACTATCAGCTGAGCAGGGCTATACTATCACCTGAGAGCCGGGCTATACTATCAGCTGAGAGCAGGGCTATACTATCAGCTGAGAGCAGGGCTATACTATCACCTGAGAGCAGGGCTATACTATCAGCTGAGCAGGGCTATACTATCAGCTGAGCAGGGCTATACTATCAGCTGAGCAGGGCTATACTATCAGCTGAAAGGCTAACAGACGGGATGCATGTTTTATTTACCATATTCCAAGGCCTCGGTAAGACTGCAGGCAGATTGGATTTGTTTCTCAAGTCAGATTTTTAAGACACAGTCCCCACTGTTATTTGCGAGTGATCAGATCTGGATTTGTGTGTCCAGGCATCACCAACCTATCTGCACGGGCTGCTGTAGGAACCACGCAGGCGTGAGTAACTACACCCACTGGTGATGCAGTCTACCAATGCGGAAGAAGGAGAAATGGAAATTTAAAAAAAAATGGAGATCCACCATCTCACCCTCCAAACACGGTCACATCACGGTGCAGAACTCCTCCGCTGCACCAGACAAGCTCAGCACCAGAGCAGACTTGTTCAGACTGCCAGCCCAAATCCGCTTTTTTGTTTGGGGGGTTTTTTTGTTGTTGTTTTTTTTTGGGGGGGGGTTTGTTGTTGTTTTTTTTGTATATCCAGATTTTACTCACGTTGATTGTAGAAAGTCTGGACAGCAAAAACAAAAACAAAACAAAACAAAAAACCACATGAAATGGCAATTTTTGCAAATCGGATCTAAACCACATTTGGAGGTGGTTTGAAATGTGATTTCAATCAGATCTCTACAGACGTGTCTCAGTCCAGACGCTCTGGCCCCCCAAATCACATTTCAAACTTTCTTTTGCATCACTCGCAACGCAACACACAAAGTAGAGTGGCCTGGGAGAATCAGGGAAGCCTCGTCTGGTCAGCACAGATCACCTGTTCAGATGATCCTCTTTCCAGGCGTCCCCACAGACACAAGTGGTCGTGTCTGTGGGTGGGAAGCCCGATGTGGGCATGTGTCCTGGTCACTGCACTAGCGCCTCTTCTGGTCGATTGGGGCGCCTGTTCAGGGGGGAGGGGGAACTGGGGGGAATAGCGTGATCCTCCCACGCGCTACATCCCCCTGGTGAAACTGGGCTGGTGACTCCACATGTATGGGAGGAGGCATGTGGTAGTCTGCAGCCCTCCCCGGATCAGCAGAGGGGGTGGAGCAGCGAGCGGGACGGCTCGGAAGAGTGGGGTAATAGCGTGTCTGCGGGTGGGAAGTCGGATGCGGGTATGTGTCCTGGTCGCTGCACTAGCGCCTCCTCTGGTCGGTCGGGGTGCTCCCCGGATCGGCAGAGGGGGGGGTGGAGCAGCGACCGGGACGGCTCAAAAAAGAGAGGGGTAATTGTCTAGATACAATTGGGGAGAAAAGGGGGGAAATTAAAAAAAAAGTGGGGGAACGAACACCAGCCAGGATGACTGTCGAACTGCCGGTCTGCATGGTCTAGCAGTTAGCTTAGCCTGCCCCGCTTCCGCGTCCTGTCAGACCCCCCTCGGTATTTCCTCTTCGGGCGCAGCTCCGGGCAGGGGCCGTGGTCCTTGGGCCCACCGGACGCAGCAGACCAGGCTTTCCCAGCCAGACACCCTCGACACACCTCCCCGCACTCCACACAATGACACCAAAAACACCATGGTCAATGCCAGGCAAGGCAGCTGCCAGACCGCCCTCGGTGTTATCAGAACTGCCGGTCTGCATCATGTTCTTCATAAACTTTATAAGTCCATTATAATTCTGTTCTCCTCTTTCAATGTTGTATTATGTAAATTGTGTGAACACAACATCCATTGCACGCTGTCCGTCATGGGAGAGAGATCCCTCCTCTGTTGCTCTCCCTGAGCTTTCTTCCTGTTTTTTTCTCCCTGTTAAAGGGGTTTTTAGGAAGTTGTTCCTTATCCGATGAGAGGGTCTAAGGACAGGAGGTTGCGTTGCTGTTAAGCCCACTGAGGCAAATTTGTAATTGGTGATATTGGGCTATACAAATAAAATTGATTTGATTTGATTTGATTAGCAGTTAGCTCAGCCCGCTCCGCTTCTGCATCCTGTCAGACAGCCCTTGGTGCCACCTCTTCGGACACAGCTCCAGGCAGGGCTGTGGTCCCTGGGTCCACAGGACACAGCAAACCCAGCTTTCACAGCCGATCCAGCTGGATCGGCTGTGAGAGCCATCAAACGAAGACAAAACTTAAGACGCAGGTGGGGACAAAGACACTACATGGACGGTACTGGGTGAGGCTGCCGTAAACGGGAATTCGCACCGCCCTCTTCCCACACCGGAAGCGGAATACATACATACATTCATACACACATAGTCCTCCTTGAAGATAATTTGCTGCAACAGCCTGTACATCAGGGACAGGCAACATGGTCCAGAAAGGTCCGGTGTGGGTGCAGGTCTTTGTTCCAACCAAGGAGTTACACACCCGAGTCTACAAATCAAGGCCCTTAGCAAAGACTATCGGTTGACTAATAGAATCAGGTGTGCAACTGCTCGGTTGGAACAAAGACCTGCATCCACACTGGGCCTTTCTGGACCATGGACCATGTTGCCTGTGCCTGCTGTACATCATAAATACAAGTCCACCACCAAACATCAAAATACAAGTTCATCATCTGAGATGATGGGGGGGGGGTCCCTCTAATTTGGAGCTGGGTGCTCAGCCATGAAAGATCCTTGAAAGAAAGGTGCTAATCACGTTCGCTGTGGCCTAAAATGAAATACGGTGAACGTGAGGCGATGTCTTTGTGAACCTTCATTTTATTTCAGTCAGATGTGCCGCCTCTGCCGCTTTCTGTGGCACCTTTTCCCACATGTTTTTCATATCAGAATATAAATTCCCTTTTATGCATACTTACATATATATACACAGATGAATTTGCAAACATGCCTCCATACAGAGGTAGCAGTCGACTATAATAAAGGACATTACTAAGCAGCTGAAGTTGTTGGTCGTGAATAAGAGGGAAATAGGGAGGATTCTGGGCTTTCTCACGGTACGCTGGACAGCAGCTTCCCTGTATCGGTAGGAAGAGTTTGACCAAAGGTTCTGCATTTCTTTTACCCCCCCCCCCCCCGGTGCTAAAAGTCACAGAAACCTCAAGGGCAGATGTTTTCATACAGGCCATTTGTAGTATGTTTTGACATTGAAAATAATCTGAAAATGTGTTTAGCCGAAATAGTTTGTCATCACGACGTCGAAAAGCATCCAACGTGTCTTTGCAATAGCCACCCAAAAATGGCAAGTTCTGTTTCTCTCGAGTATACAAATTTGTGTGGGATTTATGCTTTTCTACCAAAATGTGCATCCATGTCATCGGAAGCCATTTTACCACAATTTCTGCTCCCACAGCAAGGCTCTGACATAGAGGCGTTGGCTACCTCAGCACGCCGTTTTTAAAGCCACTTCCTAAAGCAACAATCTTCCAAATACCACATAGGATTCAACCTTCACCGGACATTGAACAGCTGCCTGGTACTGGAAAAACTCATTAAACTCATTAAACGCATTAAAATTTGTTTGAAAGGAGGTTTTGTTTTAAATGTGGTTCCCAAAGAGATGAATCCAGGCATGAAGGCTGGAAGTGGTGAGGTCCTTTGCATAGATTTGAGAGAAGCACAGTCATATGCCAAGTAAACGTGAAAGCCACCGTTTCGGATGAATACTGCGACTTTGTTTGTTTGTTTGTTTGTTTGTTTTGCTTGTATTCTGATGGAGAGATCAAATGGACTATTATCAGGACCCTCAACAGATGATTTGGTGGCAATTGCTAATAAGGTAATCCTACCCTTCAGGATATAATTAAACAGTATAAGACAGGCTATATAATTACACACAGAATGAGCTGTCTGATATTTTGAACTCTTTGCAAAACTCTCATGGTTGTGGTATTTATCGTTTTTTAACACTCATGCGGAAAGCTTTATGCCTCTCCTCCACCATCTGATCAATCTCTGTATCAGGCTTTCCATCCGTCCTGCTCAAATCACCCCTATTTTTAACTCCAAGGATCCAACTCATTTCGAACTCCAAGGACCTGTTCTCCCAATAATATCTAAATTATTGGGGGGAAGAGCCCCTGTGCCTGTGTCATTATTATGAGTTGAACAAATGTGTACTTCACTCAACAAAGGCCATGCCCCTGGAGCCACCTTTACTGATTTGCCACTGAATCATCAGATTCTGCCGAACAAACGTAGCTCTTTCAGCTGTCCTCTGCTGTGGCGACGACGCTCTCCCCATATCGATATAACAGGTCCCGAGTGGTAAAACTCGGTCGTGTAACATCTGCCCCTGTTACTTGCGATCGGGGAGTTTCCCAAGGCAGCCTCTTAGGTCCTTTACTCTTTCTTCCGTATATCAACGACCTTCCCAACATTCTACTTGTCAACTCTATGCCGATGACGCTTCTAATTTTCTTTCCTTTCCGATTCAAACTCTGACGTCATAAACTCAAAACTCTCTTCTAAACTTCACTACTTGAAAGCTAATCATCTGACTATCAGTATCAACACGGCAGTATGTATGTATTTCAATTCCCCTAAGAAATCTGTATCTATGTTTGACCCCACTGTAGCCCCCGATGTCGTCATCAACCCTGAGCTTGAGCCTTTGGCGAATGGCGGCGAACGACGCTACGCGATGGTAGAAAACACACCGCATTCACAGCTACTGGCGATCTTGTTGCTGGGCTAACGCATGTGCGGCCTTTTGCAAAGCGACCATTTGGAGACAAGAAAGACATAATTACCAGAGGCCGACCCGCACATGAGCCGGACGGGCTTACCGAGGCAAGCAAAGGTAACTTACGTGTGTCGTTTTTCTTATTGAACCGAAGGCGGTGCACCGATAATGTTGGGGCTCTACTTTATTGAATTTGTTGAAGTTACATCAACTGTGGAAACGTGTTTGTTTGATTTGGTGTTTGTGCAACGTGGTGCGAGGGTGCAGCCTGGGCGCTGAGTGACATAAAGCAAGATCTGGTGGCGATGCTGCAATAGCTGCTATAGTGCACAGTGGTTGTGTGTGCATGTGCGTCATCGTAGTTGTTGAAGATCAGCCGTCTTGTTGGTGTTGATCCAGTAGTGTGTAGTGTGTGATGGTGTATTTTGTATGTGGCTGTGTCGGCTGTATCAGCACCCATATGAGAAATGTGTACATGTGCATGCATGTCTATTGGGGGGGGGGGGCAGTTCGTTATTGAAGGCCCTGAAACCCCGCAGTACGCTACTGCATATACCATCTTACTCACTCCACCTAGTCCCTCTCCTCTGTAGGGTCTGTGTAGCTGTTGTCTTGTCTTTCTTTCTGTAGTTTGGTTCTGTTTTTATTTCATATTGCCACGTGACTCTGTCTTTTATGTGCTGCGGGACACGAACCTGCTGTAAACCAGCTTCAACTGAGGCAGGCCAGCTTAAACGTCACACATTTTAACATCTGCAATGTCACTTTTACTCTTTTCCTGTATAATAATAATAATAACAATAAAACTAAATGAAATGATTACCTCATGACTGCTAGAGCTAAATCAACAACACTGGACAGGATTCACCAAAAGGTCACATTCTTGTGACAGCATTTGAATCATGACATCTAAATCTATCCCATCGTGCAGAACAACAAGCTTTAAACATAACAAACAAACAAAAATAACCAATACGCCAATAGTGCACTTTAAAAGTGACAATAAGTGACCGTATCCAAGTAATAATAATAATAATAAACCATTCTCACCCATTTGGCAATCGGTCATTGATGTCCGGAGATCTTGTGCAGTTGCGCCGTGGGAAAGAAAAACACCTTTGCACAACACGAGTTAAACGTCCATCACAGGCACACCACTGTCAGCGCTGCAGAAGGGGAGGCAGTTGGGTAAACGGGTATCTGCTTTAGGCAAACCGCACCACCTCTCACACGGTCGTCAGTGCTGAAAGCGGAAGTTGTCAGATATGGCGCGACGCTTCCGCCCCTGCAAACTGTTACCCAAGAAGCGTTTAACTCTCTGCAGGGCGCCGCGGCAGGAGCTCCACTGACATGTGGCCAGGGGCCTCCAGGACGACTGCCATGCCGCCGTATGCAGGGAAGAAAAGCCACCCGTCTAAAAGGGTTGAATATGCAGGACGATGCACAAATGATGGACGGCTCGAACCGAACGATACCGAAGAGGGAGCCGTCGCCCCCAACCCGCGACTCTGAAGGGGGACTAAGCGGGTATATAAATCAAAGATGGATGGGTGCTATTTGTATTTATAATAATTTGTGCTTGACGTGGACGGATTCGGTGGAAAACTACACTGCACACATTTAACTTAAGTTAGGTTAGCCAAGATTTATGAGGACACTGACCCCCCACACCTGTGACAGGTGCCATCAGGCCCCGGCCACATGTAGTCACATGTTCTGGTCCTGCCCTTCCCTGTTCCCAGATAGCGAAACTGCTGTGGCCCGGACCCGTCCCACACCCAACACTTCACCCAGCCCGCATACAGCGGGGAATGATGGCACTTGGGGCGGTCCGCTCCTGTTTGCCAGATCTGGGCCAGAACCAAGCCATAGCAGTGCCGCATGTGCCACATATTTGCCAAAGGTGGCCCCATATTTGTGTTGTGGTATTTGGACCATATTCACCATTTACCATATGGGGACTTCAGGGTCACATCCAGATCACATGTTGCCCAGAGCACCGCATCTTTGCCAAAAAAGGCCCACATGTGATTTGGCATATTTGGGCCATATTTGCTATTATACATGTGGGCCACTTCAGACTCACATCCATGTTGTCAGGGCCAGAAGAAGGCCACCAGTGCCGCATCCCTGCCTGAAGTGGCCCGCATCCGGATGCTGTCTGGGTGCTATTTTTGGTCAGAAATGTTTAACACAATTTCCGACAGCTTTAACAGCTTGCTTTGGTGTCGCGTCCCTCCCGCTGACCCGCCATTACCGTCACATAAAGCAGACCTGTTGGCTTTCACAACTCTTCCGGCCAGACGCCTCGTTTTATAACGGTAGGAATCACCGCTCCTCCATCTCACTCTATCCCAGATAGCATCCGGACGTGGGCCACTTCAAGCAATGACGCAGTACTTGCTATATAAACATAAACATTGACTTCATATGCGTATATACCACATTTTTGACTGTAAAAGGTTGTGGCAAAAATGACGGCTGGGTGGCCGGACAAAAATTGCACCGACCCTCCCTCTAGTGGTGGAAAAGCAACATTGCAATGTCAACAAAAACATCCAATATCCCCCCCCTCTCCGTGTGTGTGTGTCGTGCGCGTGTGGCGCGTGTGGCGCGCGTGGCTAGTGTACACGAGAGATTGTACGTGGCACGCGGGAATTTGACTCGGCAGCTGCGCAAAGACGTGAAAGGACGAACGAGCGATAAACACCAACGAACAGATCAGCAGCCGCGTTGCGCAGGATGAGGTGGCTACAGGTTAAACCGCGCAGGGCGCGGGCAGCGGCGCGTCCCAGGGACGAGACGCGAGTCCGCGCAAGCTGCGCACGGAAGAGAATAAAAAGTAGCGGAAGAGGAGGACGCCTCCTTCATCCTCGCGCTCGAGTTTGCCGAGCTAATTGTTGGGTTTCAATGTGATTTCAGTCCAACTTGACTGATGCCCCACAGACAACGTGTCGAAGTAGCGTGCGTAAAGCATGGCGCGCGCGCGAATCAGTGCGCTCGTCCATTATGTGCAGATGTCCTAGATTGCGTTTGTTAATTTGCCCCGACCCCCCCCCCGCAGGTTCTGATTCTGGTTCTGGTTCTGAAAAGATACAAAAAGGGGGAAGTGTTTATGAGTGTGGAAGAGAGGAGGGAGGAGAGAAGGGAAGGAGGGAGATGTGTAACAACTTCCTGTAGTTGCGTGTGTGTGCGTGTGTACGTGCGTGCGTGCGCGTGCGTGTGCGTGTGCGCTTTAGTTACATCAGTCGCCGTCTGCAAGGGGAGCTCTGAAGCGAGCAACAGAACTGAGCCGAAGTCAAAGGAGCGGAGCAGCATGCAGGCTATCAAGTGCGTGGTCGTGGGAGACGGGTACGTCATTTTACTCACATTTTAACCAGCCGAGACACAGGTTCGAGCGCTGCGTATTCGGCCACCGGCCGTTGCGTTGTCACGTTTTCACCTCGATCGCTCTCAGGCGGTTGTTGTGACACACATCTGAGCATGCACCGCCTTCATTTAGCCAAAACTATTTGATTGAGATAATTATCTGCCACTCAGTCTAAATAAACTAACTTTTATGCAGTGGCGGCTGGTGCTAAAAAATCTTTTGGGGGGGGGCGCGATGTACCATGGCGCGGCACACCTGACAGCTGCTTTAACGTGCACACAGTCACAGAGTTACTAAGAAGGACAATGTAGCCTATAGATTTGATCAGGGCTGGTGGACGGTGGATGATTGACAGTCGAGACGAGCGCGTGAACATGATTGACAGCCGCAAGAATTGTCCAATCACATTAGATTAAAAAAACACATTTTTTTAAACAATACCAACTCGCTGCGCACCCCCCCCCCCGGAAAAGCTGAAGAAACCAGCCAGACAGCAGCCTCAGGTCACCTGCTCGCCACAAGTTCGAGGGCTTGCGTAAGGTGTGGTTTGGCCCGCGCCCCTCACCCAGGAAGTATATGTATTCAGACGCGAACCATTTGAACCAGTATTTAATGGCTGCTGACAGACTGAACGACACCGTTATTTCATCATTGTTTGCTTTACACAACTAAACTATATTCAACACGTTTGAGTAGATTTTCATCTCTTGATGTTTGAAGGGGGGGGCGGCGACCCAGCGCCCTCTGCTGGCCAGCCGCCACTGGTGCGCACCTACCCTGGATCATTTTCTGCCATTCGGTCTAAATAAACTAACAACTGGTGTGTGTGTGTGACGCGTGGACTCACACCAGTCTCTGATGCACTCTCCAGAAGAAGTGGTGGATATGATTGCACGCTGACTCTCTGGGAGAATGTGTTTGTTTCGTTCCCCTCCGGGGCGGCACGTCAGGCCTGTAACTCGCAGCTGTGTGCAGAGGGAGGCTTCTCGGTGTGCAGTGCAGGCCACGACATGCAGTAAAATGCGGCCGTGCAACCGTCAGGCTCAGAGTTGTGCCGTTGATCTGATCTGGGGAGAAAACACTGACAGGGCCGCCTCACGAGGCCGGGGGCATAGAAAAGTGCTGGATGCCTCCATGAGAAATACAGAAATACGCTTGGGCTTCAGCTTCTTCCAGAGTTTTGCCTGTGATGGTGGCTCCGGTGGTTCCCAGGCGCTGATATCCGAGTGCATACACTTAGAAAACGTTCCTCCATGACACCAGCTGAAATCATCCTCTTGCAGAGGTCCTACAGCCTGTCCTAACTTAGCGGAAACGGCCCCAGGTGAGTCGCAGAAAGGTGCACGGGTTCATCCGGACACCGTGTACCAGGTGAGACGAAACAGGGCCGTGAAAGCGATCATCTGGAGAGGGGGGAGCCGAGCGCCACAAAGTGAGGGAGCCGTTGGTGGCGCTAATGGGAGTCACGGCGTTCAAATCCCTACAGAAATGCTCAATTTGGCTCTGCAATACAAGTGTGATAAGCGTAAGCAAACCCCCAACCCCCCCCCCCCAAAATCACAACAAAAAAACCAAAGGCCTTGTTTCGCTCCGCAGGTGGATGGAGTGATAGGTGGATAGAGGGGTGAGAGGAGTCCCTCATGCGTTTTTTTCCAGTTTTGTTCAACATTTATTTATTGGGATAAACCCCTTAAGATCCACCACCTCGCTTTGGAGGGGATCCCAGTTCGGTTTTAGGCGCCATCGCATGCACCACAGGGATAGAGAAGGTTGCACAGTACATGCAGCGCTTGGTAGCTTGTAATTTTTGAAAGCACCCCCCCCTTTCTCCCCAATTGTACTTGGCCAATTACCCCATTCTTCCGAGCCGTCCCGGTCTCTGCTCCACCCTCTCTGCCGGTCCGGGGAGGGCTGCAGACTACCACATGCCTCCTCCCATACACGTGGAGTCGCCAGCCGCTTCTTTCACCTGACAGTGAGGATCACGCTATCCCCCCCCCAGTTGCCCCTCCTCCGCTAAACAGGCGCCCCAACCGACCAGAGGAGGCGCTAGTGCAGCGATCAGGACACACACCCACATCCGGCTTCCCACCCGCAGACAATTGTGTCTGTAGGGGGCGCCCGACCAGGCCGGAGGTAACACGGGGATTCGAACCGGCGATCCCCGTGTTGCTAGGCAACCATAAGAACAGTTTCACGCATGTTTGACCAACCATGAGAAAGGTTAAAAGCACATTTGTACCGCCGATCTACTGCCACAAGGGGTGCCATGTTGTGTGCCGCATGCTGTGCACGTAGGTTCACAGCTGAGAAGCTCCACTGGTGCCAATGTTCAGCACAGAAGGGGCTAAACACACTGGCTGATACCAACTTCTACAAACAGCATAGTGGAAAGTGATTCCAAACAGGGCCGGATCGTGGTCCCTCGAGGCCCCTGGGCACATATGCTTTGGAGCCCCTGCTTTTCTATATTGGTGTCTTTCTTGCCTTCCTCCTCGCAAAGTCGTCCACTAGATCGTCCAAACCTAGCTGCCTGACAAGGTGCGACTCGATTGACCTATTGACACAAGTGATAATGCGCTGAGACGTACTTGTCACATGTTACTCCGCAGCTAATTGTTTATTCTGCCTAGAAGGGAACATGTCCACTCACCCTGGCCGTTTGTCACTGGCAAAGTTAGAAAAATCCGAAGTGCCACGAAAACATTGGGGAACACTGGCTGCAGATTAAGTGCCTGTTATAGCTCAAGAAATTTAGTTCGGCACTTCTCGCCCTCAGAGTCAGACATGCATTGGATGAGTTCATTGGCAAAGTTCATGTCCAGGTCTGATGGATATGCGGTGGAGAGCGAGCTTACCTGTTCCACTATGATATCACTGTTAAGACACGTGGTCTGACATCAACAGAACTCCAACGAATCTGGTCGAACGATTGTAAGCATCAACTCGATGCGCAAGGCGCGCCACTAGCTCATCAATGACCACGTGACATGTTTCTATTTTGAACTTCTCCCTCCCCTCCAGTGTCACAACTGGCTATGAGCTCTCGTCTGCAAATGTTTTGCGCTTCCTCTTTCGCGGAAGATCATGCTGTTCTTTCAGAAGCCTCAAACTAGTCTCGCTGTCCCGCCACAAAATTCCGAGCGAAGACGAAGCTCAATGTCACTTTTCTGCAGGTGCATGCTTGTGGTGTGGAACCGATCAAGTATGACGGCCCAGAAAAGTGCCATGACCACCATCTCTAAGGTGTCCAATTTAGCACGTAGCCCAGCAGCCTCAATTAGAGTATCTCTTTTCTCATAATCATCATTGCACATACCACAAAAGGCCTCTCTAATGTGGGTGTAATCAGGGGTGAAAATCTGATATCAACTTTGGAGGGGACATTACGTGAAATTTTCTCAAGCGCAATTCCTGAGGGGGGACACCAAAAGTAGTGCTGCAACACACAGCCTGCGTTGTAATATGTTAAATGTATATTGAGGAACCATAATTACTACCACTGGATAATTGATAGGCGTTCGCCACCTGCATCTCTCCGGCCGGCAGTCTGGAAGGAGGCGCCTCGCCACTTCCGTGACAAGGTGACTCCAGGCCGAACCACTGCTTTTTCCGACACACCCAGAGACGCATTCATGTGACGAACACAAGCCGACTCCGCCCCCCTCCCGAAGACAGCGCTGCCCATTATCGCTGCTTCATCGAGTCCGGCCATAGTCGGATCTGACGAGACCGGGGCGCGAACCACCGGTCCCCAGTGGGCAACTGCATCGACACAAAGCCGATGCTTAGACCGCTACACCACCGCGGACCCCAACTTGTTCAAATGTTTAAATCATTATACTACTACTACTACTAGTTATAGCAGTGTTCCTTATCAGTCCAGTATGTATGCAGGTATTTGTATGTGCAACCAGCAATACCAAGAAAGGCCAGTAGGTGGCAATGATACTGTACACTGTATGGGTGCATTTTACGTAAATACAACAAGCATGGTGTGAGCTCATCTAAAAGAATCTCCATTGAGAAACATCACAAAGTTGGTGTCAGTATTGGGGGGGGGGTATATCATATTTTTCCCAGGATGTGGGGGCACCCTTCAAACTGTCCTGTTATGCAGAATGAATTGACTTCTTGGTGAATATTGTATCATGTCACAGCATATTGTAGCGTGCCAACCAGTGGCTCAGTTGTACAGAAGCACTGTATTCTCCGAGAGGCTCTCATTTTAAGCATACACTGTATGTATCAAGGGGCCCAGGTGTTACGCTCGATGTGTGCACCGAGGGGCCTGGATGCCCTGGTGGTTAAATCACATTGTACACACCAAGGGGGCTGAGGGCCGTAGGGGTAAGCTCATGCTTTAAAAACCGAGGGGCCTCACATTGTAAGCACTGCATGGCCTAGGGGCCCTAGTGGCCGGCTCATGCTTTAAGCATGGAGGGGCTCAGGGACCCTCACACCGTAGATGCCGAGGAGGCAGTGGTGGGCTGTCAGGGCCATCAGGGCCTTCTGTGCTGGCCCTGTCAAAATCAAAATCGTGTTTTTTCATAGTTAAATTGAAGTGGGCCTGAAATATGTTTGAATTCAATTACTTGTTTTCTTATGGCGCATCACAGCTCCTTGGTCCAGCACTAGTGGTATTGCTAGCCTTTCTTGAAGCCTGAAGCTGCAAACCGATTACAACTTTTGAGTGACTGTATCATCAGCCAATCAAAACACCCCAGAGACCCTGCGATCGATTGGTGCTAGCCCCCCGGTGTCGTCGTCAAGTTTGAGCCCGAGCCTCTGGCAGGTTGTGAGCGAACTAAGTGCAACAGCCTTCGCGTTCACGGCTACTGACGATCTTGTTGCCAATCTGCCTCGTGTTTTTTGTAACTTTGGTAGGATTGTCTGCATTTCTTGCACGTTCTCCTAAACGAGTTAAATCACTGCATTAATTTTAAGAGAGAAGGCTGCCACTGGTCTCTCAAGTGAGGTGGGATGTCAACTCCGGGTTGGTGTGCATAGTTTCCTTAGTGGACCGAAGGCGATGCACTGATCATATTGGGACGATAATTTATTGAATTTGTTGAAGTTGCACAAGTGACAGGTGAACACTACATCCACTGTGGAAACTTGCAAACTGCTGCACCTATCAGCCTAATTGTTTTTTGGGGGTTTTTTGTGCATAGCTATGACTTATAGGCTCAAGAACCTCTCTCGTGGTTGCGGTGATGTAAAACCTTCGTTCTCGTTATCGCCGCTCCCTCTCTTCATTCACACTCCAGTTCGCTCAACCAACGCTGCGCTCTGTCGCGGCACGCATGCGCACGGCTGACTTACACTGGGCAGTGAAGCAGCGATAGCATCAAGACGTGGATTTGGGTATGAGTTACGAGTCTTGAAAGTAAACAGGAATCGGTCGTATTCCGCAAGTCCGCAAATAATGTACTGCTGATCTCAGCACAGGCGAACAGGAGGAACACTGGACCGAAAACAATTCGCTTTGTTCACCTTGCCGCCATGTTTGTTTAATTGGCATCATGAGGGGGATTCGATGCAGAAGTGCCATAGACTCCAATGTTAAAACTCCGCTTTAAAGCGACGTTTCAAGTGTGGGATTAAAAACGGTCACAGCTGGAAATAATCCCACTAGCTACAATAAAACATGTTCCACGGTTGAGCTGTTTTCTTAACATTGTATTGCCTCAGAATATAGGAGAGCAAGAGAGACAAGATGGAGATGGTTTGGACATGTGTGGAGGAGAGATGCTGGGTATACTGGGAGAAGGATGCTGAATATGGAGCTGCCAGGGAAGAGGAGAAGAGGAAGGCCAAAGAGGAGGTTTATGGATGTGGTGAGGGAGGACATGCAGGTGGCTGGTGAGACAGAGGAAGATGCAGAGGACGGGAAGAGATGGAAACGGATGATCCGCTGTGGCGCCCCCTAACGGGAGCAGCCGAACGTAGTAGTAGTAGTAGCAGTAGTAGTGGTAGTAGTAGTGGTAGTGGTAGTAGTGGTAGTAGTAGTAGTAGTAGTAGTAGTAATAGTAGTAGTAGTAGTAGTAGTAGTAGTGGTAGAATGAAGGTGAAGTCTTCCCTGGAGAAGGGGACACCTGGCGTGTGCGGATCTTCTAGTTGTTTTTGTTTTTGTGCAGTGTGGTTTGCTTGTGCAATCCGGCTGCTGACTTAGATAAAGATCTGATGGCGACACTTGATGCTGCAATAGTTGCTATGGTGCACAGTGGTGTGTGTTGTGGTTGTTGAAGATCAGCTGTCTTATTGGTGTTGATCCAGTAGTGCATATAGAGTGTGACAGTTTATTTTGTATGTGGCTGTGTTGACTGTATCAGCACCCATAAGATAAATTTGTGTGTGTGTGTGTGTGTGTGTGTGTGTGTGTGTGTGTGTGTGTGTGGTGGGGTGAAGTCTGTTACTGAAGGCCCTGACTGAAACCCCACAGTACGCTACTGCCAGGGGCCCAGGGGCCCTAGTGGTCTGCCTATGTTTTAAACACCAAGGGGTCTGGGGGGCTCTCACATTGCAAGCCCCGAGGGGTCTGGTGGACCCCAGTGGTGACTTCACTGTTTTTTTGGGGGGGGGGGGGATTTTTTTCTCCCCAATTGCACTTGCTCAATTACCCCACTCTTCTGAGCCGTCCCGGTCACTGCTCCACCCCCTCTGCGGATCCGGAGAGGGCTGCAGACCACCACATGCCTCCTCTGATACACGTGGAGTCGCCAGCTGCTTCTTTTCATCTGACAGTGAGGAGTTTCGCCAGGGGGAGGCAGCGCGTGGGAGGATCATGCTACCCCCCCCCCCAGTTCATTCCCCATCCCTCATGAACAGGCACCCCAACCGACCAGAGGAGGATCTAGTGCAGCGACCAGGACACATACCCACATCCGGCTTCCCACCTGCAGACACGGCCAGTTGTGTCTGTCGGGACCCCCAACAAAGACCCCTGTTGGCAGGCAATGGAATAGACTGCCACGCCACACGGATGCCTGTGAGCTCACATTTTAAACACCAAGAGGCCCGGGAGCCATCACATTGTAAGTGCCGAGTGTCTGGGGGGCCCCAGTGGTTAGTTCACACTATAAGCCCAGGGGTCTAGTGGCCAGCTTGCACTGTGCGCACTGAGGGCCCTTAGCGTTCGTGGCCCCAGCAACTTCCCTTGGAAGTCTTGGGCCACCCACCATGTGCGGCCGAAGTCTCGGAGGCCCCCTGGCAGTGTGAGACCCCGGGGAACTGGCCCCATAATCCAGACTTGACTCGAAAGAGAGCACGTATGAATTACAATAACAGTGCCCTTCAGCGCAGGACAACGGTGCAAAAAACCATCGCCGTAAAGAGCTGGCATGCCAGTGCTGCAAGTCGTACTCGCCGTGTGCCGAGCGTCACACCAGCCACGCAGGGGACTTCCTGTGTGGTTAAAATAGTTTCAGTGGCGGCTTTTATGAAATCATCGTGTCGGCTTAATAACTTCAGACACAGATAATCTGTAGTTGTTTCAGCTCTTTCTTTTTCAGTTATTGGCGTGAATCATTAGCTTACGTCATAATTGTCTTCCTTAACTGTATTTTTATCATGCATTTACTTTTCCTTGACTGTTTCCCATCGCAACAGAAATGCTGCACAACTTCAGTAGATATGCTCAGCCTTGTGACGTCATCCGCTATGTATTAACTCTCAATATTTTGATTTTTTTGATATAATTTTTTTAATCCCTGTTGGTGAAATTCAGCTCTGCATTTAACCCATCCTAGCTGTGTAGCTAGGAGCAGTGGGCAGCCGCCGTGCAGCGCCCGGGGACCAACTCCAGTTCCTCTCGCCATGCCTTGCTCAGGGGCACAGACAGGAGTATTAACCCTAACATGCGTGTCTTTTGGATGGTGGGGGAAACCGGAGCACCCGGGGAAAACCCACCGCAGACACGGGGAGAACATGCAAACTCCACACAGAGGATGACCTGGGATGACCCCCCCCCCCAAAGTTGGACAACCCCGGGGTTCGAACCCGGGACCTTCTTGCTGTGAGGCGACAGTGCTAACCACTGCACCACCATGCCCCCCCCCCACCAATATATTTCCGCTTCCGGTGTGGGAAGATGGCGGCGCGAATTCACATTTGCGGCGGCCTCACCCCGTACCATCCATGCGGTGTCTTTGTCCATGTCTGCGTCTAAGTTTGTCTTCATTTGATGGCTGGGAGAGGTGGCGCTGGATCGGCTGACAGAGCGGGGCAGGCTAAGCTAACTGCTAGCCCATGCAGACCAGCAGTTCTGATAACACCGAGGGCGGTCTGGCGGCGGCCTCACCTGGCGCTGACTGCGGTGTTTTTGATGTCGTCGTGAGGGGTGTGGGGAGGTGTGTCGAGGGTGTCTGGCTGGGGGAGCTGGCACTGGACCGGCTTAGAGGGCTTAGTCTGCTTCGTCCGGCTCCTGCCCGGAGCTGCGCCCGAGGAGGAAACGCTGAGCTCGGTCTGACAGGATGCGGAAGCGGGGCGGGCTAAGCTAACTGCTAGCCCCTGCAGACCAGCGGTTCCGACGGCCATCCTGGCTGGCGTTCGTTCCCTTGGACAGTGATTCTTTTGTATGTGCTAGTTTGGGTATGTGTGTTCTTGTCGTTTTTGGATGTGAGTTTGTCTTTGTGTTGTGCTGCTGTGGGCTGGGGGAAACGGCATTCCGTTTCATTTCATGTACAGGCATGAAGTGAAATGACAAATAAAGTGTTCCTGATTCCTGATAGCCCATATCTTCAAATAGTATCGTATACTTTAAGAGGTGGGCACTTTATTTTGGAATGAAACGCTGTTAGGTACCCCTGCTTGTTATTCTATATATTTGCTTTATATGTTTGCATCTGGGGGAGTCCATTCTGCCATTCAGGGGCCTGTTGGCCTGAGCCAAGTGGTGAGAGATGAAGGGTGCACGGGGATAATTGGCATGAGGGAAAGTATGTTTGCAGTAGAGATTACATCAAAATGGTGAGGCCGCAGAGGAAGGAAAAGGGGTGGGCGATGGGGTAGAGAAATAGAAAGTGGGAGTGCAAGAGCGAGATGCAAACAGACACGGGCCGAGAAAGACAGATTAATACGTAGATTAATAGAAGATAGAAAGGAAGAGAGGCAGAGAGGCCGTCAAGAATGCACCAGGCTATTATCAGATGATGTGGGAATGTGGCAGAAGGCGCAAGAGAAGTTGATGGAAATCCAGATTATGGCTGAAACAGGAGAGAGAGGGCGAGAGAGAGAGAGAGAGAGAGAGAGAGAGAGAGAGAGAGAGAGAGAGAGAGAGAGAGAGAGAGAGAGAGAGAGAGAGAGAGAGAGATCAGGGAGACCTGTTTTTCATGGTTGCCCAGTTGAGCTGTTTCCTGTTTTTAATGCTGATGCTTCTGAAACAGATGGCTCCCCAAGTACACTGTCTCTCTCTCGCTCTCTGTGACTCTGTGTCACAGAGAGAGAGAGCGAGAGAGAGACAGAGGGACAGAGAGAGACAGACAGAGAGACAGAGAGAGACACAGACAGACAGACAGAGAGAGAGAAACAGAGAGAGAGACAGTGAGACAGAGAGAGACACAGACAGACAGAGAGAGAGACACAGACAGAGAGAGAGAGAGAGAGAGAAACAGAGAGAGACACAGACAGACAGAGAGAGAGAAACAGAGAGAGACACAGACAGACAGAGAGAGAGAAACAGAGAGAGACAGTGAGACAGAGAGAGACACAGACAGACAGAGAGAGACACAGACAGACAGAGAGAGACACAGACAGACAGAGAGAGAGAGAAATAGAGAGAGAGACATTGAGACAGAGAGACACAGACAGAGAGAGAGAGCGAGAGAGAGAGCGAGACAGACAGACAGAGAGAGAGAGAGAGCGAGAGAGACACAGACAGAGAGAGAGAGAGTGAGAGAGAGAGAGAGAGAGAGAGAGATTGAATTTTAAACCAAGTCTTTATTTAACAGAAAAATTTAGACAAAAAGCAGACTTGAAATCCCTCCGAACATAAACAATACTTGTCGAGGTATAAACAATCAATAAGCATTTTTTTACAAGCCCAAAAAAACAATCATTCACCGACAACTCAAAAAAATAAAAAACAGGTAAGACCTCTTTTATCCAAGTTCTTTAGAAAAGACCAGCTCATCTTTTATGGTGGAACACAGCAGCCCTTTATAACACCACGAGGTTGTGAATGTGACCAGGTCTGTCATTGCCTTGTAGTAATTGAAGTCTACTTTTATCCTGGCCTTGACCATCCTGCAGAACAACAGTTCAACATGACATTCTATACATTCTTTAATTCCCTTTTTACGGCTCACATAGATAGCCATCTTTGCCTGCCCTGAAATAAAGTTCAAGAGTTGACATTTAAATTTTACACGTTGACTATATTTGAAACCAAAAATGAAATTCTGTTTGCAGAAACTTTCCCCAGATGATCTAAATAAGCGGTCTAGTAGCAGGAACAGGGGTGTAAACCTCACACACTCTGAAAAGCAATGAAACACTGTTTCTCTCTGGGCACAATAGGGACAGCTGTCATTCACATTAGGATCTAGCACAGAAACAAAAGCATTGACCGCCACTATGCCATGCAAGACCCTCCACTGCAGATCACCAGCTTTTTTAATTAACGGTGGTTTGTATAAGCCCCTCCAGACTGGCTTCACATTCTCCCCCAAGCCCAGCTGGGCCCTCCAGGGTGTATCAGTCCGACCACTCAGTTTATCTTTATTCAAGACTTTTACAAGCATAGTATACATGGTCTTACCTTTAAGTACATTCAGCCTTTCATTAAGAGCATTTCCCAAATCCAAAAGCGGCCCCATACAATTTTTCAGATCAGGAACAACCTTTAAAAAAGGAAATGGATCCTCACAATTGGGATGAGTAGAACCACTGCAGTATGATGTCAAAAACCCCCGTTCTACTGCTGTGAGCTGACCGTTCCACTTAAGTAGTACCCGACTAAGGAGGCGTGTAGATTTCACTCCCAGGTGAGATGCTAGAGTGGCAGCGTTGTCAAGATTGGGCCCAGCCAGCTCCACCACCTGACCCAATGTGACGACCTTTGCCTGGCAGAACAGCTTTGATACCGTGGGTCCAAAGTCGCAGAACGTATCCATACGCCCACCATACACCACCGGCTCTTTTAGAAGCCAGCTCAGAGAGTCAGAACAGCCGATTCTCTCCTTCTTGAACATATTCCACACTCTTATGAGCCCACGATAAAATCCAGGCAATCCGTTGAGGTCTGAGTTCTTAATAGCCATTAGGAACAAGGGCAGGTCTATTCCGAGTCCACAACACCGTCGAAGTATTGCACAGGCTGCTGGTCGCCACACTAGATCTCTAGGCCCAGTGAGCAATCTTTGAATGAACTGGAGGCGGAAGGCTGCACCCCTGCTGGCCAGATGGACTAGCCCTTGACCCCCCTCATCTTTAGGAAGGTACAGCACACTCTGAGGAATCCAGTGCAAGTTGTCCCAGAAAAAGTTCACCAGCACAGCCTGAATCTTGGCCAGGAGGTTGGTTGGAGGATCAACGCATGTTAATCGATGCCATAGCGTTGATGACACCAGGTTGTTGATTACTAACATGCGCCCCCTATACGACAGTTGTGGTAGAATCCATTTCCACTTCCTAAGACGCCCTTCAACTTTTTCCAAGACATTCTCCCAATTCTTATTTGAGAGGTGTCATTCCCCACAAACACTCCCAGATATTTCATCCCTCCCCTTTTCCATGTCAATCCCCCAGGTAACATGAGTTTACTGTTCAGTCCCTCTCCTACCATCAGTGCCTCACTTTTTCCCCAGTTTACCCTAGCCGATGATATCTGACCAAACTTGATAACATTTTTTTACTAAGACATCAATATCTCTTTGGTCCTTTACAAAAACAGCTACATCATCGGCATAGGCAGAGAGCTTAAAAGTTGTGCCGCAACCAGCAAAAGCAACTCCAGACAACTCACACCTCAATTTATGCAACAGGGGCTCAATGGCCAGGGAGTACAACATTCCAGACAAAGAACATCCCCGCCTGATCCCCCTTTGAACCTTAAAAGGAGCACTCAAACCACCGTTAATTTTAAGTACACTCTCAATGTCACTGTACAAAACCTTGATCGTAGCTATAAAACCTGGGCTGAGACCGAAAGCTTTCACGGTTTGCCACAAGTGCTGGTGTTCAACCCGGTCAAAAGCCTTTTCCTGATCTATGGAAATAAGACCAGTTTCAACTTCCAATGAACTAGAGATGTCCAAAACGTCCCTGTCAGTGATCAGCCTACCGGGCACACAGTAAGTCTGGTCAACATGGATGACCTCCTTCATCACCTTTCTCAGTCTGTTTGCTAGCACCTTAGAAAAGATCTTGTAATCGGTGCAGAGCAAGGACACTGGCCGCCAGTTCTTAATGTCCTGCAGATCCCCTTTCTTCGGCAAGAGAGTAATGACGGCCCTTCTGCAACTCTGAGGCAATCGCCCCTCAGTTGCACGATTCCTCAGTACAGTCAACAAATCCCCTCCGAGCACCGGCCAAAAAGACTTATAGAAGTCAACAGGTAACCCGTCTATACCAGGTGCCTTGCCACTTTCCAGACTTTGCAGGGCGTCATGAAGTTCTTCTGGGGACAGTTGAGCCTCGAGGTCTGTATTGAGCGCTACCTCAACCTTTTTTAGCCCATGATAGAATGACTCAGCCCCCAGCACATCCTGCCTGAGTTCGCTCTTATAGAGGTCACTGTAGAACCCTGCTGCGTATTTCAGAATTCCAGAAAAATCTGACAGCTGCACACCAGTGTTAGTACGCAGAGAGTGAATGGTTTTTCTCTGCCCATTCTTGCGCTCTAGACTAAAGAAAAAGTGAGAAGGAGCATCCATATGTGTGGCGTTCAGAAAGCGTGAGCGGACCAGTGCCCCCTGTGCTGTAATACCCAGCAGGCTAGCCAAAGCAGACTTTCTGGATTTGAGAGCTTCTACATGGCCTCTGTCTCCTGTGGAATCTGCCAAATTCTGTAGTTCCACCATTTCATCCTCTAGATCTCTCATAGATCTGGCTATGTCTCTGGTGACATTGCGAGTGTACTGCTGGCAAAACTGCTTTATCTGACACTTGCCAATGTCCCACCATTGCTGCAGAGAAATAAATTCAGACCTTCGGCTCCTATATTGGCCCCAGAAAAACTTAAAAGCATCTCTAAAGTTGTTATCATTTAGGAGGCCTGTGTTAAAATGCCAGAAAGCACTATTTGTTTTAACACTTCGTATGAAAACCGAGCACTGTACCAGAGAGTGGTCAGAGAAACAAACTGGAAGCATGTTACATTGTTTAAACACATTAAAATGATGTTTAAAACAATAAAACCGATCAAGCCGTGCCATGGATAGTGCGTTATCTTTTAGATGTGTCCATGTATACTGCCTCTGGGTCCCATAAAAAGCTCTCCAAACATCTGTCAGTTCACACGAATTAACCAAGCGTGTGAGCCGACTAAGAGATGCAGGATGTGGTTCCCGACGGTTCCTGTCCAACTTGCAATTCTCTGTACAGTTAAAGTCCCCTCCCAGAAATAAATACTCCTCACTGTCACATTTACTAATAACATCAGATAACACATCCAGAAAAACTACTCTTTCAGGGCCAAGGGTTGGACCATAAACATTTATAAAAACCAGTGTTGCGTTGTCATACTGCGCCCTTACTTTCAGTAGCCGGCCTTCGACTACTTCCTCTACCTCAAGGGAGCATGGCAAAAAATCTCTTGAGAAAAGAATCCCGACCCCACCACTAATATTGGATTTATGACTGAGAATCAATTTTCCAGTCCAATCCCTCTTCCATTCAGTTTCATTATCTGCTGTGCTATGTGTTTCTTGCACAAGCAAGACATCTATTTTCTTCAGCTCAACCAGTTTAAACACAGCAGCTCTTTTCATGTCATCTCTTGCTCCATTCAGATTTAAAGTGCCTAATTGTATATTACACATGAGGAGAGTGGGGCTGAACTGTGCCAGAAACAAGCGTACACTGACCAAAAAGATAACAATACCCAAACGTGTCTTAATCATCATCATGAAGTTGCAGTTTTACCTTCTGTACAAGTTTTTTCAGTCTGAAGACTTCCTGCTCAGTGAATGTGTTCACCTCCAAGTCCCCTGTGTTTTTCATAAAGCATTTAACTGATTCAATAAAAAGCTGCAAGTCTGGAAAATAATTTTCCACCTTGACCGCCCTCAAACTCTTGGTAACCTGCAAAAACTTCCTGATCTTCAGAAAGGCATAGCTGCCTTCTGTGTCCACCTGTGTACGAGGAGAGGAACCTAACTCACACTCACTTTCGTCTGTGTTCTCATCAGACAAAGAGGAGGATGGCTTTTTATCTTTTGAAGCCCTCTTCACTTTTAAATTTTCCTGTCTACCGTCAGTCGGCTTCCTTTTAATTGACTTTTTTTATTTTATTTCATCGTCCAACATAATCTCTGCCTCTTCTTCGAGTACAGACTCTGCCACTCTAACAGCAGTCTGCTGTATTTGCATCCTCCGACCACCACTCGTATCTGGCCCAGCCAATTTGCTATGATCCCCGGTCTCGCTGTTTTCATCTTCCGTTTCATTCTGTTCAACGTCCGCTACCTTCTCATCCTGGCCACCAGCTGTGACCTGCCCAAGTTCTGTCACCTTCTCAGTGTGCTCAACGGTTTTAATATGCTCAGCATGCACACCTCCTTCTCCTGCCTGCTCAGTCCGTCCATTTTCCTCATGTTCCCCAGCCTCGGTCTTTTTCTGTGTCACCACCTGGTCTGTTTCTCCCACCCCTCGCTCCCCAGCCTCCTGTCTGCCCTGTGCCGACTCGGCCGCGCCGTCTCCAGCCGGAGATGCGCCGTTCGCGGCGGCATCGGTGGACGAAGGCGGCCCTTGAGGCTCAGACCTACCCTCACTCCTTTCGGGACAAGACCTTACTAAATGCCCCTCTGACCCACAGCCAAAACATTTCATCATACCAGAAGTAACAAATACAATATAATCAAAGTCATCAATCCTGAATTTCAGCTTCAGATCCAAATCCTCTGCATTATTTTTCAAAATCATGAAACCTTGCCTCCTATGGGACACAACGTGTTTCAAGTGAGGAGACTGGCAACCGGAGGAGACCATTTTTATGGGGGACACTAGTTGTCCGTATCTTGCAAGGCCCTTCTCAAAAGCTGCATTTCTCATGAACGGGGGAGCATTGGAAATGGTGATTCTCTTCGCTGGGTTAACCAGCGGCAGAACGGGAGTCAACATGTCCCTAATCACCACACCACTTTCCACCACCTGGTTGACCTTGTCAATACTGTCAATAAACATAACTACTGCACCGTTCATTCTGGACGCCGGTTTGATGCTTCCATAGCCCACATGCTCACCTACCGCGAGGCAGCACTCCTCCACCGAGCATTTGACCACCGGAGCCACTTTAATCGCGTGCCGGCGTGTCAACTTTTCGAACGCCGTTCCTCCACCTCCAGAAAGAGAGAGAGAGAGAGAGAGAGAGAGAGAGAGAGAGAGAGAGAGAGAGAGAGAGAGAGAGAGAGAGAGAGAGACAGACAGACAGACAGACAGACAGACAGACAGACAGAGCGAGAGAGAGAGAGAGAGAGAGAGAGACAGACAGACAGACAGACAGACAGACAGACAGACAGACAGAGAGAGAGAGAGAGAGAGAGAGAGAGAGAGAGAGAGAGAGCGAGAGAGAGACAGACAGACAGAGAGAGAGACAGACAGACAGACAGACAGACAGACAGACAGACAGAGAGAGAGAGACAGACAGACAGACAGACAGACAGACAGACAGACAGACAGACAGAGACAGACAGACAGACAGACAGACAGACAGACAGACAGACAGACAGACAGACAGACAGAGAGAGAGAGAGAGAGAGAGAGAGAGACGCACGTAAACAACTCGTTTTTGGTCTTTCTGGGTCACTTGTGGAGGAGCTGTTGTGTCTGGTGTGTTGGATTGTTCACATTTAAATGGCAGTTTGCAAGTATCTTTTAGTTACCGAGCGGCTTCTTAATGAAGCCCCCCCCCCACTCCTCCACACACACACACCAAATGAATTGTGTTACAGGAACTGGTTTGCTGATGATACCCCCAAAATGAAAGAGTGACATCGTCTGCAAAGCGCCGTGTTGTGGTTCGGATGTTGTGCTACTCAGGGGGTCGGTGCTCTCTCGGAGCCCGCCGTCACAGGCGTTACACTTTGTTCGTCGTTCTCTTCGCCACTTGCTCTGTTGGAGGAAACAGGTAGAGAAACGGCCGACCCCGTCTCTCTGCGAATGACTCGCCCGCTTCCTGCCTCAGTGTCACACTCTGCCCTGCTTACGCTTCGTTTTTTTCAATTTTCACCTCTTCTTCTTCTCTTGGCTCCAACCACTTTCTGGGCCCCTTCTGTGCATTCGGTGAATCACAACAAGGTGGACTGAACCGTGTGAGACCACCAGAACTGGTGTTTGGCCCGGCCAGTAGGCCGTTGGTACTGCATGGATGCTCAACGTGTGAGCACATTTTAGTGGCGATTAAACTAGAACGACCGAGGCCGCCATTTTGACGGTTTTGGATTTTCAAAGTTTAATAACTTTGTGGGGGGGGGGGGGGGGGGGGGGAGAAACAGACCCGACGCTCCCTGGATGCTCCTAAAATTGCACATATTTGCATTAAAATGATTTCTAGATCAATTGCACAAAAAAAGTTGCAATAAGATCTACCTAAAACGACCATGAGCGGTCAAAATGACCGTCTCGTAATTTGCGCGACACCGTGCGCGTCATGTCACTATTTATGACGTGTTGGTCGCGTCATTTCCTTCGCGAAGTTCGTTGCGCTGTCCCAGAAACACACTAGCGCCCTCCAGTGCAGAGAAATCACCGATCTGACTGTTAGCACTCTGTAAGCCCGTGCCTGATAACAGACCCTCTGCACCTACTGGGCTCCACCAACACTGCCTCATTAAAATAAATGGGTGATAACAGTCTGATTAGTAGGCTCCTAATAGCCCATATTTTGGGACAGATGTGTGATGATAACTCCTATTCAATAGACTGATAACTGTCAAATCAGGTGGAGAAATAGTCTAAACTTTATTTTTGATTATTTCCAACATGTCTGGTTACAGACGCACCATGACTACCACCGAGGCGCTGCAGCATGATACAGGCGTTGGACAGCGGCCATTTTAAATTGTTTGAAATATAGTATTTGTTGTTAAAATATTAATTTTGGTGTCAGTCGTTTCTTAACAGACATACTAACATATGCAATGATGGGATGAGGCTAGGCCGGCCACACACTGGCCTGGTGACCCACTATTTTCCCATTATTTTCCCCTAAACTAATCAACCAAAACATTACCAGAAACTAAACTGGCAAAAAAAAAAAACCGAAAATTTGACTATCAACAACTCCAGTCCTGACAAACAGACAAGTAAAGAAGAACAGAAGAATGTGATATGGGTAGTCCTTCCTCTTCTCTTTTCCCCAGGTACTCTTAATATAGACCTGCTAAAAGTGGAGTCACAGGTGCAGCACATCAGCTGTGTTGGAAATAGCTACCTGCTGAAGGGGAATACAGATATTTAATACTAAACGCCACAAGGGGGCGCACAGCAATCCCAAATTCCATTTTGCTAACTTGCTAGCTTGGATATGTTTAGCTATGCAGAATATCTCTCAGACATTCTTGGTGACATTCTTATAGACAGTCTCATTTCTTTTATCCTGTGCTTATGTCTCCGGCGATGTTTAAGCTGAGAATCCCACCAAGTCACATTTCTTGGCGTTAAACGTGATAAAGACCCACTCTGTAAGTCTTTTGCTCATGATCCTTTGTTGTCTATCCTATGGTGTCGCCTTCGGTGACGTCAGATTGCAAACAGTAGCAGCATGCGAACAACGTTGGAAGATCGGCCCAGTGTCTAAAGCAGACAATGTGGATGACTAACCACCGATCTTTAACAAACTCCTGACTGATGACTTGATGATGGCACACTCACTAAGGTTGAAGCCAACAGAAGCTCCCGGGCAGCCATATTTGAATTCCTTATATCAACTGCGTCTGGGATTTCTGTCAGCTTGTCACTATGACTAGATGTGCAGTGTAATATACTGGATGGGCTCTCAATAAACAGGCAAGAGAGATGAACTGAAAACACGTCTTTACTGGGAGAACACAGGAAAAAGAGTAAGTTTGCAGCTTTTCTGGGTAACTGCGTCTCACAGGCGGGGTTTTGTTTGCTGTGGGTGATACAGGTGCTGGTGGCACCTCAACAGCCTGTTCAGTTGGTTCAGTGAGAACAGCGGGTAATGTCTGGCTCACTGGTGTATTGGGTGAAGAATCTGGAACGGCACAGTCCATTGTTACTGATGGCACATTCTCTGCAGCTGGCGGAAACAACTTAACAGAAGGCCTCCCAACAGTTTCTCGACATGGTAACATGTGGTTGACGTGCACCGTACACTATCGCTGTCCATCTTGTATAAGGCGAGTGACACTTCCCAGTCTCTTAAGAACTGTTGCCTGAATCCGTTCCTCCACCCCTCCCCTGAAATTTTGGATGTGGACAGCCTCTTCTTCCAGACAAAAACGAACAGGTGAAACCCCAAGGTCAAGATGGTGCTTCTGGGTGGCTTGTTTTTCTTCAACCCGTATGGCATGCTCAGGCTTAAGAAAACTGAAACAGGTTCGGATCTGGCGTTTCAGGAATAACTCAGCTGGTGTCCGACCAGTCACAGTATGGGGTGTAATGCGATGCACGAGAAGGAAATTTGCCAGTTGGTGGCTGAGTGGCAAGGAAGCCTTACCATCCGCTTCTAGCACGTCTTTCATCAGAGCTTGCTTTAGGATTTGTGCTGACCTCTTTGCTGCTCGGTTTGATGCAGGGTGGTATGCAGGTACAGCAGTGTTTGATTCCATTTCTCTCCCGGAACCAAGTAAACTCCTTAGACACAAGTTGCAGGCCATTATCTGATATCAGCTCTTCTGGTAGTCCATATGAAGCAAACAGGCCCGAAGCACTTCAGTGGTGTTGTGAGGTGGTGAAGGACATGAGAAAAACTTCCAACCACTTTGAATGGCTATCAATGAAAACTAAAGAGTACTGCTCATCCTTCTCAGCAAAATCGATGTGAATTCTTTGCCACACTTTTTTTTTTGCCATCTCCAAGAGTGTAGCAGTGCCAGCACTGGCTTTTTTTTTTGGTACAGCTTGGCAGAAAACAGCAAACATACACAAGTTCTTTAATTTTGCAATCACAGCCTGGCCACCAGAGATAGCTAAAGGCGAGAGCCTTCATGTGACAGATAACTAGATGTTCATGATGCAAGTCTTCCAGTAATCTCTGTTGATAAACTGGGGGTATAAAGACTCATTGGCCCCAGAGAATGAGCCTTGTTCTGCTGACAACTCCTGTCTCCATATGAAGTAAGGCCTCAGCGCTTCGTCCTGCACATAACTAGGCCATCCATTCATGATGGAGCTCCACACCTTGCTGAGTACAGGATCTTTCACAGTAGCTCTCTCAATGTCGTTGGCACAAACTGGTACCTCCTCCACATGTGAGAAGTAGAAAATACTTCCCTTTTCTGCTGCGCTGTCCACCGAGGCTCCAGTAGGTGTGACAAAGCATTAGCGTTTGCATGATCAGTTGATTTCCTGTATTCAATTTCATAGTTGTACTTCATGAGAATGAGAGCCCAGTGTTGTCGCTGCTCGAACCCCTGTGCCGATCCACGGAGGGCTGCAGACTACCATATGCCTCCTCCGATATATGTGGAGTCGTCAACTGCTTCTTTTCACCTGACAGTGACGAGTTTCACCAGGGGGACGTAGCTCTTTGGAGGATCACGCCACTCCCCCTAGTTCCCCCTCCCCCATGAACAGGCGCCCCAACCGACCAGAAGAGGAGCTAGTGCAGCGACCAGGACACATACCCACATCCGGCTTCCTACCTGCAGACACAGCCAACTGTACAATTGTGTCTGTAGGGACGCCCGACCAAGCCGGAGGTAACACGGGGATTTGAACCGGCAATCCCCGTGTTAATAGGCAATGGAATAGACCGCTACATTACCCGGACGCCCCTAATATCACAATATTTTTGACTGAATACCTCGATATTGATAATATGATGATATTTTGGGGTATGAATTGACGTGCTTTCATAAGATATTTAAACACAAGCAAATTTTGAGATTGATCATTAGTAATGTGGATATGATGACCGAGCAGGTAGAAAAATCTACTGTTCATTTCACTCAGCTATGTAAAACAGTCAAATAAATTGCATCACTTCAGAATCAGAACCAGAATCAACTTTTATTGGCCAAGGCCATTACTTTACTTTAATGCAGACTTTAAGACCAAGGAATGACACCGTTTAAGTTATATCATCAAAATCCTAGACAATATCTTGTCTCATATCATGACATCTATATTTTATCCTTAAATTTCCCAGCTCTACAGTCAGACGAACACAGAAATCAAACATAGAGCAAACATAGCAGATCATCATCACCATCATCTGCAGTCACTCGGGGTTGAGTGTGATTGTCCTCCTTCTAGATCCTTGTGGGTTTTCAGGTGGGTGTTGAGGCCGGTCCTGGAGCCGTATCTTTTGGGGCAATGTGGGCAAGGGTGTGAAGAAGTGGTTGAGGGTGTGGTTTGGGCCTTTCTGGTAACTTGCTCCTTTCTGAGTGCACTTGTTTTCAGCAGCACAGTGGAGGTCATAGCTGTAATGCGCAGCACTCCCATGGACAGCCAGTCTCCAGGCCTCCCTGACTGCTGCTTGTTCCAAAGTATTAAGGTTGATGCCCAACCTTTTGGTGTGGGCCTTGATGTTACCTATATATATTGCTTCTTTTGTCCTCCTGGGGCATGGCATCCTGTCATCAGCTGAGGGTAAAGGACTTGTTTTGCACAGCACATTCCACTTCCGGTGTGGGAAGATGGTGGCGCAAATTCACGTTTGCAGCGGCCTCACCCGGTACTGTCCGTGCAGTGTCTTTGTCCATGTCTGCATCTAAGTTTGTGTCTTTGTTTAATGGCTGGGAGAGCTAGCACTGGAGCGGTTGAGAGAGCTTGGTCTGCTACATCCTGTGGGCCCAGGGACCACAGCCCTGTCCGGAGCTGCACCCGAAGAGGGATCACCCAGGGCAGTCTATCGGGAGGAGGAAGCAGGGCAGGCTAAGCTAACTGCTAGCCCATGCAGACCGGCAGTTCCGACAGTCATCCTGGCTGGCGTTTGTTCCCTTGGACAGTGGTTTTTTTTTTAATAGTGTGACTATGTGTGTTAGTTTGGATGTTGTAATGACCTACTTCTCACTCTCACAGATGATAACACCGTGTCTGAATTAGCCGTGGAACTTCGGCATGTTTATTTCGCTCCATGCATAATGTGCACATAATCCGACTGACTCTCGTCTACCTTCCCGCTCCCCGTGGCTGCCCTGTTTTCTATCCCACAATTCCCTGTGTCCTTAAAGGTGTATTCCCCTAATACTGAACATCACAGATGTGTGTTCTTGTAGTTTTTGGATGTGTTTTTGTCTTTGTGTTGCACTGCTGTGGGCTGGGGGAAGCGATATTTCGTTTCATTTCATGTATGTCATGTACACAAGTACATGACATAAAATGACAAAGTGTTCGTGATCCCTGATAACTAACTGTACACATGACAACATGAATACATAAACGCTGAAAAGTTCCTAAAATCAAATCAGTTCCAGTTTATAAATAAATAAAAATAAAAAAGCAGTTTGGCGCATCTGAGCCGATTTAGCCTGGTGATAGCCTGAGGCGGAAAGGAGTTTTCGGACCTAAGAGGCAAATCGCTTTGAGCTGTCACATCCGTCAGACTGGCCCAAGACGTCGTCCTGTGTGTAACTACTCCCAATATTACATTTTATCATATTGCAGCGAATTAGGGGGGCAGCCGAGAACCGCCACAGCCGGGACGCGAACTCGTGTCCTCCGCACCGCAGGCGACAACGTTAACCAGTCAACTAAAGGGTCCGACCCGTAGCCAAGGGCTGTGGTCGGACCCTTTAGTCGACGAAAGACCCTTCAGTTTGACTGTTTTATATAGCTGAGTGAACGTACACGAATAAGTGTCTACTTATCCCTGCACGTTACACTACCCCCCCTCTTTCGGGAAGCGCGTCCCCGCGCTTCAGCATTTCAACTCCCTCACGCCTCTGGGCGCACGCGCTTCCGATGACCTCACGGTCTCATCATCCCACTTCTGACACTAATGCAGCGAATTGGGGGGAGGGGGGGGCAGCCCGTGAACCGCCACAACCGAGACGCGAACCCGTATCCCCTGCACCGCAGCGACAACGTTAACCAGTCGACTAAAGGGTGCGACCAGTTAGCCAAGGACCAACGTGTCTACTTATTCGTGTACGTTACAATATCATCAGTGCAAAATGAGTCCTGTTGGTCAACAGCCATTTCTTAGCAAAATACCTTTTAGGGTCCATGAGGATTTAGCTAGCCATGTAGCTTACTGTAAGCTACTAATAAGACACGTTAGCCCCTAGCTAGCTAACGGGTCTGACCCTTTAGCCGAGCGGTTAGTGATGTCGCCTTGTGGCGCAGTACACCCCGTATCGAATCCCGCACCGGGCAAGAAAATAACCGGTCACATTGGTGGCAGCGGTGGGATCCGGAAGTGTGCAGATCCTCAGAAGTCTCTTCGGAGCGCGGGAATAACAAAGCGCGAGGGCGCGCTTCCGGGGAGGGTGACGACTGTAAACTACTAATAAGACACGTTAGCCCCTAGCTAACGGGTTTGACCCTTTAGCCGAGCGGTTAGTGATGTCGCCTTGTGGTGCAGTACACCCCGTATCGAATCCCGCACAGGGCAAGAAAATAACCGGTTACATTACCTAGTAAAACTAGCATCAATGCCCTCTTGAAACTTGCTTTCACATTAACTTGTGAAACAATAAATTAAGTACACAAAGGTAGAATGATTAACAAACAGTCACATACCGCGTGCGCCTCCGACCGGAAATGTAGGGGTCATTACTATCTCTTAATGTCGCACCTGTGCTCTTCTTTTGCAGACACGTTACTCCGTGCGTAACTTCAGATGGCTCCGGCAATGTACGCATTTCCTCTCAAACTAGTTCACTTCAAGTTAAACTAGTTAACATGTGTTGTGTTTGTCTGTTTGATGTTGGTGAGTGAATCACGTCAGACGAACGAACTGTTATTTAACTTTATTTAGGAACAACTAGCTTCTTCTTCGGTCCCCTTACAGCAGTCCCTCTCCGCCGTCCATCGTCTCACAGTGCCACCAAGTGGCAATAGAATGTAGTGTCCACAAAAACAACAACAAGACGAGTATCTTGCCTATTCAACGTAGTAGCTCACTTTGAACAGTAGATGTCATTATTACCCAAAATATTGGGAAACCAAAAGTTATATTTACAAATATTAGTTATAATATGATTACGCAACAACACTTATTATACTAAAACTCTTTCCTCTGGGAAGTTTTCTTTTTAAAGATATTAAGAAAGAAGCACATGTTCCTGCTACACCAGCAGTGGCTAAGCATGTGCCATGGAGAGAGAGCCACGTGTATGCAGGTTTTCCTTCCAGCCGGACTCCACACCAGGGGATTTCACTGACGCCTTCTTCCTCTTTGGTTGAAGGGTTGCTAATCAGTGAAATCACCTGGCGTGCAGTCCGGCTGGAAGGAAAACCTGCACACACGTGGCTCTCTCTCCATGGCACATGCTTAGCCACCCCTGGTGTGTGCCCCTGCTTTAGTGAACGTAAGGCCGTGGCTGTTTCTGAAATCCTGGATGGAAAGAAAACGGAACGGGACCAGTTGGTACTTGTTTAACAGCCCACAGTAACGCTGCCATGCACGCTCCTTCTCTTCCAGAACCCCCCCCCCCCAAAAAAAACACACACACAAACACACAATGTAGTACAATGCTCCTAAAATGAAAATGTTGTATGTATATTTCTGCAGCGGCTGTTGGAATGGAGTACTCTAGACAAGTCCAGTGAATTGTGGAGTTTTTGCCGATGCAACGATTGAACAAAGGCACCTGGCTCGATGTCAGCTGACAACCTCTTCCTGTCTTTTCTTTGTTCCTCTTTCTCTCCACGCCTTCACTATGTGTCTCTCTCTCTCGCCTTTCCTCCTACACCTACCCACTTCCCTCTCTGTTATTCTATCGCTCTGCTCAATTCCGTACCTCTCCGTCTACTTCCTACTGCAGTACTGCCTTTTAACCTCTCCCCCTCCCTCCCTCCCTCTCGCTCTCTCTCTCACCCCCTCTCTCTCTCGCTCTCTCTCACACTCACTCACTCAATTCAATTCAATGATGCTTTATTGGCACGACTGCATTAATTACGATGTCCCCAATGCAAAGCAGGTCAACAGAGCAGCAAACCAAATAAATAAAAAACAAAACAAAGGGGAAAAGGAATAGGTGGAACCAGCTGACTGAGGGGACTCTGTCTTAGCTCTTGGATGTGGACTGCTTTAAACTGCGGTGTGTGGTGGGGACTTGGTTTAAGGTGCATCCAGAAGTTAAGTGATCTGTTTTGGATATTTATTATCGATGGGAAACGGCCTCGTTCTGCCCCGCATGCGTTTGGTGGGGTTTTCCTTTGTACGTTTAGCAATGGTTTTGACAGAATTCTGCATGCAGGGCTTCTGTTGGACGTTGGTCCCATCTAGTAGTGGTCTTGCTGACGGAGTGGACCCCATACTTCTCTTCCATACACTGCCATGGGCAGGAGGACACTGTCAGAGATTTTGGACAAGATTTTGACTGGGATGTCCGTTTTATAGAATTTTCTTTTTATTGCGTAGAAAGCTCTTCGGGCTTTCTCTTTCAGTGCCAGACCAAAGCTTCCCGAGGCACTGACCCCCAGTCCCACTGACCCCCAGTCCCACTGACCCTCAGTCCCACTGACCCCCAGTCCCACTGACCTTCAGTCCCACTGACCCTCAGTCCCACTGACCCCCAGTCCCGCTGACCCCCAGTCCCGCTGACGCCCAGTCCCGCTGACCCCCAGTCCCACTGACCCTCAGTCCCACTGACCCCCAGTCCCACTGACCCTCAGTTCCACTGACCCCCAGTCCCACTGACCCCCAGTCCCACTGAACTTCAGTCCCGCTGACCCTCAGTCCCGCTGACCCCCAGTCCCACTGACCCCCAGTCCCACTGACCCTCAGTCCCACTGACCCCCAGTCCCAGACCTTCAGTCCCGCTGACCTTCAGTCCCGCTGACCCTCAGTCCCACTGACCCTCAGTCCCACTGACCCCCAGTCCCACTGACCTTCAGTCCCGCTGACCTTCAGTCCCACTGACCTTCAGTCCCGCTGACCCTCAGTCCCACTGACCTTCAGTCCCACTGACCCCCCAGTCCCACTGACCTTCAGTCCCGCTGACCTTCAGTCCCGCTGACCCTCAGTCCCGCTGACCCTCAGTCCCACTGACCTTCAGTCCCGCTGACCTTCAGTCCCGCTGACCCTCAGTCCCACTGACCTTCAGTCCCGCTGACCCTCAGTCCCACTGACCCTCAGTCCCACTGACCCTCAGTCCCAGCTATTCCTAATTTAGCGTGTGCTCTGGGGTGGTGTTACCTAGAGTAAATAGGTGTCTACTTTCCTGACACCTGGGCTTCTTCTGGAAGGTCATACTTTTTGTCTTTTTTAAGTTGACTGCCAGGGCCCAGTTCTGACAGTATTCCTCTAGCAGACCCAGATGCTGCTGTAGACCCTGTTCTGTGGGTGACAGCAGCACCCGGTCATCTGCATAGAGCAAGAATTTAACTTCTGTGTTGTTTAGGGTGAGGCCAAGAGCTGCAGCTCTCGCTCTCGCTCTCTCTCTCTCTCTCTCTCTCTCTCTCTCTCTCTCTCTCTCTCTCTCGTCCCTAAAGTGATGTTATTGGTCTTGTCATGTGTTCTTCTAGAGCTGTGGGGAAAACATGTCTTCTCATCAGCTACACAACCAACGCCTTCCCTGGGGAGTACATTCCTACTGTGTGAGTAACACACACACACACACACATACACACACACACATCTTTGTTTTTTGCTATACTTGTCCAAGTATCCTCGCTCTTCACTCAATTACCATCTGTCCTTGTGAAAAAGGGACTATTTAAGTTCCACCTGACTCTGAAAACAAACGTTTTGCGTCGGATAATTATTGCTCTTATTGAAAGATCATCCACCACATACCGTTGATCATCCGTAATATTACAATGCTTTCATCTATGCAAGTATGCAAGAGGATTCTGCTTAATTAAATGAAACTTCCTTGGTGGGAGGCGCTAACTTGGTATTTTGTTGAATACAGTTCTCTCAGGGCGGCGCGATGGTGCAGTGGTTAGCGCGGTCGCCTCACAGCAAGAGGGACCTGGGTTCGAGCCCCGGGGTAGTCCAACCTTGGGGGTCGTCCCGGGTCGTCCTCTGTGTGGAGTTTGCATGTTCTCCCCGTGTCTGCGTGGGTTTCCTCCGGGTGCTCCGGTTACCTCCCACAGTCCAAAGACACGTAGGTCAGGTGACTCACCCGTACCTGTGTGGTGGCCTGGCGGTCTGTCCAGGGTGTCTCCCCGCCTGCCGCCCAGTGACTGCTGGGACAGACTCCAGCACCCCCGCGACCCTGAGAGCAGGATAAGCGGTTCAGATAATGGATGGATGGACACTTCTCTCAGTCACGTAAACATACTTGGTGACAAGTGTTCGATGCTAATTAATCAGCCTTCTGCGGTAAAATGAGCATGAACTGGTTACATTTTACTTCATTTAACTCGCTGAAATCTAACGACGAAATGTATCAAATCATATGGGGTTTTAAATAGCCACGTGGATTGTATGTGAATTACCATTTCAAGCAAGGTCTACAACACAGCCGTTGTCCCGTCTCTACTATGGACCCTTCTACAGTTGGGAAACAGGGATCACGTGATTTAGTATGCGCGCGCATTTTGGTAGCAAAAATTGATTTTACTATTTGCGACCATACAATTGTATGCTATAACATCTTATTTATGCTACAGTAGGCCATAGCTTCTGTTTGTTATGATAGCCACTTACGTGTTTATCCAGATTCGTTTTGTTGCTCGTAGCCACACTCTCGGCCCGTTTGCATTGAGCGGTCTTTCCCCCGATGGAGGGCGCTAGAAATCAATACCTTTACTTTTGCTAGACCTGTTCTGGCAACCCACAACGCAACAGGGTGACGTTTCAAAAACGTAAATAATCAACCGATCGAAAATCCACTCGCACTCTGCATTCATTGGAGATGGAGAAGTTGCCTCTTTTGCTGCCAAAATGCGCGCGCATACTATGAGTGACGTCTATACTCCACTGAACGCATGACCCTGAATCGCAAGCGCATCAAGAAGCTCACCGGCGTGCAGCGTCGTCGTCTGCGAAAGCCGCTGCGAATCAGACGGGAGGACGAGGTGCCCGCCGTGGAGGTACTGAGACGTGCTGGTACCGTCGGCGCTGGAGGCCCTGATAACAGCCTCCCAGCCCAGACGGGCCGGCCACGTGAGGAGAACGCCACACAACCGCCTGCCAAAGGAGGTTTTCTACGGGGGGGGGGGGGCGGTGCCAAGGGAAGCAGGGAGGCCAGAAGCCACGCTTCAAAGATGTCCTCAAGCGCCACATGAATGTTACTCTTCCTGTCTCCGTCTTCTGACCACCTTCGCCGGAAGTTACAGGGGAACCGAATTTATTTGGGATCCAGGGCCGAGGTTCGCTGTCCGTCACTGCCTGGTGCTAGCTAGCTAGCTAGCTAAACTCCGGAGCACAACCCAACACGGTTCAATAGTTCACTCCGTCTGAAAATGGCGAGGACGCCGTCTTCTCTCTTCGGAAACACATTTAATCCTTCTTCACAGCTGCACAAAACGTTGACATAGGTCCAATACATCATCACAGTTCTTACTAATAATATTTCCTTTCACTTGCGCGGAGGTCCCACTACCGTTCGCGCCACACAACCACAACTTCCTCATTCCCCCCTCCATACCAACCAATCAGAGTCCGACCCCAGATCTTGCTCTTAAAGCGGTACACCCTTATTTACCAACATGAGGATCTGCGGCACAGATGACCGCAGCTGGGACACAGTGGCCCTGGACAGACAGAGGTGGCGCTCCACAGTAAGGCAATCGGGAACACTTGTTGAACAGAAGAGACAAGAAGCCTATGACAAGGCCCGCCATGCCAGAAACAACAGACCAACTCAAACAACATTCATCTGTGACAAATGTGTACGATATTGTCGCTCTAGTGCGGCCTGATGGCCCACCCGGCGTGCTTGCCGAGGGGCGTAACGAGGGGAGGGGGTGCAGAGGGTGCAATGCACACAGGCGCCGCATCAGCGGGGGCGCCAAAAGTACAGTGTACAGTAAACAATTTCTGGTTATAGGCCTGTTTGTTTTTAAAAGTTTAATGTTTATAAATATTATTACTTAGATGAGAATTTGGGATTAGAATATATAGTTACATGTTATATTTTTTAATTATAATATATAGATTTTTTTTTTTTTGCGTATGGTCTTTTGGCGCCCTCGCTGATGCGGCGCCTGTGTGCATCGCACCCTCTGCACCCGCCCCCCCTCGTTAAGCCCCTCACAGGCATCATCGTTTCCATGGACTCCCAAAGACATTGAGCAAGTTATTGATCATGTATAAAGGATAACATTTTGAAAGATGTAAAAGCATAACGGTCTTGGTGGCGCCAGTCAGAAACTCAGTCCGGGCTATTTTAGCACATCTGCAACGTGGTGTTTCTCGTAGGTCTGCACTGTTGGATGATCCAAAGTTTAGGTCACGGGGGAAAAAAAATCAGAATGAGTCTTGATTTCAAGTTTTCTTTATATATATATATATTCACTGCGTTCTATATCAAGGTCATTGTGGCTTGGTTTCATTGAGAGAAAAAGCGAGGGCTCCGGATCGTTAGAGTAATTAGCATGGGAAGGAAAACAAAAATTCTCAAGATTATGCAAAGATGAGAGGCTTTGCTTTTGACTGAGTGCCGCATTCTGTTTTCTTCTCCTTCTCATCATAAGGAAAAGCAGATGACATCAACCTCAGATCTGAATCGACTACTGAAGCTGTTGTTGTGCGCCGAGCCGTGGAATTAGAAAGCTTTTTGTTTTCAGCACACACTATGCGATAGTCATCCAGACAACGGCTGGTTCCTGAATTAATCTATCCTTGGCTTCCCTTGCAGATTTGACAACTATTCGGCTAACGTGATGGTGGATAGTAAGCCAGTCAACCTTGGCCTCTGGGATACAGCTGGACAGGAAGACTATGACCGGCTCCGTCCGCTGTCCTACCCACAGACGGTACGGGACCCCACACACACACACACTGAGGGGCCATGTAGTACGGCCGAGTCACCTGACCTACATGTCTTTGGACTGTGGGAGGAAACCGGAGCCCCCCGGAGGAAACCCACACAGACATGGACTCCACACAGAGGATGACTCCCAAGGTTTCACTACCCGGGGCTCGAACCCAGAACCTTCTTGCTGTGAGGCCACCGCGCTAATCACTGCGCCACCATGCCGCCTGAATCAGGAACAGGAAGCACTTTGTCATTTCACCTCATGTACTTGTGCACATGAAGTGAAACAAAATGCTGTTTCCCCCAGCCCACAACGGTGCAACACACACACAAAAACACATTCAAGAACTACAACACACCAATATTTTTTTCCTAGGATAAATCTGGAAAGTTCCTGCCCTCAGATGCCAGATCTGCCTGTCAGTCAACTTTCTGGATTCATCCTAGGGGAAAAAAAATTGCTTACTGTACACACACAGTTAAGTTGGCACAGTTAGCTTGCTTGCAAACGTGGCTAATGGCTAACAGTTAGCTAGCAAACATGGCTAGGGTTAGGGTTAGAGTTGTTGCGCGTTCGCATCGGCCTTGACTGACAGGCAGATCTGGCCAATCCTAGCGCCTGGGGGCGTGAGCTTTCCGGATTCATCCTAGGAAAAAAATATTCGCGTACAACACATATTCAAACTAACACATATATCCACACTAAAAAAAAGAACGCAATCACTGTCCAAGGGAACAAACGCCAGCCAGGATGACTGTCAGAACCGCCGGTCTGCATGAGCTAGCAGGTAGCTTAGCCGGCCCCGATTACGCACCCTGTCAGACCGTCCTCCCGTGTTTCCTCCTCGGGCGCAGCTCCAGGCAGGGGCCGTGGTCCCTGTGGCATCCGGATAAAGCAGACCAAGCCCTCCCAGCCGATCCAGCTCCAGCTCTCCCAGCCAGACACCCCTGACACACCTCCCCGCACTCCACACGACGACAGTCAATGCCAGGTGAGGCGGCCATCAGACCGCCCTTGGTGTTATCCGAACTGCCACTCTGCATGGGCTAGCAGTTAGCTTAGCCCGCCCCGCTTCCGCGTCCTGTCAGACCGCCCTCAGGGTTATCTCCTCGGGTGCAGCTGCGGGCAAGGCCGCGGTCCCTGGGCCCACAGCGCAGCAGACCAAGCTCTCCCAGCCAACAAACGAAGAGAAAAACTCAAGACGCAGAGGTGGACAAAGACACTGCATCGCTGGTACTGGGTGAGGCCGACACAAACGTGAATTTGCCCCGCCATCTTCCCACACCGGTACTGGGTGAGGCTGCTGCAAACGTGAATTCATGCCGCCATCTTCCCACACCATACAGGAATATGCTTACACACACACACACACACACACACACGAGCATATCACCTACTCAGTCAAAACACCAATATTCCCATTGTCCTCTGAGTGTTAGTAGCACAGTGGATGATACTGACTGAAACCGAGAGACAAGATGCTGCCAAATTCTTTTAGACTCAGGATGACTGAGTATCCCCACACCCAGTGATGAGATGGGAAGTTAGAGAGAGAGTTAGTTGACGCTGACAAAGACATTTAGTATAAGTCTACCTGAGGGCGGCACGGTGGCGCATTGGTTAGCGCAGTCGCCTAAGAACAAGAACGTCCTGGCTTTGAGACCTGGGGTAGTCCAACCTTGGGGATCATCCGAGGTCGTCCTCTGTGTGGAGTTTGCATGTTCTGCCCGTATCTGCGTGGGTTTCCTCCAGGTGCTCCGGCTTCCTCCCACAGTCCAAAGACATGTAGGTCAGGTGAATCGGCCATAATAAATTGCCCCTAGGTATGAATGTGTGTGTGTGTGTGTGTGTGTGTGTGTGTGTGTGTGTGTGTGTGTGTGTGTGTGTGTTGGCCCTGTGTGATTGCTTGGTGGCCTGTCCAGGGTGTCTCCCCCCCTGCTGCCCAATGACTGCTGGGATAGGCTCCAGCGACCCTGAGAGCAGGATAAGTGGTTCAGATAATGGATGGATGGAAGTCTACCTGAGAAAATCCTGGATAACAGTACCACGATGTAAACCCAACATGCCACACGGGGGTTCATTGATGAGCAGAGTCACTTCATAGCTAAAGGATGCTGGGTTACATGTTCACCCTGTGTCTGCAAATATTATAGATAAGAAAAACACAATGGAAAAGATTGTGCTCAAGAAACCTGGACCGATCTGCCGGATAACCTTCTAGATAACCATATATGCATCTCCTCATTTTCTCCTCCCCTCTATGTCGTTCCCTTTCACCATTTTTTTGCTGATTTATCGCTTTACATTTGTCTCTCTGATCCATTCTTCTTCCTTGTCTCATCCCTCTTCCCTTCCCTCTGTGTAGGACGTGTTTCTCATCTGTTTCTCCCTGGTGAGCCCAGCGTCCTATGAAAACGTCAGAGCCAAGGTGAGACTTTCCTCTGGGACAAACTGGTGTCGTAGTGAGGGGGGGAAAGGGGAAGGACCTACCAGGGCCCAGAAAGGTGGTGGGAGGGCTCGGGAAGCCTGGAATTAAAAGTTTGTTTTGGTTTGCAAATTTGTACTTCTAACTAGTTAGTGTCATAACTTCAGTTAGAATTGGCTCAATACATCGGCTGAGGGACTTGAAGAAAATAGTGGAGGCTCTCTGAGACCCCTCTCACCCCTCTCTGAGGTCCCTCACCCCTTACAAAAGGTGCAAAATGGTTTAGTCCACCCCTCACGAGCATCTCTCAATGCAGCCCATCTAGTCCTGTTGCGAGTGACTGCTGATACAAGCAAAAGCAAAGTCATGTCTTTCCCAAAGAAAGCAAAATCTGGGTTCCAGAAAAGAAAAGAAAAAAGGGAGAGAAGGCAAAATGGGGGAAAACAACCGTTAAGTAATTTCTTCCAAAAGAAAGGTGAGCTAGATGCTTATGAAAGAAAGGTGGCTAGCTAACTCCTACTACCACAGCTAGGTAGCAGCTAGTAGCTAGCTAACTCTTAACTCTTACTATCGGACACAGTAGGAGTTAGCTAGCTAGCTAGCTAGTATTGTAACACACGCAGACAGCATCTGTCAGCATCAGTACCCTGAGATGCATCAACGTTTGAAGTGAAACTATAATTTTTTTCGATCACTGCAAAATAGTTAAGTTACGTTAAGTCAGGTTAAAATAGATTAACGTACTGTGATTGTAAATAATATACAGTATGCTAGAACTCAAAAAAGTGATGCGTGAGAAACAAAAGAGGAAAGGGGCCTACAGAGACTGCTTATGTACAGGGCCCAGAATTTTGTGCTACACCCCTGGTGACAAATAAGTGACTGCTCCTCTCGATGAGTTGCAAAATCGTAATCCTAACCCTGACCTTTGTAAGTCTTTTAGATGAGTAGTCACCCACATGGTGCATTTTTGTTTAACATTCCTTTTTAGTCTTTCCATTTTGTTAACAACTCTTTATAGGTAGATCTGCTGTATACGTCACAATAATCAGGAGTCAGGAACATTTATTTGTCATTTCATTTCATGCACTTGTGTACATGAAATGAAACAAAATATTGTTTCCCTCAGCCCACAGCAGTCCAACGCAAAGACAAAAACACATATAGCCTACCTATAAAATTTTTTTTTTAAAAATCACTGTCCAAGACAGCGACCAGGATGACTGTCGGAACTGTCGGTCTGCATGGGCTAGCAGTTAGCTTAGCCTGCCCCGCTTCCACGTCCTGTCAGACTGCCCTTGGTGTTTCCTCCTCGTGCGCAGCTCTAGGCAGGGCGGTAGTCCTTGAGCCGACCGGATGCAGTAAACCAGGCTCCCCCCGCCGATCCAGTGCCAGCTCTCCCAGCCAGACACCTTCAGCATACCTCCCTGCACTCCACTCAACGACACTAAAAACACAGTCAACACCAGGCGAGGCCGCCGCCAGACCACCCTCAGTGTTATCAGAACTGCCAGTCTGCACGGGCTAGCAGTTGGCTTAGCCTGCCCCACTTCCGCGTCCTGTCAGACTGCCCTCAGTGCTTCCTCTTTGGGTGCAGCTCCAGGCAGGGCCGTGGTCCCTGGGTCCACAGGATGAAGCAGACCAAACTCTCCCAGCTGATCCAGCACCAGCTCTCCCAACCGTCATAAGTAGACACAAACTTAGATGCAGACGTGGACAAAGACACTGCATGGACGGTACTGGGTGGTGCCGCCGCAAACTTAAGTTCGCGACGCCAACTTTCCACATCGGCACTGGGTGAGGTCGCTGCAAACGTGAATTTGCTTCGCCATCTTCCCACACCGGAAGCGGAAGTCAATAAGTCAAGTCGGTAACACTTTAGTATGGGGAACGTAGTCACCATTAATTAGGTGCTTATTAGCATGCAAATTAGCAACATATTGGCTCTTAATTGGTCATTATTACGTACTCATTAATGCCTTATTCTGCATGGCCTTATTATACAACCAGTAAGCCATGAACTATGAGTTTTCCCTCTATAACCTAAGAATTATTGCTTATTAGTAGTACCATCTCAATATGCTTTGCTTAGTATGGCCTTTATAAGGTGGTAGTACCACAAGAAGAGTTATTCTCCCTTACTAACACTTAATGAATATGGTCTGTTCTTACATAACAACACACAAACTACAAGTGTTCATAGTGTTAAATTACTGTAAATTAATTTGTTGTTACTTAGAATATGTTCCCCATACTAAAGTGACATCTTGATCATTACTAATTCACTAGTAATTAAGTTTTTTTATGTTCCCCATACTAAAGTGTTACCGTCAAGTCAAATCTATTTTATTTGTATAGCCTAACATCGTAAATGGGGCAGCGTCCATGAGCTATTTTTAGCCCTTCCCTAGCGGAAACGGAAGTCAGACATCGGATGTACTAGACTACATTAAAAGTAAGCAGTTGTAATTTTCTTCGTTTTTTGCATAATTTAATATTACCGGATATATGGAAGCATATACGTGAGTTGGTGTCGTAAACACAGCCATGCTATATGTGCTCTGCATGTCTGACTTCCTGTGACGCGTCCATAGCAACGGCAATGCTGTGACATCACTCGGACGCTGCCCCATTACAAATTTGCCTCAAGCGGCTTTTACAGCAACACAACATCCTGTCCTTAGACCCTCCCATCGCATAAGGATCAACTCCCTAAAAAAAAACCCTTTCACAGGGAGAAAGAATAGGACGAAACCCCAGGGAGAGCAACAGAGGAGGGATCTCTCTCCCAAGACGGACAGATGTGCAATGGATGTTGTTTGTGCAGAATGAAACAATTTAGAGAATACAACATTGAAAGAGGATAACAGAATTATAATGGAATTATAAAATATATGAAGGATATGATGAGGAGGAAGACAAGCAGTGTGCAGATGCCACCGGAACAGTGCAGGACCCGAGCCATGCGACCAGCATCACCATGGAGACCAACATATATAATATATATATATATATATATATACATATATACACATATATATATATATATATATACATACACACACACACATATATATATGTATATATAGTATATATATATAAAAACATACATACGTGTATATATATATATATATATATATATAAACACATATATATATATAAATATATATATATATATAAACATATACATATCTATATATACTACACTTAGCACAAAAAGTAAGGAAGTTTGTGTTTGGTAGATTATTTCTTTGTTGTAACAATGCTTCTTGGCAATAAATCTTATACCGTTGGAAAGCCTGTTTATTCCCCTTTTAAACGGGGCCACATGTGTAAGGAACATGCATTTGTGGGATGAGCAGCAGAGCTGAGTATGTGGGTTGTGCCCATGAAACATTTGCCAAATCTTCTCTGCCAATGCGAAACAGTGTATTTTGCTGCTGCTATTGACTCTTGTTTTGAGCTTCTGGTACCCCAGGTGCTGACAATCAGCTGCCTGACAGAAGATTTATTGCCAAGAAGCATCGTTACAACAAAGAAATAATCTACCAAACACACATTTCCTTACTTTTTGTGCTAAGTTTATATATATATATATATATATATATATATATATATATATATATATATATATATATATAGCATAGCGTAGCGTAGCATATATATAGCATAGAGAGAGAGAGAGAGAGAGTCACACGTCGTCGTGAGAAAAGGATATAACATTAAAACAGGATGACAAAATTATATGGATTTATAAGATATATAAAACCAAAATGTGATGAGGGGGATGCCAAGCAGTGTGCAGGTGGCGACCACCATCACCACGGAGACGTGGGAGGAGGACCGACTGCACGTGCACACATGGGAGACTCACGTCGCACCATTCACACACACACAGAAGAAGCATGTTGCCCCCACCTCTGTTGGAGTCTCACATGTGCACGTTTTCCAAGTTTCATACGATTAAATCTCACCATGGAGACAAGGTGGAAAGAAACAAACGGATGGAAAGAATTAGCCTCTGCTTAGTTCCCACGTCTTCCCACTGTGAATACGTTGGCAGAAGTTACACAGTTCGACACTAGGTGGCAGTGGTGATACTTAGTAGTGACAGGGGTTAGTGAGACGTTTCATCTTGTTGTATTAGCAAACTAATCACTCTGCTGACCCAATTAATTAGCTCGTTTGATAGATTGTTTAGTGTGTGTGTGTGTGTGTGTGTGTGTGTGTGTTTACAATCAGGATGGTGTGTGAGTGAGAGAGAGAGAGAGAGAGAGAGAGAGAGAGAGAGAGAGAGAGAGAGAGAGAGAGAGAGAGAGAGAGAGAGAGAGCGAGAGAGAGAGAGAGAGTGTGTGTGTGTGTGGGGGGGGGGCTGGGCTGTGATGGCCTGTCCAGGGTGTCTCCTTGCCTGTCGCCCAATGACTGCTGGGATAGGCTCCAGCACCTCCGCGACCCTGAGCGCAGGATAAGCGGTTTGAATAATGGATGGATGGATGGATGGATGGAGCCATAAGCTTTTTTTTTTTTTTTGTCAGCAAAAAAACACAATCCACAAGGGCAAATCTGCTTTGTCAACTTATACATTCACATTGAAACGAGATTTTTAACATGTAGAAAAAGCAGTTTGCTGGTTTTAATGTTATTGGTTGATGTTAGCTTGCTGGGACTGCAATGGTAAGTAGTCTCTCTGTGAAATCCTCCCTGTGAATCTATCTATCTGCCCACTCATCCATCAGTCCATTTATCTGTAATCTCACAGTATGGAATATCCCCACGTGACGATAATAATATGTGAAACGGTAAAATGGTGCATTGCTCAAAAGCAGCATGCTCAACCTGTCTTTGCTACAGAGAGGTTGAAAGACCTAAAGACTGTAGGCTGGAACCAAGGTGAGAGGTAAGAACAGAGGCTGAATTTTAATTTCCTCTTCACAATCCTACAAAGAGATGGGGAGCGAGAGCACTAGAGGAGGTAAAACAGCGAGAGATACTCAGGGTATTCAAGAGTTTACATGATGCCAAGTAGAGATAGGTTGATAGCCAGACTTGGGTACAAGCTAAATAAAAAAGGGATTAGCCTAGTGATGTCCTGCTGAGAACCCTTACAGTGACTGCATTCAAGACCTTCTTTGATGTTCTTGAGAAGTCCTGTAGTTCTGGTGTTTTAAAAGACAGAAGGGCTCCGTTCACTTCCTCCTGCTCCTCCACTGCAGCACGAATGGACAAACATGGAAAAACAGGCTGCATAACTGGCTGAACCCCTCCACACTCTGCTCCTAGTGCCTCTCTGAAGACACCAGGAAGTGCACTGATCACTTCCTCCAACAGACTCTCCATTAGACGAAGAGATTTAAAACCAGTCTCTTGGCTCAAAATGTCAGCTGTTTACCACTGTCCTCCTGATCTGAGACACGCTATCTTCCTAAGTCCAGCTCTTGTAAGGCATCTCCATACACTGATGGAGAGCTGAGCATCCTGCAGTGTATCAGCACGTTATAGAACAGGGGTTCCTCTCCTACACTACCATAGATCTGAGAGCAGTCTCTCTTGTTCCCCAAGCTCGAAGGACAACCTGATAGAAAGGTGTTGTAGTGTTATAGTGAACTCCATGCCAGCTAGTTCCAGAAGGAACAAGTGCTTGTCATAATTCATAATCCTACGAAGCAACACAGATGCTGTTTCACACCAAAGCTGTTGTTTATGATATAATAGTTGCTCCACAGTTTGAAGGCGAAAAGCTGTGATATGACTGCAGAGGTCAATCAGGCCCTGGCCACCTTCTAACACTGGTAGAAACAACACAGCATATTTGGTCCAGTGAAAGCCTCCCCAGAAGAAGTTCAACAGCCTCTTCTGTACTTCTCTTATAAGCGTGTCCGGCGGTTCTACAGCTGTAAACTGGTGCCAGAACATCGAGGCAATCAAGTCATTAACAATCAAGACTGTCCCCTTATAGGCCAACGGAGGCTGGATTCAAGTCCATCGAGACAATCGGGCACTGATCTTTTCAACTAAACCCTCCCAGTTTTTGCTCAGATAGCGGTCACTGCTCAGAAAGACACCTGAGCATTTCATCCCTTCTGCGTTCCACTGGAGCCCGGCTGGTAATGTTGGCTTCTCTTTATTGTTCCACTCCCCCAGTAATAAACCCTCAGATTTTGACCAATTGACTTTTGCAGAAGAAGTTTGTTCGTATAAGGCCAATTTCTGCTTGAGAATTTTAACATCATTTTGACTCGTTATGAAAACTGTGACATTGTCAGTATATGCTGACAAACTAACTGAATTAGTGATGTTTTCTGAGAAGGTTGGCCCTGAGAGACAATTCAATTCAATTCAATTTATTGTCATTAAAAACAATGTGCAGGCACATGTTAAAAATGAAATAAAGGCTGCAGCTTTGCCAAACAATGCAAGACAGATATAGACAAACACAGCTAACACAGTATAAGATATAGGCACATGAAGACCAAAAGCTAAAAATAAGTTAAAAAAGGAGCATGAGAACAGAAATATTTAAAAATATCCAGACATTCAGTGGGTAGCCAGGTTCAGGTGGGCAACAGCTTGGGGAAAGAAGCTATTTTTGAGCCTGGTAGCGCGGGCTCTGAGGCTCCTGTAGTGCCTCCCAGTGAGTAGGGAGTAGAACAGTCCATGGTTGGGGTGAGTGGGATCTCTGCTGATGCTGAGACCCCTTCGAAGGCAGCATTTGTGATAAAGGCCTTTTATGGCTGGGAGCTGGGTACCGGTGATATGCTGGGCCGCCTTGATGACCCACTGCAGAGCTTTCTGGTCTACTGAGGTGCAGTTGCCGTACCACATATTTTTAAATATTTTGTAATCCAGCTCTCTTTTAACTAATTTGTTGGCTTTTTGTCTTCATGTGTGTATATCTTATATTGGGTTTGCTGTGTTTGTCTGTGTCTGTCTTGCACTGTTTGGTGAAGCCACAGCCCTCATTTCATTTTTAACATGTGCCTGCAGATTGTTTTTAATGACAATAAATTGAATTGAATTGAACACTGGGATGCAGCTGGTCAGGATGCTGTCTCTATGGTGCAGTGGTAGAAGGGTGGTGAGAATTTTGGGGGGTAAACGGGCGCCCCTCCGCCTCCTCAGGAAATACAGGTGTTGTTGGGCCTTTTTCACAAGGGGCTGGGTGTTTGATGTCCAGGAAAGTTCCTCGCTGATGTGGACTCCAAAGAATTTAAAGCTGGAGACACACTCCACTTCCACCCCATTAATGCATATGGGAGAGTGGCTGCAGCTTCTAGATCTCCTCAAGTCCACAATCAGCTCCTTGTGTTTTCTTCACATTGAGAACAAGATTGTTGGTAGCGCACCATGATGTGAGGTGTTGAATTTCGTCCCTGTAGGCTCAAGGCCTACAGAGACCCTGCCTGAGCTGAATTAAAAGAGGCTCGATGGCCAGGGAAGATAGCATTCCATATAAGGGACAATCCTGTCTCATACCTCTCTGAACAAAGACAGGTTGGCTGAGTCTACCGCCTACCTTTAACAGAGCACTGGCTCCAGAATACAACAACTTGATCCATGAAATAAAATGTTCTCCAAAAACAAAACCTTCAAGTGTTTTGAACAAATAACAGTGATCAACTCTATCAAAAGCCTTCTCTTGATCTATAGAAAGAAGGGCAATGTCCAGCTCCTGGAGCTTAGATATGTGAATAATGTCCCATATCAAAAACAGATTATCCTTGATTGTACGGTCAGGAACACAGTATGTCTAGCTATAATGTACGACAGTATCCACACACTCTGAGTTTTTTCTCTCTGGATTTTCCCCCCTTTTTCACCTCAATTGTACTTGGCACTTGGCCAATTGCCCCACTCCTCCGAGCTGCCCCGGTCACTGCTATACCCCCTCTGCCTAGCTGGGGAGGGCTGCAGACTACCACATGCCTCCTCCAATACATGTTGAGTGGCCAGCCACTTCTTTTCATCTGACAGTGAGGAGTTTCACCAGGCGGACATAGCGTGTGGGGGGATCACGCTATTTTGCGACGTTTCAGTCGCTTGAAATTTATTCCAAAGATGGATGGGAACGTGACTAACAACAGGGGGTGGGGAGGGGGGTGGACAGATTAAGGAAAAGTGAAAGTCACAGGAAAGAGTGAAGGAGCAGAAGCTAAAAACTTAAAGAAGAGTAGAGAGATGGAGAGGGAGGACGATAACTTTCAGAGTTCTATCCATAGACCAAGGCTGAGACTCAGACACCAGTCACCACTGAGATTGTTGCTGTCTGAAGAGCAACCAAAAGCCATGTCCTCATCATCTTTTTCGACTTAATTTATGAGGGATTTTAAAGAAAATATTCAGCTTTACTTCATGAGCAATAAACAAGGTAGTCTTAACTTACACAACCACTGCTTTTTGACCAACTGTCACTTGAGTTGACAGAAGTTACAACTTTATCGTCATTGCCTAGATATTATGTATTGTTAGGTCCAATTTAATATCTGGAAACACCAATCGATGTTTAAGGCCTGATGATCTCCAGTGGATGTCCTAGTCCACTGTGACTAGCTGCTCTCCCCAGTTACTCCCCAGCTACTTGCTTTACGACTTGGCTTGAACTGCAAGGTTGTGATTCATCTGAAGTAACCATTTGGTGTTTTAAGGGATTTACCAGTGTTGGTTCATGATTCAGCACATTTACTACAAACATTACTTAAGACCAATTTCAAAAAGCATACCATAGGGTTTTAATTTTCTGAATGTATTTTTTTCCTACTTTCTGGACAGCCAATTTTCAGTCATTTCAACACGGTATGAAAATCAGTTGGCATTTACGTGAAACTTGCTTGAGACAAGAGATGGAAAAGATAAGACGGACGTGCTTTCTCAATCCCAGTGGGGAAATTCCTCCTCTGCATTTAACACGTCCCAACACACACTGGAAGCAGTGGGCAGCCGCCATGCAGCGCCCGAGGACCAGCTCCAGTTCTTCTTGCCATGCCTCGGACAGGGGCCCAGACAGGAGTATAAGCCTAACACGCATGTCTTTTGACAGGCAATCCAACACAGCGAACATTCTGTCATTGCTGCTTTTGGTTGAAGTTACACTACTGTTACAGGACAATGCAGCTGAAAACACAGATCGTTGAGAGAAGCCTTCTGCGCGGTGCGTTCCAGTGGTGGTGGGAGGCTTCGACATCTGAGCTTTAAGAGTCAGCTGCTAAACGGCATTGTATTCATGACCTATGTACGTTGTCATAAAATGAAATCTGGAAGATAAACGTGAAGCAAACATGGACGCCGTGGAAAGGTTTGTGTGAATTTGGCAGCTTCTCACATTAGAAGTATCGCCGTTTGGCGGCTGACTCGGGAGTTTTGGATGTTGGAGCTTCATTCAGGCGCTAAAACTCGCCACCCGCAACAACAGCTTAATTGTGATGAAAAAAAATTGTTGACTAAATGTTCACTGGGATGGATTGCCTATTGCAAGCAAGTTTCACAGTTCCGCAAACTGATTTTCCACCATGCTGAAATGAACGGAAACCAATGGCTGCCTGGGAAGCAGAAAAACATTTGAAAAATCTAAAACTATGGTTTTCTCTGGAAAATGATCAGGAGTAACTTAGTTTATATGGGCTAAAACATGTAAAACAACAGTTTCTCAGCATTTGCCTCTTTGACCTCTGACTCTCATACATATTTTCCCTCTTTATCACCCACTTCTCTCTCTGTCTCTCTCGTATGTCTCCTCTAACCCACCCAACTTCTTCTCCCTTCCACCAGTGGCACCCAGAAGTGCGCCACCACTGCCCATCTACACCCATCATCCTGGTGGGCACCAAGCTGGACTTGCGGGATGACAAGGAGACCATTGAGAAGCTGAAGGAGAAGAAGTTAACGCCTATCACCTACCCTCAAGGCTTGGCTTTGGCCAAGGATATAGGTCAGCTACCCCATGCACCTCCCCTATGTTGAGCCTAACAGAAGTTCCCAGCCCTTTCAGCCCAGCCCCCCCACCCCCCCAAAAAAACCTTATCTGACACTGTTTCAAGCGTCAGACAAGAGGTTAAGAATATAAGGATGGTAATGGAGAAAATCACATTGAAATAACAATTTTTATTTATCTAAAATTCTAATTATAGGGGGATGCCAAGGCAGGACATACTTTTATTTGAACAGAAAATAACCAAGAAGGATGTCTGCGTGTGTGTCTGTGTGTGTGTGTCCACCCCCTACTCTGTGTCTATAGTCGCCGTCAAAGGGAATAAACTAGGAAAGTGGGGGTACGGGTTGGTATACAAATACTACTCTGAATAAGAGTTAACTATACCCAGCCAAATTAAGCTTAATGAACTCAACTTATTATTCAGAACGAAATAACTGGACCAGACAACCTCCTTACATAAACAGGTAATGTGTTAAAGTTGAGAATGTGAACAAAGTAAAGTTGTGACAGCAGCAATGCAAACAGGCGCACAATTGTCAGTTATGTCAAATGCCACAAAAAGGGAAATGCAAATAAAGAATAATGTGACTCCAGTCAATAGTTGCACAACCAATACCTTGGTGCATCCCAAGTATGCCGGTGCTTTTGAGATGGGAAAATTATCTTATATACATATATATAACTCTAAGTGTTATAGAATAGAGTGGGAAAGAACTGTATAAAGTGAGACCAGGATTATGATAGTAGTATTATATCTATTTAGTGGACAATATGACACTAGCTGTGAGTGTACCCCCAAATAAAGCGAAACGCAAAATACCTTTTGCTCAATATCACAAATGTAACAACAGTGGTGGGCCCACACACTTTATAACACAAATAAAACAACCCCAAAAGCCGCATAAACTAATAGGCGGTGCAGGCCTGGTCGTTGCTTGGGTGCGTGGCGACCTGCGCGCTACTTACAATGGGCCCCTTCACTCAACAGAGCCGAATGAGACTGTACTTACCAATGTCCGTGGGTGGTCGTGTCGGACAAGTAGCGCCGCCTTGTGGTCAGGAGAGCTCTGTACGCGCCCACGTACCACAGAACGGGAACGATGATGCCAGGGAGACTCGGTTCGAGTCCAAGAGAGCTCTATACGCGCCCACGTAGCACAGAACGGGAACGATGATGTCAGGGAGACTCGGTTCGAGTCCAGGAGAGCTCTGTACACGCCCACGTAGCACAGAGCGGGAACGATGATGCCAGGGAGACTTGGTTCGAGTCCAAGAGAGCTCTGTACACGCCCACGTAGCACAGAGCGGGAACGATGACCAAAATCCAGCGATGAACTGCCGTATACTACGGCTCAGTCCCACAAGCTACCGGCTCACTGAAACAAGGCGGAGTATTTACGATACAGATAAGCTAACTTGCTATCATATCTAACTAGCAAGACAACCGGTAATGGACACTGTGGTCAGCTAACTTACAGATAAGCTAACTTGCAAGCATACCTGACTAGCAAGACAACCGGTAATGGACACTGTGGTCAGCTAACTTACAGATAAGCTAACTTGCTAGCATACCTGACTAGCAAGACAACCGGTAATGGACACTGTGGTCAGCTAACTTACATATAAGCTAACTTGCTAGCATATCTGACTAGCAAGACAACCGGTAATGGACACTGTGGTCAGCTAACTTACAGATAAGCTAACTTGCTATCATATCTGACTAGGAAGACAACCGGTAATGGACACTGTGGTCAGCTAACTTACAGATAAGCTAACTTGCTAGCATATCTGACTAGCAAGACAACCGGCAATGGACACTGTGGTCAGCTAACTTACAGATAAGCGAACTTGCTAGCATATCGGACTAGCAAGACAACCGGCAATGGACACTGTGGTCAGCTAACTTACGGATAAGCTAACTTGCTAGCATATCGGACTAGCAAGACAACCGGCAATGGACACTGTGGTCAGCTAACTTACGGATAAGCTAACTTGCTAGCATATCTGACTAGCAAGTCAACCGGTAATGGACACTGTGGTCTGCTAACTTACATATAAGCTAACTTGCTAGCATATCTGACTAGCAAGACAACCGGTAATGGACACTGTGGTCAGCTAACTTACAGATAAGCGAACTTGCTAGCATATCGGACTAGCAAGACAACCGGCAATGGACACTGTGGTCTGCTAACTTACATATAAGCTAACTTGCTAGCATATCTGACTAGCAAGACACTCGTGAGAAACACTGGGGTCGTAGAGAAAATAAAACACGTCTTTCAAACGTGCTATAAAACCGAGTCGACTCCTACATGTTGTCAGTAAAAGACCGTATTTCGAATGACAACTGCCGTCATTAAAGTAACGGTGAGATTAGCCTAGCTACCCAAGCTAATCGGGAGCAATCGGCTAACGTAAGGTGATTGAGCTAGCAAACGAAGCTAACAGTGAGAATTTACGTACATAACCTCAAAACCTCTGAATATAATCTGACTCAACATACCTTGTAATTTACACGTTTGATCAACGTATGAGAGTCGACTCTAACAAGTACACAATTAAAGCCGAATACCGGGTAATGCTGAGGAGACTGCAGACAGTGGAAGGCCACTTGACTTCAGGCCTTCACTCCCGAACTCGCTGGAACTTCCTCTTCTTCCTCCCCAACGTTTTGTCTACTCCCGCCCCCCGTCCAATCACAATAAAGATTTGCCCTTATTGACGTTTGACATTAACCATTAAAACACTCGTATACGTCATACAGGGTAGGTTGTACTCTCGCCATGCCGCGTGTGCGCCCATGTACATTCCAATCAAACTTGTGTAACCTATTTTTCTAGACTTGCCTGTTAGTGATTTTAAGTTCCTGTTATAAGCTGTCGCCACAGTATATGCCTTGAGCTCTTATTTTGAAGGCTGAAGAGAGAGCGGAAGTGCTGTACGCAGTGTTGTTGCTGTGGAGTTCTGTTGGGGGAAGAATCCAAATAAAGTGGTCCTCGTGTGAAAGTGGAACCTCCGTATTTGTTATTTTATAGTCTCATACAGTATAGGCGACATCTACAAACCCTCGGTTACATTGGTGGCAGCGGTGGGATCCGGAAGTGGGCAGATCCTCAGAAGTCTCTTCGGAGCGCGGGAATAACAAAGCGCGAGGGCGCGCTTCCGGGGAGGGTGACGACTGTAAACTACTAATAAGACACGTTAGCCCTTAGCTAGCTAAGGCGACATCACTAACCGCTCGGCTAAAGGGTCAGACCAGTTAGCTAGCTAAGGGCTAACGTGTCTTATTAGTAGTTTAAACTTTCTTAGTTTTCTTCTTTTTCTTCTTTTTCAGGGCAGACGGGATGCGAACCTCAGACATTAGCAAATCCCCAATGACACAGCAAAACCACATGCATTTAACAACTGTACTAAACCCAGCCTTTTCTCACCCGGGCTACACGTGTGTGTTCAATTATGTTTGTTTGTATGTTTGTGGGGAACAATCTGAGTTCTGTAACCACAAGGACATTTTGGCCAGTCCTCACGTCTTCAGTGGCCTTTTTTAGTGTTAGGACTTGGGTTCGAATTAGGATAAGTAAAGGTCAACAGTGAAAGTGTAGGCATATGGTTCTGATGGTTACAGGTGCAACATTTTGACTTAATCGAGGGGCTTGGAAAGAGCTGTTATATACCAATAGCAAAGCTATGGCTTTGCCCGGTGCTGAGCTTCCTGGCTTTCAATATCTGCGTTCCATCTCAGAAGCTTTGTTTTGATAAACAAATCAGTAGAGGATGCCCTTTTCAAATGGAAAACAGCAAAATAGTAGAATAAATATAATTATTGCTTTTGGGAAGGGGAAAAAACTTTGTGACTAAAAAGGTATGAAAACCAACAGCGAGCTGGGCATGCTACTGTTTGACAAGTCAGGAGCGTTGTCTTTCAATATATAGTCATGTGCAATGCTGGGCTAGTTACTCTCAAAATGTAAGAATTACATATTACTAGCGTGGTCGCCTCACAGCAAGAAGGTCGTGGGTTCGAACCCCGGGGTTGTCCAAACTTGGGGGTCGTCCCGGGTCGTCCTCTGTATGGAGTTTGCATGTTCTCCCCGTGTCTGCGTGGGTTTCCTCCGGGGGCTCCGGTTCCCCCCCCCCCCAGTCCAAAGACATGTAGGTCAGGTGACCTGGCTGTAGTAAGTGTTTCCTAGGAGTGAATGTGTGTGTGTGTGTGTGTGTGTGTGTGTGTGTGTGTGTGTGTGTGTGTGTGTGTGTGTGTGTCGGCCCTGTGATGGACTGGCGGCCTGTCCAGGGTGCCCCCCCGCCTGCCGCCCAATGACTGCTGGGATAGGCTCCAGCATCCCGCGACCCCAATTGGAATAAGTGGCTTGGACATATTACTGGTTACTTTCATTTGGAAGTAATAAGTTACTTTACAATATTACTGTCTGTGTAGAGTAATGTGTTACTGACTACACTACTTTTGCATTACTTTCACCAAAATAACCACAGAAGTACAACTAGGCATTACCAATGGAAGAGGGTAATGTTGCGTCATAGCGGGTGATCTAAGCGCAGAAATTCAAGTGTATTGCAGTTCATTACAATTCCAGTGGTGGGCGACATTGTTTAGCCAAATGAAGCCGTAGACCTGAGACAGCTTATATCAACCGCTTATATGGACAATAGTGTGATGATATTGTAAACTACTAATAAGACACGTTAGCCCCTAGCTAACGGGTCTGACCCTTTAGCCGAGCGGTTAGTGATGTCGGCTTGTGGTGCAGTACACCCGTATCGAATCCCGCACCGGGCAAGACAATAACCGGTTACAATATAGAAAAATTAAATAGCCTAGACCCTCTTAAATAAACAAATGGACTAGGACACAGGGATGGGCAGGCAGACAAAGGATCAAAGCTGATAAATTATGTGGTGCTCTCAGCAACATGTGATCAGGATGTGACTCTGAAGTGGCCCGTGTGGTAAATGGTGAATATGGTCCAAACATCACAAAACAAATACGGGCCACCTTTGGCAAATATGTGGCACATGCGGCATTGCTATGGCTTGGTTGTGGCCCAGATCTGGCAAACAGGAGTGGACCGCCCAAGTGCCATCATTCCACGCGGTATATGGGCCGGATGAAAGTGTCGGTTTGGGACGGGTCCGGGCCACAGCAATTTTGCTATCTGGGCGGGAATGAACATAGTCAATGAGGGTCCTCAGTAGAATTGAAAAAACAAACGTTTGTGTATGTGAGGAGGGTACATCTGCTAGTATGCTGACTCGCCCTCTGTGTTGGGTTCTCCTGTTTCATTAAACACTTAGACTCAGTCAAGTATCTGGAGTGCTCGGCGCTGACCCAACGTGGCCTTAAGACCGTGTTCGACGAAGCCATCCGGGCCGTGCTCTGTCCGCAGCCCACCAAGGTCAAGAAGAGGCCTTGTGTAGTGCTTTAAAAGGTAAGACTAACTGTAAGAGTAAGTGGAGAGAAGGGAAGGAGGGGACAGGTTATAAAAGAGAGCAAAGGCAGAGAGGAAGGGTGACTAAAGAGAAGGTGGGCAGGGTAGGAGGTAAACACAGTGGGGTTCATAGATGGATAGAGATGTATGACAGAGGAATGAAGAGAGATAGGAGCTCCTACTTATCGAGGCTTTCTACAACAAGGACAGACAAGGCAGGTTTCTCATACACAGATTAAGCTTATTCCCGTATTAAACCGAATTTTGAATGCTGATTCTCCGTGCAAAAATCAGTTTAGTGCGAGACTGGGCTGTCCGAGAAACCGGCGCGCACTGTCATTGATAAGAAACACAACTGTTGTGTGACTTTGTTGTAATTGAAAGCAGGCCTAGTATTGAGTGTCCATTTTAAATTAAGTAGCTAAAGTTGCATATTTTTACCACAATACCCCAACGCGTAACACTGACACTGTAAAAGAGCTGCTTTTGCAGTGATTCAACAGAGCTAAAGTTAGCTTGTTTTCTAGTGAATCGACACCCCAGGAAAGCAAGGTGACGCCTCTAAAACGCTGAAAAAAACCCGTTTATGGAGCAACACATCTCGCTCACATCTCTGCCGACGGCGTTTCTGTGAAATCCTACCTTGAGTGAAACCGCATGGGCAATATCAAGTGAGGAGCTAAGGGGGAATAGTGGCGGGGGTAAAGAAGAAATAGGCTAAATTTCTTATACCGGTGAGGATTATAAACCTAATTTCAAAGAATCCCATTACTTTTAATGTATTACAAAAGCATATTTTTAGATGCACTCATTCACAGATGTTTTTGAGGGTGTCGCCCCGCCCCCCCCCCCCCCATCACCTAATCTGGGCAGATGGTACGGCTAAACCCGGGACTAAATATCAGTATGGAAGTAAGTGGATTAGGCACCGGTTGGTGAGGTGGCTGTAAAGACACCACCATAGATGAGTGATGGAGCAGTAATAGCTGGCGAAGGACTGATACGGGTTGTGCGGTCCATGATGCAGGACAATGTGAGCCTCAAACACTTGTTAGCATCGAACATGTGACCGTTTTATTTGCTCAAGTTTGCAGAGGCCTGGCAATATACAGAACAGGACAACTTCCAGACCAGTAGGTCCTCCAAAAGTGTCCCCTGCCTAAAAATAAACAAACAAATAAGTAAAACTCAACTTTTAAAACAGAGTAAAGCACAGATGAGCACAAGACAGTAGCATCGGGCTACGGGAAAGTTACCAAAACCCCACCCTTCCAGCAGGAAAGAGGGGCAAATGCAAGCCTCAGCGAGTTAAACCAACACTCAGGATTTTACTACAGGGTGATGTAGTAAACGAGGTAGGAAATACAGCAATCATTTTACAGAATATTTCTTTTTTTACACCTCCCTTTTTTCCCTCTTCTACGGGGAGCACATAAGCTCCGTCAAACTGTAAAGGCTCCGGAAACATGGAGCTAATTTACTGTGCCTGACTTCTGTATATGACCATCCCAACTGCTGGTCTGAACACAGTCCCACCAGGGCTGCAGACCGCCAAGCGGAGGAGGAGAAACCATGGGAGGAAAATATCTTTTCTATTTTTCCTATTAAAACAATGTAATAATGAGACATTCCTCGTGTGTGATCATAAATGGTTTTGTTTATTAATGGAGAAGCATGAGAGAAATGCTGCTGTTGGGTAAATGGAGGTATAGTCTTGTCTTTTAGCCTGTCCTTCCATTATCACTCATCATGTGTTGACTCAAGATATTACACTGTCATATTAATTTTGCCCTCATTTTTGTTTCTATTTCCTCCAGGACCAGTGGGACAACAGGACAAGTAAAGGAAGAACAGTATTTGAATTTTCAGTTCTGTCTGTAATGGAAAGCCTTAGTTATTAATATGATTATTATTATTATTATTATTACAATAATGAGCTGGGATAGGCTCAAGCATCCCCGCGACCCTGAGAGCAGGATAAGCGATGCGGATGATGGATGGAAAATAATAATAAAATAATAATAATGATGATAATAATTGAATGCCTCATTTTAAAACCCAGTTAAAAGGGGCATTGAAAGTAATAAAGCATGGCAGCCATAAACAGGCCTAGTTGTATGCAGGATGTGGACGCCATGTTTTATTTCATGCATATTGTGTTATAGTTCTGCTTGTTATTTCAATTTCAACGACTTGTACAACCAGATTCACAATTGTGCCTGGTTTTGTTTTTTTTACTTCTTTTTTCCATTTTTTCAGCTGTACCTATATGTGGCTTATAGATAATTTAACAAAAGGAAATTAAAAAATAAAAAATGAAAAGGAAAAAACCCTTTACCTCAGCTTGAAGTGTTGCTGTTGTGGCGGTATAAGTGACAGGCCATGAAAATGCCTATATGGCAAAGGACGCCATTGTTTTGGGGCGTGAAAGCTGGACGATATTGTTTTTTATATTCCAGTGAAATCTTTTATAAAGCCTGTTGTTTGTTGTAATAGTGAAATAAAACGGTCATGTTATGAAAAACAAAACAACAACAATGGCTGGTCCGCCGGTCCGCAGAGCGGCGCTGTTCCTGCAGACTGAGCTGCTTCAGGTGGACTTGGGTCTCCATCACTACCCATTTACACCACAGTAGACAGTCTCTCTGTGTCTGTCTGGTTTTGGTGGTGGTTTTGGGAGGTTGTGGGTGTGTGTTTTTGTCCTTTGTGTTGCGCTGCTGTGCGCTGGGAGAAACGACATTTCGTCTCTTTTGTGTACGCAAGTACATGAATGAGATGACGATGAATCCTTCCTGATCCTGATTCTGGTTCTGGTTCTGGTGGTGGGAGGAAACAGGAGCACCCGGAGGAGACCCACGCAGACACGGGGAGAACATGCAGACTCCACGCAGAAGGGACCTGGGACGGCCCGGGGTTTGAACCCAGGACCTTCTTGCTGTGAGGCAACAGCGCTAACCACTGCGCCACCGTGCGGCCCTGCAGGGTATTGGCCCATGCGTCAGAGAGGCATGACACGCGGATGTGCAGTTGGTGGAGGCCTGGGCGCTCAGATCTCCGAGCGAGCCAGGATGCTGCTGCCTGTCTAATGCTGGACCCATATGAAGTCCGGGTCTACTGTTTGGTCCAGCAGATGTTAACTGTTACACCGTGTGGGACCTGTGAGAAGCCTCTTTTGTTTCCTTTGCACACGTGTGTGCCTGACTAAAAAACCCACACTTGATTTGATCCGAACACACTTGGCCTGACTTGGTGAGTAGGCTACTGTTGCTCACACATTTACTGTGTAAAGTCTGCAGCTTTTATTTTCCCTTTTTCTTGTGGATTTTTCTCCCCAGTTGTACTTGGCCAATCACCCCACTCTCCCGAGCCGTCCCGGTCGCTGCTTCACCCCCTCTTCCGATCCGGGAAGGGCTGCAGACTACCACATGCCTCCTGCAGGGGCGCAGCGGGGGGGTGGGGTGCAGAGGGTGTAATGCACACATGCGCCGCATATAGTTACATGTTATATTTTTAGTTATGATCTTTTTTTTGCATACGGCCTTTTGGTGCCCCCACTGATGCGGCACCTGTGTGCATTGCACCCTCTGCACCCCCCCCCCTGTTACGCCCCTGGCTTCCTGCGATACATGTGGAGTCGCCAGCCGCCTCTTTTCACCTGACAGGGAGGCGTTTCACCAGGGGGACGCAGCACGTGGGATTCCCCCCAGTTCCCCCTCCCCCGTTAAACAGTCACCCCAACCGACCAGAGGAGGAGCTAGTGCAGTGACCAGGACACATAGCCACATCCGGCTTCCCACCCACAGACACGGCCAGTTGTGTCTGTAGGGACGCCCGAGCAAGCCGGAGGGAACATAGAGACTCGAACTGGCGATCTCCGTGTTGGTAGGCAACGGAATAGACCGCCACGCCACCCGGACGCCCGTGTGCACCTTTCTGAAGTTTAATCACTCTGTGTTTTTATTCACAGGCCATTTCTCACTTGTCTCCTGTCCTTTCATTGGTTCTGTGAAGCATTGTGAAACAGGACACAGGTGAGAAAACCTCACTAGTGTTCACTGCAAACTGCATTGTTCCATTAGCAAAGCAGTATCTACATTACAGCGAAACTAATAATGAGACACTTAAATAAAGAGAAGAAAGCAATGACAACATGTTCTTGTAGGGAGATGAGAGATCTCAACATTTATTCTTTATTATTATGAGTCATTAACCCTGGATAGTTGTCTTGATCCAATCCAAGTACCTGCAGACATCCATGAAGTTGGCTGGTGAACTACAGACCACGCCCCCACTCCCGCTGTGGACACCATAAATCTTCTTGTCGTACACCACCCCTCCACCAGAATCCCCCTAAAGCACCGAGAGAAGATGGAGTCAGAGAGCAACACGTCTTGGAAAGCGGCGTCAAAGTTGCTTTTAAGAAAAGTGAAATACTCACTCCTGGTAAAAGCCACCTTTAGTTTTTGAGCACATTGAAAGTCAAAGGAATTTGAAAAAAATAAAATAAAACTTTCCACACGGCATTGTTTATTTTCTCTCTCTCCATTCATTTGACATATTCAAAAGGTGCAACCAAATATTCCTTATCTTCCTCCGGGCAATTTTTTCAGCAAGCAGACGTGAGATTATAGTTCTTGGAAAAGAAAAACTTTACTCACCGGACAGGTATCAACTCCACCTGATGTTTTGCCACAGAAACGGTGCCGCAGAAACTCATCATCAAAATCACTACCACATGTGGTAACTTCCATGTCGGCACACTGCAGGGTGGCAGGGAGTTGTCTTTGGAGGGCTAGAAAAATACACGGTGATGAGAGGATGCTGGAGTTCTGTATCTGCAGAAACCGACCGGTGAAAATGGTTTTGCAATGAAATAACTTCCACTGTGCTCAGTAACAAAATAAAACGTTATATGCAGTCAGTCCTGGTTATGAAGACCAAATATCAACTACAGACAGTAAAGACTTCATGTCGGCCAAAATCCCGTCACTGATCAGGACTAAAAATGAATCGTAAAGATGACAACTTAAAATTGAAAGTAGAAATGAAAACGTGTAGAGTCCCTGATAATGACCAGGCCTGATCTGTGCTTGTCAAGTTGTTGTAACGTCATCTTCTTAACACTGTCTACATGGTGTATCTGCAGTAGCAGCCATAGCTTGTATGTGTTAAAGATGGGAGAGAGGAAGGGTGCATAATCTGATAAAGCTAATGAGACAGATTTAGGACTCACAGTGTGTTTGAAACATATATACTGTGTTCTTTAGACTGATGTGCCACCATAACCTCACCTGCTTTTACATCTCCAGGTTTTCCAACATAGTTAGCGTAGCCAGCGACCTGAACTTTGACCCCACCGCTGGTTTGAGGACTGTGGAACAATGTGTGCCAAAAAAAAAGAAAGAAGTGAATTTGGGCACATTTACAATCAGGCAAAACACATGACAGAAATTCATTCCCATGAAAAGCAGCCCCAAAGATAATCCAGACTGCTTGTAAATGATGGCATCATGATTGTGGATGGAATGGAGGCTAAGAGCTATTTAAACATCTCATAGTTGGAAGGTTAGAAACCACAATCTTTTAATATCACCATCGCCAACTGTGGGAGACTGTAATTTTATTTGGTTAATCCACGTCTTCGTGTGGAATTGTGTTTGTAGCAGCCAATCACAGGAAAGAGCATGGTATGTTTTCAGCAGACTTAGTCAAGTAAAATAAATAAATGAATAAATAACTCACTTCTTTGGGTCAGGTACAACACTCTTCGTACAGTCGGGTAGATCCACTGTTGCAATCCCTGTCACAGCTGTCGACAGCTTCAGCAGCATGATGTCATGTTTATTTGTACCTTCCATATATATCTTGTGTTCTGCTATCGTTTGTCTTGTGCCACCAGATGGATGTACTCCTGGTTCTGCTTCAAGACTCCTGACATTTTGGAGGTTAAAAACCCAGTTCAGCAAACTCTGTCCCTTTCTTCATCATGGATAACACATGTAAACTTGTTTTCTCCTGCCCATTAACATCCTTTAAGATACAGATCGGTTCTCTTAACATCATCGTAGAGAAAGTCACACACTATCACACAGTTTTAAGTTAGTTATTCATTTCTCACCTCTGATCATTCACTTTAAGCCAGCAGTGAGCTGCAGTTAGAACCCACTTATCACTGATCAGAGATCCACCACATTCAAGTTGGCCATCTATGCTCAGACGGACATGAAACTTCCGTTCATCTTTTCCACAGTCATGACCTCCAATGATCCTTTTCTCCACACCTCCCAAAGTGACATCTGAAGGAGAAGGAGCGTTGTCCACCAATTACTCGCAACACAAACGGGAGAGGAGATCAGCCACGGGGGGGGGGGGGAGAAAAGCACCGAGTGAGCTGAAGGGTTGCTAACGTGGAGGATACAAACACAGCTGATAGCTGTCACGACTCACCAGAGTTTGCTCTAAACCAAAATAAAACTGACAAAAATATTATCAATGAACAAATCAAACGATAGATAGATTGATCGATAGAAAGATCAGTAAAAAAGGAGTACAGATGCTCTTCAAAACAAGATGCAACAAGCCAGTTTGCAAGTATCTTGAAACTGAAAGAGGATATGAAGCAGTTCTTGGAGGTAACTCTTGATAAATTAAGAAGAAAAAAATGCTGCTTCTGTCCTTTACACAGAGGTTCCCATCTTTCTCATGCCGTCACCCACCTGTGGAGACACTTTTAGGCCCAGGACCCACCAAATATTTTGTGCAGTAGAATAAACAGTAAGTTCTCATTATATGTTGAAAAGCAAGGTAACTAACAAGGAAACAAGGTAACTAACAAGGAAACAAGGTAACTAACAAGGTAACAAGGTAACTAACAAGGAAACAAGGTAACTAACAAGGAAACAAGGTAACTAACAAGGAAACAAGGTAACTAACAAGGAAACTAACAAGGAAACAATGTAACTAACAAGGAAACAAGGTAACTAACAAGGTAACTAACAAGGAAACAAGGTAACTAACAAGGAAACAAGGTAACTAACAAGGTAACTAACAAGGAAACAAGGTAACTAACAAGGAAACAAGGTAACTAACAAGGAAACAAAGTAACTAACAAGGAAACAAGGTAACTAACAAGGAAACAAAGTAACTAACAAGGAAACAAGGTAACTAACAAGGAAACAAGGTAACTAACAAGGAAACAAGGTAACTAACAATCCTCTTGATTGTTCATCGATGCAGTATTTCCCTTTTCAGTCTTCAGTCATGACCTACTAACGAGCAAGTGAAACAAGTCTCAAGATTGAATGTTATTTTGGTGATATTTTGGAAAGAAAGAAAAAAGAAAATCCTGTCTCTGAGCATCTTTTTTTGGGGGGGGGTCCCCCATTTTTTCCCCCAACTGTATCCAGCCAATCACCCCACTCTTCCCAGCCCTACCGGTCGCTGCTCCACCCCCCTGCTGATGCTCGGAGGGCTGCAGACTACCACGTTTCCTCCGATACATGTGGAGTCGCCAGCCGCTTCTTTTCACCTGACAGTGAGGAGTTTCACCAGGGGGGGTGTAGCGCGTGGGAGGATCACGCTATTTTCCCCAGTTACCCCCCCCCCCGAACAGGCGCTACGACTGACCAGAGGAGGTGCTAGTGCAGCGACCAGAACACATACCCACATCCGGCTTCCCACCCGCAGACACGGCCAATTGTGTCTGTATGGATGCCCGACCAAGCCGGAGGTAACACGGGGATTCGAACCGGCGATGGCCGTGTTCAAAGGAATAGACCGCCACGTTTCCCGGACGCCCCGAGCATCTTTTAAAGATGACAAAGGGGCAGCGCACCGCTGGTAATTGGGGTGATAGTACTCTTTAAAGCAGTAATCTGATGTAATGTGAATAATGGGAATGCTGTGCTGGCAAAACCCTCCGCTGAAACACATGAAATTAACTCAACAAACATTCCTCAGTTCCAACAATACAAACACGACAAGTTAAACGCAAAGAACAGTAACATGAATCATCAGAAGTGTGACACACAAGGCAGACATTACTGAATACTCACCAGCCCACAGCGACAGGAGAAGAAGTATCAGCCAAGCCATTGCTGTCGATGGTGACCCTCACAAGTCTGAGATCCAGCTGGGACAGAGGTCCCTTTTAAATGAATCCAACCTCCATGTGGAAGTTTATCAGCACATTTTCCTGGGCTATAAAATTCTGTACAGTTATGCAAATAGGTTAAACCCATCTAATCTGTTCCCTTATCCTCGTGTGTCATCACATTGAGAAGACAATAAAACACAACTGGGAGCTAGGTTTGTCGCTAACTGTTAAAGTTGTTTTTTTGGCTTCACTAAATCCCCTTAAAAATGAATAACATTAGGCAAATAATATTTTGCCTTGAAAACGGTGAATTGGGATGCCCCCCCCCCCCCCCCAACTGACGTGTGTCCAGTGCAGGGGTCATCACCGGGTTGGCTTGTGACGGCCTCTTTGGTTAAAATGCGATTTTTACCACGGACATACAAAATGTGAAGTGGTCAAATATTACCAAAACAAATAATTGCATGCTAGACCTCGCAATGTGCCGTAGTACATGTTTTAATATGCTGCATGATTTTAAAATGATAGTATTTCTGACAAGAAGAAACAGTGCCCTACCTTGTTATGATGACAAATTGGAAACTGGAAATTATGGGCAGGTGACAATCCTGACAGGCATCAATGCGGCATGCTCCAAGTTTATTTTGTATTTAAAATCTAACAGCGTTCATATGACCGAAACCTCGCTCACAGCTGCAGGTGTCTGGACTTAATATGAGCAGGAGTACTGCAAGTTTGCTCGGTTCATTGTACTCCTCGCTGTTCTCAAACAGATGGCACAAGAATTTGACCATGTCACTGCTGCATCGGTCAGACTTGAATAATGTCTTTATGCCATCATCTTCGCAAAAGACAAGGTACTGTGACTGCAGTTCGGGAACAGACACGTTTTTTATAAACCTCTGCGTGATGTTGGGTTTGGGGTTCAGGGGATCAAGAAAGAGCATTTGTTTTCTGGGAATCTCGTCCCAGAGACACTTTGTAGCCTCTTTGCGTCGTTGACTAACGTGATGTTGAAGTTCAGTATCTCTAAATCTGAGAGATGGTGTTCACATTTGAATTCGTCAATGAATCCATTCAAACTCGCGTTTGGAATTGTCAAGTGTCTCGGATCAGTAAACGAGGTGTGGTCGTTTCTGTTCAACAGGAATGAGTTCCAGTTCGACTTCAAGCACTGCACTTCCAGCCCTCATCACCCACAGGGAAATGGTTACAGAGCCATACAGCAAAGAAGATTCTCATGCAAGATGATCCTGTGATGATTCTAAAAAACTGTAGGTCCACTCCCTGCTCCACCACAGGCTACAGCCCAGCTGAGCTGTTCATGGGGGGGGGGGATCAGAACCACACTCCCCACTTTGGAGAAAAATCTCCTACCAAAATGACCCAGCAGAACAGCTGTGAAAAAAAGAAGGATGGGCGGGAAAAGGCTAAAGAGGCTCATTACTTCAACCGCCGTCATGGAGCCAGGCCCTTACCTGCCCTGCGACCAGGAGATGTTGTATTCTCCAAGTTGGACCATGAAAAGTCGTGGTCTTTGCCAGCAGTGATCTCAAGCGACAGCACCACTCCAAGATCCTTCGTCATCAGGATGCAGCAAGGAGCAGAGCTGGGGCGGAACCACCATCACCCCCGACCAGGGCCAGTTCCCCAGCCCATCTCAGCAGCGCCTGTTAAGAGCACAGGGACCGACATCCACTCTGACGGAGCCACCATGTTTGAGACTGTTCCTGTCAGTCAGAGTGTGGCTACTCCCACAGCCCCTCTACCCGGTCAGACTGTGACCCGATCTGGATGGGTGGGCAAGCCAGTCGACAGGCTTGACCTGTAGAAAAGTGCGATTATATGGCCTCTGGGGGGTGGGAAGGACAGAAAGGTACTGCAAAAAAGGGAGGAAACAAAAGAAAAGTTGTATTAACATTGATGTCGATAATGTTTAGTAGTGTTTATGAAACTGCAGGTTGAGTAAGAAAGAGACGGGTATGTGTTGAAATATCTCAATTTGAGTTCATCTTGATTCATGCTGTTAAAATAGCCATTTCCTGTTCATTTGATGTTATAGAAATAACAAAAAAGGGGGGGTGTCATATACGGTAGTCAAATGCTCTTGCTCATATACTGTGTGATATACGTTATACATGAAAACGTCGGGGCTAGGAGACCTCAGGGAGTTCTGGAGGAAGGTACATGGTGTGTTGCCTGCCGTTGATTCATTAGAACTGGCAAGAGCTATATAAAACCTCCATCGCAGTTATTTAACCCTTCTCCCCTACTTTTTCTGTGTTTCTGGCTACAGTGCTAGCTAGCACTGCCGTGGACCCTGTTGAACACAGACGATTTCGGTCAACTTTTTTTTTTTATTTGCAATTTCTTTTGAAAGTGTCACCCGCTGTAAATGGCAGTTTTGCTTTGGCAAGTCCGAAAGCTAAAGTGAGGTCATTTTCCAGCTCAACTTTCTCTCGAGTCATCAGCTTAACTTGCCCCGTCCTGCCCTCTTTTGCCTTGCTATCAAACCGCTCTTTTTCAACAGAAGACAAAGCATCCGTTTTTGTTGGTTTCTTGCACCATTTCTTACTGCCCAGATAGCAAAGTTGCTGTGGCCCGGACCCGTCCCACACCCGACACTTCATGCTGCCCACATACCGCTGGAATGATGGCACTTCTCTGCATTTAGCCCATGCTAGCTGTGTAGCTAGGAGCAGTGGGCAGCCACCGTGCAGCACCCGGGGACCAACTCCAGTTCGTCTTACCATGCCTCAGTCAGGGGCACAGACAGGAGTGTTAACCCTAACATGCATGTCTTTTGGATGGCGGGGGGAAACGGAGCACCCAGAGAAAACCCACCGCATACGCATGAAGGACTTGCAAACTTAACGCAGAGGATGACCTGGGATGACCCTCAAGATTGGACAACCCCGGGGTTCGAACCCAGGACCTTCTTGCTGTGATGCAACAGTGCTAACCACTGGACCACCTACTACTACTACTACTACTACTTTCGGGTGCTCCCGTTAGGGGGCGCCACAAAAGATCATCCGTTTCCATCTCTTCCTGTCCTCTGCATCTTCCTCTGTCACACCGGCCACCTGCATGTCCTCTCTCACCACATCCAAAAACCTCCTCTTTGGCCTTCCTCTTTTCCTCTTCCCTGGCAGCTCCATATTCAGCATCCTTCTCCCAATATACCCAGCATCTCTCCTCCACACATGTCCAAACCACCTCAATCTTGTCTCTCTTGCTTTGTCTCCAAACTGTCCAACCTGAGCTGTCCCTTTAATATAATTGTTTCTAATCCTGTCCTTCGTCACTCCCAATGAAAATCTTACCATCTTCAACTCTGGCACCTCCAGCTCCACCTCCTGTCTTTTCATCAGTGCCACTGTCTCCAGACCATATAACATAGCTGGTCTCACAACCATCTTGTAAACCTTCCCTTTAACTCTTGCTGGTACCCTTCTGTCGCAAATCACTCCTGACACTCTTCTCCACCCACTCCACCCTGCCTGCACTCTCTTCTTCACCTCTCTTCTGCACTCCCTGTTACATTAGACAGTTAACCCCAAGTATTTAACCTTGTACGCCTTCGTCACCTCTACTCCTTGCATCCTCACCATTCCACTGTCCTCCCTCTCATTCACGCATAGGTATTCCGTCTTGCTCCTACTGACTTTCATTCCTCTTCTCTCCAGTGCATACCTCACCTCTCCAGGCTCTCCTCCACCTGTACCCTACTCTCACTACAGATCACAATGTCATCCACAGACATCATAGTCCATGGAGACTCCTGCCTGATCTCGTCCAACAACCTGTCCATCACCACTGCAAACAATAAATGAAATGAAATCGTTCTTCTTCTTCCTCCTCTTTTTTTAAAAAAAAAATTCCCTCAAGAAGTACATTTGTTCTTGAGGAAATTTGTTGCCTTAGCCCAGCGGTCGGGAACCTATGGCTCGCGAGCCATATATGGCTCTTCCGGTGACGGCATATGGCTCCCAGACAATTTTGAGTTGAAAAAAAAATCAGTTTGGAACTGATTTTAAAATACTTGTGATATTTCTTAATAATACTGTGTCATTTTAAAGTAAACAGAAATTAGTTTTGAGGATTAATTTCACGGGTCACGGGTCACCCGTGGGTCGGGTCGGGAACCAATGGCTCGCGAGCATGTCCGGGTCATTATAAAGGTGAAGAAATCAATTTTATCAGATAGCCAGCTAGTTTATCCGCTTCAACCCTTGTAACGGAAAAGATGGCGAAAAGAAAAAAAGACGATGATTACCGTGCATTCCAGGCTGCGTGGACAGAGGAATTTGCATTTGTGGAGAGAGCAGGATCTGCGGTATGTCTAATGTGCAATGATAAAATTGCATCGATGAAACGGTCAAATATAAAGCGGCACTTTGATACGCCATGCAGCACCAGAAGTCGCATTAAAAGTAAGACATATTTAATTTATTATACGTTAAAAATACTATATGGCTCTCAATGAAATATATTTAGAAATATTTGGCTTTTATGGCTCTCCCAGTCAAAAAGGTTCCTGACCCCTGCTTTAGCCTGTACGTTAACAAGATTAGGAATTGGCACACTGCTTAAAAAGACTAAAATGAGGTGGAGTTTTTTTTCCATGGCATTTGTTTAACCTTGCTCAGCTCACCCAATATGCAAAAAAGGGCAAAGTGCAGAAACGAGTGTCATAAAATTTACCTCCACACATAAAGTTTACCTCCACACGTAAAGGTTTATCTCCACAGATATTTGTATATAATCATCAGCGCACAGCTGATGATTGCTTGTGACATGAAACAGGCTTGTGTTGTCTCAAAAAGAATTTACTTGAATCACTGGATTATATATATATATATGTGTGTGTGTGTGTGTGTGTGTGTGTGAACATGGATACAGGAAAAAAGATTTTAATGCATAGCAATACAGGCCTGTTTCATGCATCTCGCACTCACCAGCTGCTATATATGTAACCCCTTTTTCACTGGCGGGCAACGCCAAGCACATTTAAACAAGACAAAAGCCTAATGCTACCAGTTACTAAAGTGCTACAATACAAATCAATAGCGCAACCAGATCCTGAGTTCTCAGCGGTGGAATGGTGAGCTGGCTGAACCTCCTGTGTACTAGTAGGCTAGTGCCACTAATGAAATATTAGTGATAATTGATAATAGAAATAATTAACCAAGATAATAAATTTAGTAGCGCGGTGTCTCCACTGTGAAAACACTACACTTACCTAGGGCTAGTGAATGGTGTATCTTCCCAGAATTAAACAAACATGTGGTTAATGCAGATCTTATAACCCTGCTGTGTACTGAAGTACTGTACAAGCTTATTACCAGCACTCTATAAGGAACCTCGGCTTTGCATATGCGGAAAATGAGCTGCCAATACACCCGAAATATAATTAATAATAATAGGATTTACTTGATGATCATGAGGGAGAGAGGGAGAGAGAGTAAGAGACAGAGAGAGAGAGAGCGCGAGAGAGACAGAGACAGAGAGAGAGAGAGAGAGAGAGAGAGAGACAGAGACAGAGAGAGAGCGAGAGTGAGCGAGCGAGAGCGAGACAGAGAGAGAGACAGAGAGAGACAGAGAGAGAGAGACAGAGAGCGAGAGCGAGAGTGAGCGAGCGAGAGAGAGACAGAGAGAGAGAGAGACAGAGAGAGAGAGAGAGGGAGAGAGAGAGGGAGAGAGAGAGCGAAAGAGAGAGAGAGAGAGAGCGAGAGAGGGAGAGAGAGACAGAGAGAGAGAGACAGAGAGAGAGAGAGAGGGAGAGAGAGAGAGAGAGAGAGAGAGAGAGTGAGAGAGAGAGAGAGCTAGAGAGAGAGAGAGAGAGAGAGAGAGAGAGAGAGAGACACACACACACACACACACACACACAATAAACAGGAAGAACAAAAGAACACAAAAATACCCAGCACTTTCCGGTAGCGGTCTCCACCCGCAAGATGGCCACAGGTTGCAACGTTCAGTCAAGCCTGGCGAAGATGGTGGTCCTCCGCTGGGCCCAGCACCGGAGAGCAGATGAAGCGAGTCCTCTTTGGACAGCAGACCGGTCCCAGGAATGGAGCAGAGCGGCCCCCCTGGTTAGATCACCGTCCAGCGCAGCCCGATGACTTCTGGCTAGCCTCCACAACTCTAGTCGGCTAACACACTAGCACTGGATGCTAACTCCACTTAGCTAGCTAGCGGCGACACCGGCTATGGGGCACAAACAAAACAATCGGCATACAAAAACAACCCCACCAGCAAGCATACAACCGCGGGCCAATCGCAACACCCCGGACCTCGAATGCGGGCCGAGTACCCGGGCTGTGTATAAACCCTCCGCGAAACGGGTACTGAGACGGAGCAGCGGAGAAATGGCCCTCTCTCTTCGTCGTACTCCTCGGACTGCCCAACTCCTCCCTCTCCGTGAGGAGATCGACCGTTGCGAACCTCGTGATTTCGCGGGCATAACAACTCCACACCACCTCATTGGCTAATAACAAAATTCAAATAAAAATACAAAGAGCAAATACATTCCACTGGTCCACATGTTTAGAAACTTATAAGAACATAGGAAATGTTTAAGACACAAAGCATGCTGGTAAATGAAGTACCACAAAACATGTGCAGTACATTTTAGAGGTCCTTATATATATATATATTTTGTTTTTTTGTTTTGTTTGTTTTTTTTCCCGGAAACCGTCAATGGGGGTTATAAAAGTGCTCAACAAATGAGGAGTGGAATATCAATATAGGTGTAGGAAAAAAATATATTGTAACGTGCATGGATAAGAAGACACACTGGCCGCTGGCTGGCGGGTCTGACCCTTTAGTCGAGCGGTTAGCGATACCTCCTGCGGTGCGGGCGACACAGGTTCGCTTCCCGGCCGCGGCAGTTCCTGTGGTTGCGTTGTCCCCCTATTTCGCTACAATATACAATCCCCAATTCCAATGAAGTTGGGACGTTGTGTAAAACGTGGATAAAAACAGAATACAATGATTTGCAAATCCTCCTCGACCTATTTTCAATTGAATACGCTACAAAGACAAGATACTTAATGTTCAAACTGATAAACTTTACTGTTTTTTTTTGCAAATATTTACTCATTTTGAATTTGATGCCTGCGACACGTTCCAAAGAAGCTGGGACAGGGGCAACAAAAGACTGGGAAAGTTGAGGAATGCTCAAAAAACACCTGTCTGGAACATTCCACAGGTGAACAGGTTAACTGGAAACAGGTGAGTGTCATGATTGGGTATAAAAGGAGCATCCCTGAAAGGCTCAGTCGTTCACAAGCAAGGATGGGGCGAGGTTCACCACTTTGTGAACAACTGCGTGAGCAAATAGTCCAACAGTTTAAGAACAACGTTTCTCAACGTACAACTGCAAGGAATTTAGGGATTTCATCATCTCCGGTCCATAATATCATCAAAAGAGTCAGAGAATCCGGAGAAATCTCTGCACGTAAGCAGCAAGGCCGAAAACCAACATTGAAAGCCCGTGACCTTCGACCCCTCAGGCGGCACTGCATTAAAAACCGACATCATTCTGTAAAGGATATGACCACGTGGGCTCAGGAACACTTGGGAAAACCATCGTCAGTTAACACAGTTTGTCGCTACATCTACAAGTGCAAGTTAAAACTCTACCATGCAAAGCCAAAGCCATATATCAACACCACCCAGAAACACCACCTGCTTCTCTGGGCCCGAGCTCATCTGAGATGGACTGACGCAAAGTGGACAAGTGTGCTGTGGTCTGACGAGTCCACATTTCACATTGTTTTTGGAAATCATGGACGTCGTGTCCTCCGGGCTAAAGAGGAAGAAGACCATCCAGATTGTTATCAGCGCAGAGTTCAAAAGCCAGCATCTATGATGGTATGGGGGTGTGTTAGTGCCCATGGCATCATGGGTAACTTGCACATCTGTGAAGGCACCATTAATGCTGAAAGGTACATACAGGTTTTGGAGCAACATATGCTGCCATCCAAGCGACGTCTTTTTCAGGGACGTCCCTGCTTATTTCAGCAGGACAATGCCAAGCCATATTCTGCACGTGTTACAACAGTGGGGCTTCGTAGTAAAAGAGTGCGGGTACTGGACTGGCCTGCCTGCAGTCCAGACCTGTCTGCAGTCCAGACCTGCCTCCCATTGAACATGTGTGGTGCATTATGAAGCACAAAATACGACAACGGAGACCCCGGACTGCTGAGCAACCGAAGTCGTCCATCAAGCAAGAACGGGAAAGAATTCCACCTACAAAGCTTCAACAAGCAGTGTCCTCAGTTCCCAAACGCTTATTGAGTGTTGTTAAAAGGAAAGGTGGTGTAACACAGTGGTGAACATGCCCCTGTCCCAGCTTCTTTGGAACGTGTTGCAGGCATCAAATTCAAAATGAGAGAATATTTGCAAAAAACAATCAAGTTTATCAGTTTGAACATTAAATATCTTTTCTTTGTAGTGTATTCAACTGAATATAGGTGGAAAAGGATTTGCAAACCATTGTATTGTGTTTTTATTTACCTTTTACACAACGTCCCAACTTAATTGGAATTGGGGTTTGTAGGTGTTCAAAAATTTGTATAACTGCACAGAATTTTAAAGCCGGTGAAAAGCCACTGACTGTGGAGGTTTATCAGTGGATAAACAGCCCCACAGGTGGATCCTCCCCTATCTCAAAATTGCGAGGTCAAGTCAAGTCAATTTTATTTGTAGAGCCCAATACCAAAAATTACAAATATGCCTCAGTGGGCTTTACAGCAACACAACATCCTGTCCTGAGACCCTCTCATCGGATAAGGAACAATTCCCTACAAAAATCCTTTAACAGGGAGAAAAGACAGGAAGAAACCTCAGGGAGAGCACCAGAGGAGGGATCTCTCTCCCAAGACGGACAATGTGCAATGAATGTTGTGTTAACACAATTTACACAATACAACATTGAAAGAGGATAACAGAATTATAATGGTATCATGAAATATATGAAGAATATGATGAGCAGGATGTCAGGCAGTGTCCAGACGCCACTGGAACAGCCCAGGACCTGAGCCACGTGACCACCATCACCATGTTAAAAAGAAAAAGAGTTATGCATCTTAGTGAGAGAAGGATGTAAAATGAAAACAGGATACCAATTTATATGGATTTATAAGATATATAAAAAGAAGACGTGATGAGGGGGATGCAAATGTAACCAGGTTAAAATTAATGTTTTTATTTTATTTTGTTTGAGTATGAAATATCACCAAATCCTGTCTGTGTGCTGTTATTTGTGCTTACTACATTTTATTTTATGTCATTATTTACTTTTATGTATGTTTTACAACGACCGTCATATACCTGTACTGTCGCTTTAAGAGAGAGGTCTTGTGGGTACACGGAAGAGGGAACGCGGGAGAGGCCATTTTTGTTTTTGTGGAGGGAGGCTCAAGGAGCGACCGAGCCGAGCCACGCGTGTTTCTTACCGTAGCACAGTTTTTGCTGATTGAGGAGAACGTAACCTTGAGTATCCCTGTAAGAAGATACTGCAAGCTGTGGGATAAAATACTTGTTTATCCTTTCTTACATCGGAGTCCCGTGGACGGTTTCTCCTTCTAACGCACACGAGTGAAGTCCGGGCAGTGGTTGAACTTCAACCCCCACGTCCGTAAGAAACACCGCTCCAGCTGGAGGACTGGACGTTTGTCGAAGGGTTTGAAACCGCAAGGAAAGAAGAATTCAGCTCGCGCTGGCTATAGAGCTGAGAGGTGACTGTCCTATAGCTATGTTATGAGACAGACAACATTGTATTTCCTTTTCTTTCCTGTGATTTTGTACAGAAAATAAATGGCGAGGTGGGCCAAATAGAGTCCTGTGTGTCCTCCCCTCCTTCCTTGATCATGAGAGACTGCGGGCCCCCCACAACACCTGGGGCCCCACCCAACTAGAACACAACGCAGAGCTAATGATGAGAGTGATGGGCGTGCAGCAGGCTGACCAGCATAGAACAGCCCCCGTTACACTTAGCAACTACCCCCCTCCTTCGGGAAGCGCGTCCCCGCGCTTCAGCATACTATCAGCTCCCTTACGCCTCTGGGCGCACGCGCTTCCTTTGACCTCACGGTCTCGCCATCCCACTTCTGACACCAATGTAGCGAATTCGGGGGGCAGTCCGGGAACCGCCACAGCCGGGACGCGAACACGTGTCTTCCACTCCGCAAGCGACAACGTTAACCAGTTGACTAAAGGGTCCGACCCGTTAATCAAGGACCAACGTGTCTACTTATCCATGCACGTTACAGTATATTCGTGTACACAGGCCCACACGTGTAAACCAGCGCTGCTCATTCGGATCATCCTTACTCCTCGTGCGTCTTTCTTGTTTCGTGATATCACGTTTAACAGTGTTTATTTGAGCTAGCTACTGATGTTAGCTAACTAGCAAGCTGATGCTACAAGTAAGCAGATTGCTAGCCGCTGTGAGCTAGCTGTTTCCCTTCAGAGGGATCTTCTGATTTCGAGAGGAGAGGAAGTCGTTTGTGCCCTGGTGCTGCTGGGCCCACCGGAGCGCGACCTGCCACCGGAGGACTGCTCCCTTCTCTCTCTGTTTGAGGAGGGGCGGACTGTGACGGGCTTGATCGCCTCCTTGGTCGCACTGCTTCACTGTACTTGCTTCAGCTGCTAGCCAGGAGGCAGCTGGAGGGTAACGGTTTCTCTGGAGAGAAACGCTTGTGAGTAACCTGCACTTATTACACCCCCGTTTACACTTGGTTTTAAAACGCGTTTTTTGGTGGACAGCGCTAAATACAAGTGTAAACGACCACCAAAACGTTTTGTGAACCGGTTACTCAAACCACTTGCCGAGGTGATCTGGGACGCATTTGACCACGTACCTTTTGCAGTGTAAACGCTGATGCGTCCTGATGCGTCTCCGACAAAGACGTAACAGAAAAATACGTCATCAATGCAGGATGTGGGGGTTGTTTTGGTAACAGCGCGCCAAGGTTCGAAAAATGGAGCGAGAGGAGAGTGTACGTGGTTGGAGTACAAGTGAAACGAGATGCCTAATCTCCATTTGGGCAGAACAATCAGTCCTGTCAGTTGAAATAGTCCGTACTTAGTCCGTACATGTTAGTGCTTGAAACACCTTCAAACAGTAGTGTAACCGGTTATGTTTTTGCCCGGTGCGGGATTCGATACGGGGTGTACTGCACCACAAGGCGACATCACTAACCGCTCGGCTAAAGGGTCAGACCCGTTTGCTAGGGGCTAACGTGTCTTATTAGTAGTTTACAGTCGTCACCCTCCCCGGAAGCGCGCCCTCACGCTTGTTCTTCCCGCGCTCCGAAGAGACTTCTGAGGATCTGCACACTTCCGGATCCCACCGCTGCCACCAATGTAACCGGTTATTTTCTTGCCCGGTGCGGGATTCGATACGGGGTGTACTGCACCACAAGGCGACATCACTAACCGCTCGGCTAAAGGGTCAAACCCCTTGGCTAGGGACTAACGTGTCTTATTAGTAGTTTACAGTAGCTATTGTTTTCACAGCTAGTCGGCAAATTTGCATGGATGCATTATAGTAGAACTGGATATGGCGCCGCCGCTCAGCTTTGCATTCATTTTCCCCAGTGGTCACTCACGGTATTGCAGCGAAAAATCCCCTGCGGCCCAAAAAGCATTTTCCCCCATAGACCGCCTTTGTTAAAGACGCCTGTAAAACTGTGACAGGACACCTGCAGCTATAATCATGGTCAATTATTAGTCTTAGTATTGTATATTTTTAAGCCATGGGATTTTAATCTTTTCAACAAAATTTCAAAGCCCAGAAAAATCCCAGAATTTTTTTTTCTTTTTCTGCATGACGTCACGGCTTCGTACGCGCACTCTACGCGCGGTCATGTTGTGTCACGGAAACGAGGATCTTTGCCAGGTTAAACAAACACTGTTCAGATGAACACAAATCCAAGGTGAAGGTGAATAAATGGCTCAAAGCTGAGCCTTCTCTTTCACACATTAACATATTAGTCTGCGGTTTTGCGTCGCAATTCACCCTTCGCTAAGCCACGCCCCCGAAACGCAGACTGGCCAGTCATACACCCATTTCACGCCGCGGCCATCTTGGATTAAAAAAAAAAACCAAGTGGTGGGAATTTAGCCACGCCCCCTTCTTGCTCAATCGGAAATCAATGCAGCCGGGGCCAGCAGCAGCAAACATGGTTTGGACTACCAACCTCGAGCACCTACCGTCATTTACCACAATATGAAAACTAAGCTGGATCTTTTCTTTTCCGAGTACTTTCTGCCTCTCCTGTGCCAGTGAGGAGAGACACACACACAGGGCTGTATTCAAAGAAGCTGTTTAACCACAATAAAATAAAAAATAAGATACATTTCATTTTTATACTGTACATTCAATATTTATACATTAGATTGTCCCATCTACAATATTTTCATTCTTTGTCCTTTAACTTTAACAAAACTGTTGGTTCATTTTAAACTAAAATATGTTGGGTCAACTGTCATTCTGTTGTAGCAATAAACTGGAACTCGCTACCAACTCAAATCATCAATTGTTTACTAAACTAAGATAGTGATTGCTCATCTCAAGGTGTGGGCTAAAAAAATGGGACTGTACTGAAATGAAGTTAAATATGTTTCAATCTAAGGTTTGTGTGCACTATTTTCTTGTCAGCTGAATTTAACAAAGGTTAAAACAGTGGTCCCTGAAAATTTGTTAGGAGAGCACACACAGTCCACAGTTGGTTGACTGTTCCACTTAGTGAAAGGGGTATGACTCCATCAAAAATGTGGTACTCCTTTATGCGTCTTATTGACCGTTCGACGTGTATTCTCAAGCCAGCAATACTCTGTGTGCCTGTGAGCTCATCACAGCTAAACTGCCCACTTGGGCCTAAAAATGCAGGGATGACAAGTTTTACATCTATTTCATCGAGCGGGTCTTTGATAAGGAAGCCCTTATCGGCCATGACCTCATCACCTGACTCTAAGAGGTCCAGAACACCTGACCTCTTAGTTATCTCCTTATCAGAAATACATCCTGTGTATAGATTACTTACCAGGCTACCTGACCCCGAGGGAGTGATCCCAATTAGGGATTTCAGTGTAGTGTTACTTTTATAATGGGAGTATGTCATGGTGTTCAAAACCTTCGAACTAGCTGTCTCGATGCCTGTCTCTAGTATCACTCTTGTGTTTGGGTAGAATTCCCTGAATACTGGTGGCATTAGCTCATCTACTGCTGCTCTACCAGGCCATATTGGGAGGGTCCCTAACATAAAGAGCAAATAGTTGGCCCACGTCGTACAGTTCCTGCTGACTGTGGCCGGCGACACATTGAATCATACAGATAAATCCAGAGCAAAAAAGCCCTGCCTCACACGGCACAAGAACAGGAAAAACTGATCAATCAGCGATAAATGCTCTGCATAGAAGCCAGACACAGAAATGTGTTCTAGGTTATGGCTGTTCCTTTGCATTTGAGTCCATCGCACCATGGACTCTGCAGTATGCTGTAAAGCTAGGAAGAGTGCTTTGAGGGTGTGGTAATCCTTAAAACCAGTGTAAAACCTGATCAGATTGGGCGCACACTGGAAGCGTTCTAGACCAAAACGCTCACTTTTCAGCTTTTTATTTTCGTCCTCCAGGAAAGCGATGCGTTTCTTTACTGCGTCAAGCTGGTCTTCCACAGAAAGGGGCCTCACGTCGTAGTCATGATCAAGTAGAGTCACCCAAACCTCACTGGACACATGAGGATATGTCATACATGTGGGAAGCAATATAAATCCACACATTTTCCTGTTATCAAGATGATGTGTCAGAACAGAGCTATCCACTATTGAAAGATTAGTGAATATATATATATTATACAATGCAGTAATTACATGTTTGAAAAATTGTATTCTACTGACAGTAACAACTCACCTATCTCCCTCATGTTCCTCTTCATGTTCCTCTTCATCTTCTTCCGCTATTAAGTCAACAATGCGACTACAAATAGGAGCAAACATTTTTCAACGTCAAACTTCTGTCTCCCTTCTAATGTTTTAGTCACAGTGAAACTGGTCACCCCAATATTATTTAACTGGCTGTACATGGTGCAACCTCTGCAGCTCAATGCATACAGTAACGTTAAATGTACATGCAACCTCTGCAGCTCAATGCATACAGTAGGCCTACATGTACATAATGTCTGCTGCAATAATAGCAGGAGGAGTAAACATTTAGCCATACGGCATCTTAATGTGGAATTTAGTTGTAAACATGAGTGCACAACTGTAAACGTTACTCACTCATCTGCTGACTCGGGTGTCACCTCCCCAGCAGGTTGACCAACACGAACAGGAACCCTAAACATACAAGCTATTAATGGCAGGTATTATGTTTCATTTCATCAACATCCTAACATCATTTTCATGACAACATCCAGCTAACGTTACTATAGCTCTGTATGACCTACCGTGATGTCTGTCTGCTAGTAAAGTTAGTAAACTTAGCTACCTCCTCGGCGTAGGTTTATTTGACCATGGGAAAATGGTCGGTAGAGTTCCGGGTTTCAGTTTTGTCAGCCCAAGAAACGTCTTGCGAAAACAGTCCTCGGTGAAGTGCTTTGAGCACACCCTGGTGTTGTCTGTGATCTATAATGACAAATGATATCTGACGTTACTGTCAGCAACATGTTAACTGTTATGGTTGTAGTTCGACCAGAAAGCTAGCTAACAACGTTGCTAGGGAGCTAGCTAGCTAGCTATCCAGCCACCTAGCTAGCTAGCTACGTAAAGGTGAAGGTATTGGTAGTTACCTGAAAATGCGGCCCTGTATCCCTCTTAATTTTCACCACCCATGCCTTACGGGTGTGCAGGCGTTTGGGGAAGCGGTGAAACGTCAAGGATTTATCTCTTTCCCTTCTTTGATAGGAGTTGCAGGATGGTACACAGCAGTACGACACGTTGCTTCCAGCAGTGTCTTCAATGAAGTAGGAAGGGGGCGTGGCTAAATTCCCACCGCTTGGTTTTTTTTTTAATCCAAGATGGCCGCGGCGCGAAATGGGCGCGCAGCGCAGCATAGGACGGGCTCCGACAGAGGTCCGACACTTTCATGGCGGCGCTCCGTTGACTCCGATGCAAAAGTTTCAGATTGTCGAGCTGCTTTTGTGGACTTTTAGCTAGTTGTGGTTAAACGTTGTGCCTGGGGCACTTGTAACAGCGGCACTCGTTCCCCGGAGAGGTAGGAAGGAGATGTACGGTTTCTTCCCTTTCCAAAACCAAGATCAAACCTTGAAAAGTAGGCTGTGGATAAAGCTATGTTGGACGTCCTCAAATCCAGTGGGACCCCGCAAAGATCAACAAGCACAGCTTTGTCTGCTCCAAGGTAAGTAATTACTTTTATTAACCGTAAAATAACGTTATGGTGTTGTTAGCAGACGTTAGCTTGTTAACCTAAATCGTGGTAAGGTACGCTGCTAACGTTAGGGCCTATGGCCTAGTAGCTGTCCGTGGCGCTAGCAAGCTTAGCCAGCTAAGCTAACGTGGCTACGGTCTGGATATACAGCTCCGGGTTGCAACGTTGGTAAAGTTAGCCTAAATGTTAGCTTTGTTATTCGTGAGCCAGCCAGCTCGCTAACGGTAAGGAGTTACAGTCAGACCCTAGCAAACCAAGTGGGTAACGTTACCTCGATGTCAAAATGTAATACTGTTTTTTCATTACTATTGTAAACTACTAATAATACCCGTTAGCCCCTAGCTAACCGGTCCGACCCTTTAGCCGAGCGGTTAGTGATGTCGCCTTGTGGTGCAGTACACACCGTATCGAATCCCGCACCGGGCAAGAAAATAACCGGTTACACTATTTCAGCACTTTGTCAATGGGAATTTCACTCATTTGGCAACAAATCTCTTTCTAGCGCTTTTACTTGAGCACTGGTTTTGCTCTTAGATGCTAGTTTAGAGAGAAGATGCGCTTATGACCTCTGATGACTAGTAGTTCTCCTTGTTTCCTACGTTAAATGCACTTATTGTAAGTTGCTTTGGATAAAAGCGTCGGCTAAATGACTGTAATGTCATGTAATGGGAAGCCCAGTCTCGAGTACCCAAATCCACCTTCTGCTGTTCCTGATGGTAGAGGACATTTCTGCAGTCAGATGTCGACCACCCCCAACTAAAAGGTAAGTTATATAAGTCAAATTACAACTAAGTTGTAGAAAGACTTAATAGCTATTACATAAATGTCGTCTGCATGTATTGTATGTTTCAATATAGGAAGAAATTGACAATGGATACATGAAATGGTAATACATGAATGCATCAGTTTGTGATTCAGTATGCAACAAGCTCAAGCTTAAATAACTAACAATAACAAAACATGTCATAAGTGAATTCCCAAAACTCATTTTGTGTCTTAGACTAAACAATGACTTTCATTAATGAAATGTCCAACACAACATCAAAGCAACATCAAATAATTGAATTGATAACACCACCTTCCATATTTACAGAGTCAGGCGTGATCTACAAGGTGTTTCCACAGACGACACAGGAGAGACGGCAACAGAATCATTAGTGGAGGATACCGCTGCAGAGGAGAGATCTCTGTCTCTCACACAAGTCAAATTACTGTAATGAATTAGCATTTTAGCATATTTTTTTAGCCTTATTAATTGTTTACTTTGCAGTGTTGAACCGCTTAAATCTTGTATTATATTGTGAATGGTTTTCTATGTTAATAAGCTGCGGCTGCCCACAAATGATAATAAATGAATCTTAATCTTTATCAAGTTTTTCTCAAGTGCTTTACCTGGTAGCTCAAGCCACTTCCAAGAGGGTACTTCTCCTGACCTACTTCTGTATCTTTTGGGGGCTTGTTTGCTCTGTAGCTCATAGGTGTCCCTGCCAATCCTCTCAATAATTCGAAATCCTCATCTGTAACTTCAGACAAGGCCCTGCAAGATACAAAAATCATATATCTGTCTACTTGTGTCATCAGATCCAGAGTACAAACGCCACAGTAAGTTACATGGTTTATCACATTTTTGTAGAGTAAGCAAGCATTTGGGTGATAAAAATCATCACAGGTGGTCACTAATGAAAACACAGCCGTGTAACATGTAATCAGGGGACAGCCTTCTGGAAATGCAGGGGCAGGAATACAGTTAGTCTGATGATATTTCTATCTTTATTTCTAAAGCCCAAATGAAAACCAGCTCACCTGTCATTGCTGTCGTGACAGAAGATGGGTCTCTGTTTTCGGTTCGTCTTGTCCTTTGCCACCACAACAGGCAACAGCTGTTGTGGGCTGTGGTGTTATTTTTACACCCCTTGGCTTATGCCACTGTTGTGGCAAGCTTGTGGAGGACTGGGCTGACACACTGCTGATATTGTGTGCTTTACAGAGGTCCAGGGTATGGATAAGTCCGATGAGATGGGCGCACAAACCTGTGGAGCTAACCAGAGTAATGTCGTCACCTCACTCTATAGACTACTATTGTTATGTTAGTTATCTAATGCTAGCTAACTGACTACTTAATGTAATGTTAATAATTGTAATAGTGAGTCGAGACCTACCCAGCTTTACAGGAACAGTGTTGTTCCCTTAATGTCGTTGTCCTCTGTCTCAATGCCAGGTGATGCGGTGGTTCACTCTTACTCTTTGATCTGTAGGCTTTAGCTTCTATCTTTTTTTTTAATGCCATTTTGTTGCTTAGTAAGTTTGATATCCTGAATATATCCTTCAAATGCATATTGTAGACCCTTCTGTCTGAAATCGCTTTTTTGTTTTTTCCAAAATTTTGACAATATTTCTCCAGGGAGTGCAGTTAGCGACAGTGGGAGCACCATGCTGACTCTGAAAGCCAAACAGACTTAGCAACAGTAACTAAGGGGGGCGGGCCTTAGCGAAGGGTGAATTGTTAGACTTTGTGTTGAACGTAATTGTTTTTGCTGTTGTTTTTTCCGTTTGTTTAAATACATCCATTGTTTCAAGTCCCAAGTAAGTTCCGTAGTAGTCCTATTATCCATGACGCCCGATAGCATAGCATTCATGAACACGCAGTGCCGGATCTTGACCATGGTTTGCTCATTCGCATAGCCTAGAGGCATGATGGGAGTAACACTACTTTTGAAACTCTCCTGAAATTTTATTCACAATAATATATAATACAGAATCAACCCAGCCACTGAGGATGCACAAGCCAGTGCATTCTTAGTGGCAGTCCCAAGCCCGGATAAATGGGGAGGGTTGCGTCAGGAAGGGCCTCCAACGTAAAATCTTTGTCAAATCAATTATGCGGATCATAAATAAGATTTCCATACCGGATCGGTCCAGGCCTGGGTTACCAACGACAGCCACCGGTACTGTTAACCAGCAGGGTGCCGGTTGAAACTATGCTACTGTTGGGCGAAGGAGAAGGAGAGGGGGAAGGCATTTCCAGAGGCAGCTAGAGAGGAGGAATGGTAGGCGTGTGGAGGTGAGAGTCGGAACTTTGAATGTTGGCACTATGACTAGCAAAGGGAGAGAGCTGGCTGACATGATGGAAAGAAGAAAGGTAGGCATACTGTGTGTGCAAGAGACCAGGTGGAAGGGGGGTAAGGCCAGGAGTATCGGAGGTGTGTTCAAACTCTTCTACCATGGTACGAATGGGAGGAGAAATGGGGTAGGGGTAATTCTGAAGGAAGAGTATGTCAAGAGTGTGCTGGAGGTGAAGAGAGTGTCAGACAGAGTGATGAGTATGAAGCTGGAAATCGAAGGTGTATTGCTGAATGTTATCAGCGCATATGCCCCGCAAGTTGGGTGTGAGATGGATAAAAAAGAAGAATTCTGGAGTGAGTTGGACGACGTGATGGAGAGGGTACCCAAGGAGGAGACAGTGGTGATTGGAGCGGACTTCAATGGACATGTTGGTGAAGGGAACAGAGGTGATGAGGAGGTGATGGGAAGGTATGGAGTCAAGGAGAGAAATGTGGAAGGACAGATGGTGGTCGATTTTGCGAAAAGGATGGAAATGGCTGTGGGGAATACATATTTCAAGAAGAGGGAGGAACACAGGGTGACGTACAAGAGTGGAGGAAAATGCACACAGGTGGACTATATCTTATGTAGAAGGCATAAAAGGGATTGGAGACTGCAAGGTGGTGACAGGGGAGAACATAGCTTGGCAGCATCGGATGGTGGTCTGTAGGATGACTTTGGAGACCAAGATGAGGAAGCGAGTGACGGCACAGCCGAAGATCAAATGGTGGAAGTTGAAGAAGGAAGACAGTTGTGTGGAGTTCAGGCAGGAGTTAAGACAGGCACTGGGTGGTAGTGAAGAGTTGCCAGATGGCTGGGCAACCACTGCAGAAATAGTGTGAGAGACATCTAGGAAGGTACTTGGTGTGTCATCAGGACAGAGGAAGGAAGACAAGGAGACTTGGTGGTGGAATGAGGAAGTACAGCAAAGTATACAGAGGAAAGAGTTGGCAAAGACGAAGTGGTATAGTCAGAGAGATGAAGAAAGTAGACAGGAGTACAAGGAGATGCAGCGTAAAGCAAAGAGAGAGGTGGCAAAGGCAAAGGAAAAGGAGTATGGTGAGTTGTATGACAGGTTAGACACTAAGGAAGGAGAAAAGGACTTGTACTGATTGGCTAGACAGAGGGACCGAGCTGCAAAGGATGTGCAGCAAGTTAGGGCGATCAAGGATAGAGATGGAAATGTGCCGACAAGCGAGGAGAGTGTGCTAAGAAGGTGGAAGGAGTACTTTGAGGGCTTGATGAATGAAGAAAATGAGAGAGAGAGAAAAGGTTGGATGATGTAGGGATAGTGAATCAGGAAGTTCAGTGGATTAACAAGGAGGCAGTGAGGGCAGCTATGAAGAGGATGAAGATTGGAAAGGCAGTTGGTCCTGATGACATACCTGTGGAGGCATGGAGATGTTTAGGAGAGATGGCAGTGGAGTTTTTAACTAGATTGTTTAACACAGTCTTTGAAAGTGAGAGGATGCCTGAGGAGTGGAGAGGAAGCATACTGGTACCGATTTTCAAGAACAAGGGCGATGTTCAGAACTGTAGCAACTACAGAGGTAGAAGTTGATCAGCCACAGCATGAAGATATGGGAAAGAGTAATAGAAGCTAGGTTAAGAGGAGAGTCGATGATCAGCGAGCAGCAGTATGGTTTCGTGCCATGAAAGAGCACCACAGATGTGATGTTTGCTTTGAGAATGTTGATTGAGGAGTATAGAGAAGGCCAGAAGTAGTTGCCTAGTGTCTTTGTAGATTTAGAGAGAGCATACGATAGGGTGCCGAGAGAGGAGGTGTGTTATTGTATGAGGAAGTCAGGAGTTGCAGAGAAGTATGTAGGATTGGTGCAGGATATGTATGAGGAAAGTGTGACAATGGTGAAGTGTGTGGTTGGAAAGACAGATGGGTTCAAGGTGGAGGTCGGATTACATCAAGGATCGGCTCTGAGCCCTTTCTTGTTTGCAATGGTGATGGACAGGTTGACGGACAAGATCAGGCAGGAGTGTCCATGGACGATGATGTTCGCCGATGACATTGTGATCTATAGCAAGAGTAGGCTGCAGGTTGAGGAGAGCCTGGAGAGGTGGAGGTATGCACTGGAGAGAAGAGGAATGAAAGTCAGTAGGAGCAAGATGGAATACCTATTCGTGAATGAGAGGGAGGACAGTGGAATGGTCAGGATGCAAGGAGTGGAGGTAACGAAGGCATATGAGTTTAAATACTTGGGGTCAACTGTCCAAAGTAACGGGGAGTGCAGTAGAGAGGTGAAGAAGAGAGTGCAGGCAGGGTGGAGTGGGTGGAGAAGAGTGTCAGGAGTGATTTGCGACAGAAGGGTACCAGCAAGAGTTAAAGGGAAGGTTTACAAGGTGGTTGTGAGACCAGCTATGTTATATGGTTTGGAGACAGTGTCGCTGATGAAAAGACAGGAGGCAGAGCTGGAGGTGGCAGAGTTGAAGATGCTAAGATTTTCACTGGGAGTAACGAAGGATGACAGGATTAGGAACGATTATATTAGAGGGACCGCTCAAGTTGGACGGTTTGGAGACAAAGCAAGAGAGGCAAGATTGAGATGGCTTGTACATGTGCGGAGGAGAGATGCTGGGTATATTGGGAGAAGGATACTGAATATGGAGCTGCAAGGAAAGAGGAAAAGAAGAAGGCCAAAGAGGAGGTTTATGGATGTGGTGAGGGAAGACATGTAGGTGGCTGGTGTGACAGAGGAAGATGCAGAAGAGAGGAAGAAATGGGAACGGATGATCCGCTGTGGCGACCCCTAACGGGAGCAGCCTAAAGTAGTAGTAGTACTGATCTTGTCCTTTCCTCCCTCTGACACACAAGTAGAGACACGCATTGCTGCCTGCTTGACTGACATCTCGGAGTGGATGGCGACACACCACCTGAAGCTCAGTCTGGACAAGACAGAGCTGATGTTCCTCCCGGGGAAAGGTTGCCCGCGCCAAGACCTGGCCATCACCATTGACAACACCGTGGTGATGCCAACTCGGACTGTGAGGAATCTGGGTGTGATCCTGGATGACCAACTGCAAACGTTGCATCGGTTGCTCGCTCCTGTAGATTTCTCCTCTATAACATCAGGAGGATTCGCCCATTACTCACCGACAAGATGGCACAGGTGCTCATCCAGGCTCTGGTCATCTCCTGGCTGGATTACGGCAACTCCCTCCTTGCTGGCGCCCCGGCGTCAGCCATCAGACCTCTGGAGCTTGTTCAGAAAGCTGCAGCTCGTCTGGTGTTCAACCACCCTAAGTTCTCCCACACAACTCCCCTTCTCATGTCCCTACACTGGCTCCCAGTAGCTGCTCGCATCCAGTTTAAAACTCTGGTGCTAGCCTACAGGGCAGTGAAAGGAACAGCTCCTTCCTAGCTCCAGGCCATGGTCAAGCCCTACACCCCCGCCCGACCGCTTCGCTCTGCTGCCTCAGGACGCCTGGTTGCCCCATCGCTCAGAGGCCCTTGCTGCCGATCAACCCGGTCACGGCTCTTTTCTGTCCTGGCCCCACAGTGGTGGAATGAACTCCCCACTGATGTCAGGACAGCGGGGTCGCTGCCCATCTTTCGGCGCAGGTTGAAAACTTACCTCTTCAAGAACCACTACCCTGTTACTTGTTCTTAGCACTTATTGTATTCACTCATTTTAAAAAAAAAAATCTCATTCTTGCACTTTTACTTTAGCACTGGTTTTGCTCTTAGATGCTTGTTTAGATGCACTTATGACCTCTGATGACTAGTAGTTCTCCTGATTTCCTACGTTAAATGCACTTATTGTATGTCACTTTGGATAAAAGTGTCAGCTAAATGAATGTAATGTAATGTAATGTAGTAACCGGAGAAATTAGCTTGACTCAAACATACCTCGTAGGCTGATTGTTAGTACAGGGGCTAAAATCGTCTTCCTTCCTTCTGGTTTGTAGCTGTCCTCCTTCCTTTAGGCTTCTACACACTGCACACATGTTCATGTGCTTAATATTTAAGCCTTTATCTTTCTTTCTTTCTTTAAGCTATTTTTTGTTGCTTCTTGGCTCCTTTAGGAAAGGTGTATCAATCAATTGCGTGAGGAACGCTGACGCAGCAGATTAGTTCCGCCTCTTGGACATTAAAGGTAGGAACCAAAAATTAAAGGAAAATGCCACACTAAAACGTAACTGGTAATGTGAGGCAGTTACATATAGGATCCTGTTTTGTTTAATATATGAGTGTGACTCCTGTGTGCATTATAACACCAGGTAAAAAGGGGTTACACAGTCAGAACAATAACAGCAGTAATTGTAACCTGTGTACAGCAGTTGTATGCATATTTACAATTGTACATTTGTACTACACAAAAATTTTATTGCTCAATAATCCAGGTAAGGAAATACCAAAGAGTTGGGTCAGTTTATCTGGACACGTTTATTGGGAGAAACACTATCAATCATGTAAATGACTTCTCCAATCTCAAATGACTGCAGATATCCACACCTTTATAAACAATACAGTTGTATAACGGCCTAACCAACGATCATTTTCAAATGCAAATTGCCGTGACCTTTAACTAGAGTTACAACGGCCATGTGTGCTAGTCACAGAGGATCGGGGAATATTTACAATCACAGAATTGTAAGATGGTGCCAGATGTACTGTTCGCCCACCCCCCGGTTCAGGGAGGGTCGTTCCCTCTTCTTATAGATGGCCTCTTTGACTCCCCGTTCAAACCAGCATTCCTCCCTATCAAGGATGTGCACATCCTCATCCTTGAAAGAGTGGCCTCCGGCCTGTGGATGTATGTAGACCGCAGAGTTCTGGCCTGATGTGGTAGCTCTTCTGTGTTTATTTCATTTAACAGCATGCTAAATGTTTGTTTCAATGATACAGATATAACATTTAACTTAAATGCATAATTTGTCAGGAAATATTTATTTAACAGAACAGATTTAAGATATGAGCCAAATATATATTTTCTATTCAAATATTTAATTACGTGTCTTATATGTACATATGTTATATATTGAGTTAGATATTTTATTATATATATATATATATATATATATTGTGGCAGGATGAGGAAAACCACAGGAGACGAAGGCAAGTTTGATGTTTATTTCTCAACTCCAAAAACCAACTGCAGCAGGAACAACCCTGCACCAGCGAGCCCGGGAACGTAAACCACGCCCCCAGCCCACAGCCCTGCTGGGTGAGAGGCACAGCCCCCAGTGTCCGCCACAATATATATATATATATATATATATATATATATATATATATATAACTTTTTTCAGAAACTGTCAATGGTGTTGATAAAAGTGCTGAACAAATGAGGAGCGGAATATCAATATAACTGTAGGGGGAAAAAACGTTTAATACTTGGCAGTACAAGCTTGTTTCATGCATCGCGCACTCATCAGCTGCTAATGAGTGCGTGATGCACGAAACAAGCTTGTACTGCTATGTATGAAACTTTTTTCCCCTACACACACACAAACATATATATATATGTATATGTGGGCCTTGTGATGGCCTGGCGGCCTGTCCAGGGTGCCTCCCCACCTGCCGCCCAATGACTGCCGGAATAGGCTCCAGCATCCCCACGACCCTGAGAGCAGGATAAGCTGTTAAGAGAATGGATGGATAGATGGATTTTTATATTTTGTTTTCTAAAGCTACACGTGTGTGCATTAAACCTCTCTATGAGTGTTCCCTCTGTTAGACCGACACATAGTATGTCTCTATTTTGTTGTTGTCATTGCTCGTCACCATAGCTTAGTAGATACCTCCCTTCGTCTGGCTTTTTCTTTCGAGGGGTTGAATATGCTTTGTTCCTCTCATAGAACAAAGCATATATATATATATATATACTATATAGAGGTATGTATGTATGTATGTATGTATGTGTGTGTGTGTGTGTGTGTGTGTGTGTATATACAGTGCATCCGGAAAGTATTCACACCCCTTCACTTTCCCCACATTTTGTTGTGTTACAGCCTTATTCCAAAATGGATTAATTTCCTTTTTTTTCTCATCAATCTACACACAATACCCCATAATGACAAAGTGAACAAGGTTTTGTAGAAACTTTTGCAAATGTATTAAAAATAAAAAACTGAAATATTGCATGTACATAAGTATTCACACCGTTTGCTATGACACTCAAAATTGAGCTCAGGTTCATCCTGTTTCCACTGATCATCCTTGAGATTTTCTACATCTTGATTGGAGTCCACCTGTAGTAAATTCAATTGATTGGACATGATTTGGAAAGGCACACACCTGTCTATATAAGGTCCCACTGTTGACAGTGCATGTCAGAGCAGAAACCAAGCCATGAAGTCAAAGGAATTGTCTGTGGACCTCTGAGACAGGATTGTATCGAGGCACAGATCTGGGGAAGGGTACAAAAAAGTGTCTACAGCTTTGAAGGTCCCAAAGAGCACAGTGGTCTCCATCATTCGTAAATGGAAGAAGTTTGGATCCACCAGGACTCTTCCTAGAGTTGGCCGCCCAGCCAAACTGAGCAATCGGGGGAGAAGGGCCTTGGTCAGGGAGGTGACCAAGAACCCGATGGTCACTCTGACAGAGCTCCAGCGTTCCTCTGTGGAGATGGGAGAACCTTCCAGAAGGACAACCATCTCTGCAGCACTCCACCAATCAGGCCTTTATGGTAGAGTGGCCAGACGGAAGCCTCTGCTCAGTAAAAGGCACATGACAGCCCACTTGGAGTTTGCCAGAAAGCACCTAAAGGACTCTCAGACCATGAGAAACAAGATTCTCTGGTCTGATGAAACCAAGATTGAACTCTTTGGCCTGAATGCCAAACGTCACGTCTGGAGGAAACCAGGCACCTCTCATCACCTTGCTAATACCATCCCTACAGTGAAGCATGGTGGTGGCAGCATCATGCTGTGGGGATGTTGTTCAGCGGCAGGAACTGGGAGACTAGTCAGGATTGAGGGAAAGATGAATGGAGGAAAGTACAGAGAGATCCTTGATGAAAACCTGCTCCTCAGACTGGGGCGAAGGTTTACCTTTTAACACGACATCGACCCTAAGCACACAGCCAAGACAACGAAGGAGTGGTTTCGGGACAAGTCTGTGAATGTCCTTGAATGGCCCAGCCAGAGCCCAGACTTGAACCCCATTGAACATCTCTGGAAAGACCTGAAAATAGCTGTGCAGCGACGCTCCCCATCTAACCTTACAGAGCTGGAGAGGATCTGCAGAGAAGAATGGGAGAAATACCCCAAATATAGGTGTGCCAAGCTTGTAGCTTCATACCCAAGAAGACTTGAGGCTGTAATCGCTGTCAAGGGTGCCTCAACCAAGTACTGAGTAAAGGATGTGAATACTTATGTACATGCAATATTTCAGTTTTTTATTTTTAATAAATTTGCAAAAATTTCTACAAAACCTTTTTGGCTTTGTCCTTATGGGGTATTGTGTGTAGATTGATGAGAAAAAAAAGGAATTTAATCCATTTTGGAATAAGGCTGTAACATAACAATGTGGGGAAAGTGAAGGGGTGTGAATGCTTTCCAGATGCACTGAATATATATATATATATATATATGATACCCTGTTGAATATTTAATTACATTTTAAATATTTCTATTAAATTTAAAACCTAAATGAAAAATATTTCGTTCAAAACAAATACTTCAATGAAATCTTAAATCTGGGGCTTTAGATTAAAGATTTAAATTAAATCTCAATTTTCATTTTACGGTTTGCAACATTTAGCAGTTTGCTATCAGAGTCTACATTCAAATTAAATAAACCTGAAAAAGTACATATCCAAGATTTAGATTTAAGTTAAATATTTATATCTGAACGAAAGATTTATTATATAAGTTACATATTTAACAGCAAGCTAAATGTTTGTGTCAATGACACAGATATAACATTGAACTTAATTTGTCAGCATATATTTAATTAACAGAACAGATTTAGGATACCAGCCAAATATATATTTTACTATTCAAATATTAAATTACTTGTCTTATATTTAGATGCTATATATTTAGCTAGATGTTATATATATACACTCACCGGCCACTTTATTAGGCACACCTGTCCAACTGCTCGTTAACGCAAATTTCTAATCAGCCAATCACATGGCAGCAACTCAATGCATTTAGGCACGTAGACATGGTCAAGACGATCTGCTGCAGTTCAAACCGAGCATCAGAATGGGGAAGAAAGGTGATTTAAGTGACTTTGAACGTGGCATGGTTGTTGGTGCCAGACGGGCTGGTCTGAGTATTTCAGAAACTGCTGATCTACTGAGATTTTCACGCACAACCATCTCTAGGGTTTACAGAGAATGGTCCGAAAAAGAGAAAATATCCAGTGAGCGGCAGTTCTGTGGGCGAAAATGCCTTGTTGATGCCAGAGGTCAGAGGAGAATGGCCAGACTGGTTCGAGCTGATAGAAAGGCAACAGTAACTCAAATAACCACTCATTACAACCGAGGTATGCAGAAGAGCATCTCTGAACGCACAACACGTCGAACCTTGAGGCAGATGGGCTACAGCAGCAGAAAACCACACCGGGTGCCACTCCTGTCAGCTAAGAACAGGAAGCTGAGGCTACAATTCGCACAGGCTCACCAAAATTGGACAATAGAAGATTGGTAAAACGTTGCCTGGTCTGATGAGTCTCGATTTCTGCTGCGACATTCGGATGATAGGGTCAGAATTTGGCATCAACAACATGAAAGCATGGATCCATCCTGCCTTGTATCAACGGTTCAGGCTGCTGCTGGTGGTGTAATGGTGTGGGGGATATTTTCTTGGCACACTTTGGGCCCCTTAGTACCAATTGAGCATCGTGTCAACGCCACAGCCTACCTGAGTATTGTTGCTGACCATGACAATCCCTTTATGACCACAGTGTTCCCATCTTCTGATGGCTACTTCCAGCAGGATAACGCACCATGTTATAAAGCTCGAATAATCTCAGACTGGTTTCTTGAACATGACAATGAGTTCACTGTACTCAAATGGCCTCCACAGTCACCAGATCTCAATCCAATAGAGCACCTTTGGGATGTGGTGGACCGGGAGATTGGCATCATGGATGTGCAGCCGACAAATCTGCAGCAACTGCGTGATGCTATCATGTCAATATGGACCAAACTCTCTGAGGAATGTTTCCAGTACCTTGTTGAATCTATGCCACGAATGATTAAGGCAGTTCTGAAGGCAAAAGGGGGTCCAACCCGGTACTAGCAAGGTGTACCTAATAAAGTGGCCAGTGAGTATATATATATATATATATATATATATATATATATATATATGTGTGTGTGTGTGTGTGTGTGTGTGTGTGTGTGTGTGTGTATATCCATCCATCCATCATCCAAACCACTTATCCTGCTCTCAGGGTCGCGGGGATGCTGGGGCCTATCCCAGCAGTCATTGGGCGGCAGGCATGGAGACACCCTGGAAATCCACTGATAAACCTCTACAGAGCTATAATTGGATCCTTTCCTATCTCAAAATTGCGAGGTCAAGTTAAGGCAATTTTATTTGTATAGCCCAATATCACCAATTACAAATATGCCTCAGTGGGCTTTACAGCAACACAACATCCTGTCCTGAGACCCTCTCATCGGATAAGGAACAACTCCCTACAAAAATCCTTTAACAGGGAGAAAAAACAGGCTGATGAATGGAGAGAGAGAGAGAGAGAGAGAGAGAGAGAGAGAGAGAGAGAGAGAGAGAGAGAGAGAGAGAGAGAGAGAGAGAGAGAGAGAGAGAGAGAGAGAGAGAGAGAGAGAGAGAGAGAGAGAGAGAGAGAGAGAGAGAGAGAGAGAGAGAGAGAGAGAGAGAGAGAGAGAGAGAGAGAGAGAGAGAGAAGGTTGGATGATGTAGGGATAGTGAATTAGGAAGTTCAGTGGATTAGCAAGGAGGAAGTGAGGGCAGCTATGAAGAAGATGAAGAGTGGAAAGGCAGTTGGTCCTGATGACATACCTGTGGAAGCATGGAGATGTTTAGGAGAGATGGCAGTGGGGTTTTTAACTAGATTGTTTAACACAATCTTGGAAAGTGAGAGGATGCCTGAGCAGTGGAGAGGAAGCATACTGGTACCGATTTTCAAGAACAAGGGCGATGTGCAGAATTGTAGCAACTACAGAGGTATAAAGTTGATCAGCCGCAGCATGAAGATTTGGGAAAGAGTAATAGAAGCTAGGTTAAGATGAGAGGTGACGATTAGTGAGCAGCAGTATGGTTTTATGCCACGAAAGAGCACCACAGATGCAATGTTTGCTTTGAGAATGTTGTTTGAGAGTATAGAGAAGGCCAGAAAGAGTTGCATTGTGTCTTTGTAGATTTAGACAAAGCATACGACAGAGTGCCGAGAGAGGAGGTGTGGTATTGTATGAGGAAGTCGGGAGTTGCAGAAAATTATGTAGGAGTGGTGCAGGATATGTATGAGGGAAGTGTGACAATGGTGAGGTGTGCGGTTGGAATGGCAGATGGGTTCAAGGTGGAGGTGGGATTACATCAAAGATCAGCTCTGAGCCCTTTCTTGTTTGCAATGGTGATGGACAGGTTGACGGACAAGATCAGGCAGGAGTGTCCATGGACGATGATTTTTGCGGATGACATTGTGATCTGTAGCAAGAGTAGGGTGCAGGTTGAGGAGAGCCTGGAGAGGTGGAGGTATGCACTGGAGAGAAGAGGAATGAAAGTCAGTAGGAGCAAGATGTAATACCTATGCGTGAATGAGAGGGAGGACAGTGGAATGGTCAGGATGCAAGGAGTGGAGGTGATGAAGGCATATGACTTTAAATACTTGGGGTCAACTGTCCAAATTAACAGGGAGTGCTGTAGAGAGGTGAAGAAGAGAGTGCAGGCAGGGTGGAGTAGGTGGAGAAGAGTGTCAGGAGTGATTTGTGGCAGAAGGGTACCAGCAAGAGTTAAAGGGAAGGTTTACAAGATGGTTGTGAGACCAGCTATGTTATATGGTTTGGAGACAGTGGCACTGACGGAAAGACAGGAGGTGGAGCTGGAGGTGGCAGCATTGAAGATGCTAAGATTTTCACTGGGAATGACGAAAAAGGACAGGATTAGGAATGATTATATTAGAGGGACCGCTCAAGTTGGACGGTTTGGAGACAAAGCAAGAGAGACAAGATTGAGATGGCTTGGACATGTGTGGAGGAGAGATGCTGGGTATATTGAGAGAAGGATGCTGAATATGGAGCTGCCAGGAAAGAGGAAAAGGGGAAGGCCAAAGAGGAGATTTATGGATGTGGTGAGGGAGGACATGCAGGTGGCTGGTGTGACAGAGGAAGACGCAGAAGACAGGAAGAAATGGAAACGGATGATCCGCTGTGGCGACCCCTGATGGGAGCAGCCGAAAGTATACGTAAGAAGAGTCTGGATTCTAGCAACGTAATGTTGTATGTTCAATGTAATGAAGATGGCCTGAGACGATACACACCTGAGAAAATTAGGTCTTCAGCCAAAGCTGTTTCCATCTGCTCTTACATGACGGAAGTAGAATACGTTTAAAACAGTTTGAGTTGTAGGTCAACATAAACATCAAGGGGCTGAGACGTCATAACCTCTTTGCATTTCAGGAAATGTACACAATATATACAGGCGTCTGGAGCTGTGGCGCTGCAGTGGGATGATGCTGAAATAATATAAAAACAAACGGTACAGCACCAGCATTGACTCGCCAGTTTGCCACAACATGTGTGGAAACGTCCGTCCTCAGGAAACTCTTTTGTTTTTTTTAAAATGATGTCATGTGGGCGTCCGGGTGGCGTAGGGTCCATTCCATTGCATACCAACATGGGGATCGCCGGTTCGAATCCCCGTGTTACCTCCCACTTGGTCAGGCGTCCCTACAGACTCAACTGGCCGTGTCTGTGGGTGTGAAGCCGGGTGTGGGTATGTGTCATGGTCGCTGCACTAGCGCCTCCTCTGGTTGGTCAGGATGCCTGTGCAGGGGGAGGGGGAACTGGGGGGGGGGTAGCGTGATCCTCCCATGCGCTACGTCCTCCTGTTGCAACTCTCTGTCAGGTGAAAGAGGTGACTGGAGACTCCACGTGTATCGGAGGAGGCATGTGGTAGTCTGCAGCCCTCCCCGGTATCGGCAGAGGAGGTGGAGCAGCGACCGGGACGGCTCGGAAGAGTGGGGTAATTGGCCGGAGACAACTGGCGAGAAAAAAAAAGGGGGGGGGGGTCCATCCATTATCAAAGCCGCTTATCCCAATCGGGGTCACGGGATGAGATACCCTGGACAGGCTGCCAGGCCATCACAGCCCCCCCCCCACACACACACACACACACATACAAACCCAATTCCAATGAAGTTGGGACGTTGTGTAAAACGTGAATAAAAACACAATACAATGATTTGCAAATCCTTTTCCACCTATATTCAGTTGAATACACTACAAAGTCAAGATATTTAATGTTCAAACTGATAAACTTTATTGGGTTTTTTTTTGCAAATATTCACTCATTTTGAATTTGATGCCTGCAACCCGTTCCAAAGAAGCTGGGACAGGGGCATGTTCACCACTGTGTTACACCACCTTTCCTTTTAACAACACTCAATAAGCGTTTGGGAACTGAGGACACTGCTTGTTGAAGCTTTGTAGGTGGAATTCTTTCCCGTTCTTGCTTGATGGAGGACTTCAGTTGCTCAGCAGTCCGGGGTCTCCGTTGTCGTATTTTGTGCTTCATAATGCGCCACACATATTCAATGGGAGACAGGTCTGGACTGCAGACAGGTCTGGACTGCAGGCAGGCCAGTCCAGTACCCGCACTCTTTTACTACGAAGCCCCGCTGTTGTAACACGTGCAGAATGTGGCTTGGCATTGTCTTGCTGAAATAAGCAGGGACGTCACTGAAAAAGACGTCGCTTGGATGGCAGCATATGTTGCTCCAAAACCTGTATGTACCTTTCAGCATTAATGGTGCCTTCACAGATGTGCAAGTTACCCATGATGCCATGGGGCACTAACACCCCCCATACCATCACAGATGCTGGCTTTTGGACTTTGTGCTGATAACAATCTCGATGGTCTTCTTCCTCTTTAGCCCGGAGGACACGACGTCCATGATTTCCAAAAACAATGTGAAATGTGGACTCGTCAGACCACAGCACACTTGTCCACTTTGCGTCAGTCCATCTCAGATGAGCTCGGCCCAGAGAAGCCGGCGGCGTTTCTGGTTGGTGTTGATATCTGGCTTTGGCTTTGCATGGTAGAGTTTTAACTTGCACTTGTAGACGTAGCGACCAACTGTGTTAACTGACGATGGTTTTCCCAAGTGTTCCTGAGCCCACGTGGTCATATCCTTTACAGAATGATGTTGGTTTTTAATGCAGTGCCGCCTGAGGGGTCGAAGGTCACGGGCTTTCAATGTTCGTTTTCGGCCTTGCTGCTTACGTGCAGAGATTTCTCCGGATTCTCTGAATCTTGTGATGATATTATGGACTGGAGATGACGAAATCCCTAAATTCCTTGCAGTTGTACGTTGAGAAACGTTGTTCTTAAACTGTTGGACTATTTGCTCACGCAGTTGTTCGCAAAGTGGTGAACCTCGCCCCATCCTTGCTTGTGAACGACTGAGCCTTTCGGGGAGGCTCCTTTTATACCCAATCATGACACTCACCTGTTTCCAGTTAACCTGTTCACCTGTGGAATGTTCCAGACAGGTGTTTTTTGAGCATTCCTCAACTTTCCCAGTCTTTTGTTGCCCCTGTCCCAGCTTCTTTGGAACGTGTTGCAGGCATCAAATTCAAAATGAGTGAATATTTGCAAAAAAACAATAAAGTTTATCAGTTTGAACATTAACTATCTTGTCTTTGTAGTGTATTCAATTGAATATAGGTCGAAAAGGATTTGCAAATCATTGTATTCTGTTTTTATCCACGTTTTACACAACGTCCCAACTTCATTGGAATTGGGGGTATGTATATATTTTTTTCCCACACCTATATTGATATTCCGCTCCTCGTTTGTTGAGCACTTTTATAAGCACCATTGACAGAAAAAACAAACAAAAAGATATATATATATATATATATATATATATATATATATATACATATATACTATACAGTGCATCCGGGAAAGTATTCACACCCCTTCACTTTCCCCACATTTTGTTATGTTACAGCCTTATTCCAAAATGGATTAAATTCCTTTTTTTCTCATCAATCTACACACAATACCCCATAATGAAAAAGTGAAAAAGGTTTTGTTGAAATTTTTGCAAATTTATTAAAAATAAAAAACTGAAATATTGCATGTACATAAGTTTTCACACCCTTTACTCAGTACTTGTTTGAGGCACCCTTGGCAGCGATTACAGCCTCAAGTCTTCTTGAGTATGAAGCTACAAGCTTGGCACACCTATATTTGGGGTATTTCTCCCATTCTTCTCTGCAGGTCCTCTCCAGCTCTGTAAAGTTAGATGGGGAGCGTCGCTGCACAGCTATTTTCAGGTCTTTCCAGAGATGTTCAATGGGGTTCAAGTCTGGGCTCTGGCTGGGCCACTCAAGGACATTCACAGACTTGTCCCGAAGCCACTCCTTCATTGTCTTGGCTGTGTGCTTGGGGTCATTGTCGTGTTAAAAGGTACACCTTCGCCCAGTCTGAGGTCCTGAGCGCTCTGGAGCAGGTTTTCATCAAGGATCTCTTTGTACTTTGCTCCATTCATCTTTCCCTCGATCCTGACTAGTCTCCTAGTTCCTGCCGCTGAAGAACATCCCCACAGCATGATGCTGCCACCACCAAGCTTCACTGTAGGGATGGTATTAGCAAGGTGATGAGAGGTGCCTGGTTTCCTCCAGACGTGACGTTCGGCATTCAGGCCAAAGAGTTCAATCTTGGTTTCATCAGACCAGAGAATCTTGTTTCTCATGGTCTGAGAGTCCTTTAGGTGCTTTCTGGCAAACTCCAAGCGGGCTGTCATGTGCCTTTTACTGAGCAGAGGCTTCCGTCTGGCCACTCTACCATAAAGGCCTGATTGGTGGAGTGCTGCAGAGATGGTTGTCCTTCTGGAAGGTTCTCCCATCCCCACAGAGGAACGCTGGAGCTCTGTCAGAGTGACCATCGGGTTCTTGGTCACCTCCCTGACCAAGGCCCTTCTCCCCCGATTGCTCAGTTTGGCTGGGCGGCCAGCACTAGGAAGAGTCCTGGTGGATCCAAACTTCTTCCATTTATGAATGATGGAGACCACTGTGCTCTTTGGGACCTTCAAAGCTGTAGACATTTTTGTACCCTTCCCCAGATCTGTGCCTCGATACAATCCTGTCTCAGAGGTCCACAGACAATTCCTTTGACTTCATGGCTCGGTTTCTGCTCTGACATGCACTGTCAACAGTGGGACCTTATAGAGACAGGTGTGTGCCTTTCCAAATCATGTCCAATCAATTGAATTTACTACAGGTGGACTCCAATCAAGATGTAGAAACATCTCAAGGATGATCGGTGGAAACAGGATGAACCTGAGCTCAATTTTGAGTGTCATAGCAAACGGTGTGAATACTTATGTACATGCAATATTTCAGTTTTTTATTTTTAATAAATTTGCAAAAATTTCTACAAAACCTTTTTCACTTTTTCATTATGGGGTATTGTGTGTAGATTGATGAGAAAAAAAAGGAATTTAATCCATTTCGGAATAAGGCTGTAACATAACACAATGTGGGGAAAGTGAAGGGGTGTGAATACTTTCCGGATGCACTTTATATATAGCAGCTGATGAGTGCGAGACGCATGAATCAGGCCTGTACTGCTGTGCATTAAAATATTTTTTCCTGTATCCATGTTCACACACACACACACACACACACACACACACACACACACACACACAAACACACACACACACACATATATATATGTATATATATATATATATATATATATATATAATCCAGTGATTCAAGTAAATTCTTTTTGAGACAACACAAGCCTGTTTCCTGTCACAAGCAATCATCAACTGTGCGGTGATGATTATATGCAAATATCTGTGGAGATAAACCTTTATGTGTGGAGATAAACCTTTATGTGTATAGGTAAACGTTATGACACTCGTTTCTGCACTTTGCCCTTTTTTGCATATTGGGTGAGCTGAGCAAGGTTAAACAAATGCCATGGAAAAAAAACTCCACCTCATTTTAGTCTTTTTAAGCAGTGTGCCAATTCCTAATCTTGTTAACGTACAGGCTAAGGGAACAAATTTCCTCAAGAACAAATGTACTTCTTGACGGGAATTTTTTTAAAAAAAAGAGGAAGAAGAAGAAGAACGATTTCATTTCATTTATTGTTTGCCGTGGTGATGGACAGGTTGATGGACGAGATCAGGCAGGAGTCTCCGTGGACTGTGATGTCTGTGGATGACATTGTGATCTGTAGTGAGAGTAGGGTGCAGGTGGAGGAGAGCCTGGAGAGGTGGAGTATGCACTGGAGAGAAGAGGAATGAAAGTCAGTAGGAGCAAGACAGAATACCTATGCGTGAATGAGAGGGAGGACAGTGGAATGGTGAGGATGCAAGGAGTAGAGGTGACAAAGGCGTACAAGGTTAAATACTTGGGGTCAACTGTCCAAAGTAACGGGGAGTGCAGAAGAGGTGAAGAAGAGAGTGCAGGCAGGGTGGAGTGGGTGGAGAAGAGTGTCAGGAGTGATTTGCGACAGAAGGGTACCAGCAAGAGTTAAAGGGAAGGTTTACAAGATGGTAGTGAGACCAGCTATGTTATATGGTTTGGAGACAGTGGCACTGATGAAAAGACAGGAGGTGGAGCTGGAGGTGCCAGAGTTGAAGATGATAAGATTTTCATTGGGAGTGACGAAGGACAGGATTAGAAACAATTATATTAGAGGGACAGCTCAGGTTGGACAGTTTGGAGACAAAGCAAGAGAGACAGCTTGGACATGTGTGGAGGAGAGATGCTGGGTATACTGGGAGAAGGATGCTGAATATGGAGCTGCCAGGGAAGAGGAAAAGAGGAAGGCCAAAGAGGAATGTTATGGATGTGGTGAGGGAGGACATGCAGGTGGCTGGTGTGACAGAGGAAGATGCAGAGGACAGGAAGAGATGGAAACGGATGATCTTTTGTTGCGCCCCCTAACGGGAGCAGCCGAAAGTAGTAGTAGTAATAGTAGGTGGCCCAGTGGTTAGCACTGTCGCATCACAGCAAGACGGTCCTGGGTTCGAAACCCGGGGTTGTCCAATCTTGAGGGTCCTCACAGGTCATCCTCTACGTTAAGTTTGCAAGTCCTCCTTGGCTATGTGGCGGGTTTTCTCCGGGTGCTCCGTTTCCCCCCCTCCATCAAAAAGACATGCATGTTAGGGTTTATACTCCTGTGTGCCCCTGACTGAAGCATGGCAAGACGAACTGGAGTTGGTCCCCGGGCGCTGCACGGTGGCTGCCCACTGCCCCTGGCTACACAGCTAGCATGGGCTAAATGCAGAGAAGAATTTCCCCACGGGGATTAATAAAGTATACCACAATAAAAAAACAATATATATAAGCATTCTGCTTTATGGTCTGCATATAAACTGTCCAGGACCATTTAAGAAAGACAAATTTCGCCACCGGACTAGCTTACATTTCATGGACTCTCTACGTTTCTTTTTCAGTGCTAACACAACTGTTGTGATGAGAAACTGTATATTATGTCGTCTGTGAATGTTCTCATTCATCCAGGTCATGGTTATCCAACTATCTAGTCAGAAAGGCACGAACTGAGGAAGCCTCTTGGTTGAGAGGTGAAACGTCTTCACGGATATATACCAAGTCCAGTTGCACTTGATTCCACTCCTTTGGCCAGCTCTAGGAAGAGTCCTGGTGGATCCAAACTTCTTCCATTTACGAATGATGGAGACCACTGTGCTCTTCGCGACCTTCAAAGCTGTAGACATTTTTTGTACCCTTCCCCAGATCTGTGCCTCGATACAATCCTGTCTCGGAGGTCCACAGACAATTCCTTTGACTTCATGGCTTGGTTACTGCTCTGACATGCACTGTCAACAGTGGGACCTTATATAGACAGGTGTGTGCCTTTCCAAATCATGTCCAATCAATTGAATTTACTACAGGTGGACTCCAATCAAGATGTAGAAACATCTCAAGGATGATCAGTGGACACAGGATGAACCTGAGATCAATTTTGAGTGTCATAGCAAAGGGTGTGGATACTTATGAACATGCAATATTTCAGTTTTTTATTTTTAATAAACTTGCAGAAATTTCTACAAAACCTTTTTGACTTTGTCATTATGGGGTATTGTGTGTAGATTGATGAGAAAAAAAAGGAATTTAATCCATTTCGGAATAAGACTGTAACATAACAAAATGTGGGGAAAGTGAAGGGGTGTGAATACTTTCCGGATGCACTGTATACATAAATTCACTACCATTTAGTTCCTCATTGACTCGTTTTGGGCCAGGGCATCATCCAAAGCGGCAGGATGAGGAGCCACGCAATAGTCATGCTCTTGCAGGCAGCTGCTGTCAACCATGATCCATCTCATTGCCAGAGGAGACCAGAGCTGGCAGAGGGGCGACAGCAGGACGCTCTGGTGCACCCACACACGTAGCCTGGGTGCGGGTTTGGAGTACTTATTCCACGCTGAGTGTGGGGACGGTGTCCTTATTGAGCACCCTTCACACCTGTAGCTGGCACAGCGAAATCACCCAGCTCAAAATGCCGACTACACTTTTTTACTCTTGGTGACGGTAAATGCATCCCTCCGAATCTTCGCTAGCCACTTAGCTCTTTCCTCGCAGTTACTAGGGAATGAATGGAAACGTAAAGAGAATTACGGCGGGTCCGCGGTGGTGTAGCGGCCTAAGCATCGGCTTTGTGTCGATGCAGTTGCCCACTGGGGTCCGGGGTTCGCGCCCCGGTCTCGTCAGATCCGACTATGGCCGGACTCGGTGAAGCAGCAATAATTGGCAACGCTCCCTTCGGAAGGGGGCGGAGTCGGCGTGTGTTCGTCACATGACTGCGTCTGTGTGCGTCGTAAAAAGCAGTGCTTCGGCCTGGAGTCGCCTTGTCACGAAAGGGGCGAGGTGTCTCCTTCGAGACTGCTGGCCGGAGAAATGCAGTTGGCGAACGTATGAAGTATGAGGGTGGGTGTTTGAATTAGAATAGGGAGCGATTGGCCACTAAATTGGGAGAAAAAGGGAAAAATCAGAAATAAATCTATAAAAAAAAAGAAAGAGAGAGAATTACAGCGAGCCAAATTCACACTCTGTGGCACACGACAGTGCTCAGCGGAGCCTGATTCACGGCGCTGATACTTGAACACCCATTTTTGCCCTGTTTAATTCATTGATTTTTCGGGCGAAATTGAGATTTTGGACGGGTAAGTTAGCGGCTACCTAATGATTCAGTAGGACGTAAGCATCCGGTTGTACCGGAAGTTCTTATGCAAAGAGATACACCCGGAAGTTCCGCAGCGCGACATTAATTCACCGAGCCTATTCAGTTTCTGGATGCTAAAAGCTTGTCACTGGTCATGCGAAAAGTAGTGGACAATGGACGGAAAGCGCTAAAGATTTTGAGAGACTGTTATGCAGGCAAAGGTAAGCCACCTATAATTAGCCTTTATACAGAACTGACCTCCCTTCAAAGGTCAAGCCGGAAGAGTGTACATGAGTGTTGGTGTGTTGCCTGACGGTGATTCATTAAAACCGGCAAAAGCTAAATAAAGCCTCCATCGCAATTGTGTACATGGTCTGACATTTACATGGTCAAACTTGCGTTTTTTTAACAGATAATAATTACATTTACCAAACATTTACCGAATATTTAAAAAAAGTTTTTAAATTAACATAAAAAAGTCATGGTGGTTCAACATGGGGTAATTATACTGAACATGAAAGAAGTGCTTTCAATTAACATAAAAAGTCATGTTTGTTAAACAAATAAGAATTTTGTATATTGCACATAAATTATTCTTAAAAACATAACTTTAATATGTGCAACCGATGTACATAACTTTTTTTAATATAAATCCAAGCGACCTTTTTTTCCCCAGTGTGATGTGTGATGAAAGCACCTTGCTGAATATGGAGCTGCCAGGGAAGAGGAAACGAGGAAGACCAAAGAGGAGGTTTATGGATGTGGTGAGAGAGGACACGCAGGTGACTGGTGTGACAGAAGAAGATGCAGAGGACAGGAAGAAATGGAAACGGATGATCCGCTGTGGCGCCCCCTAACGGGAGCAGCCGAAAGTAGTAGTAGTAGTGCGATGAAAGCACTGATAACTGATAAGACCCAGTTATTGATTTTCCAAAGTTTTGTGGATATCAAGGGCAAAGAACTTAAGACTGAGTTGTTGAGCCTACTCGAACTCACAGAGAAATGTAGTGCTGACAACATTTCTAAGGCCATCGTTGACCATGTTGATCGTGAGAACTATCCAACCAAAAAGCTAGTCAGTTTTACATCGGATGGTGCCGCTGTGATGCTCGGACACAACCAGCAGGGGGAGGGCAACGTCGCAGCTAAGCTAAAGCAGCAATTTGGAGAGTTGTTTGTGCAGCATTGCGTGACACAAGGACGGGTACTAATGTCTGGAGGTGCAGAAAAAGAAATACCAGTCTTTGTAGAGGACACTATAAACGCTACGTTGTCACAGTTCAGTGGCCCAGCGAGAAAGAAGGAGTTCTCCCACATCTGTGCTTTAAATGATGAATTGTTATTCGTCCTTCGCAGCGACGAGGACCATCTAGTCATCCTGTGATGGATGACTGATGACTTGCGCGATGATTTAAGTGATGAAGAGTTGCGCATCATCAACCCCGCTCTCTCGTCCGAGACCACGTACTACCTGTGGCAAGACTAAGCGAGACGACTGGCAATGGAGACGGATGCAGATTTTTCCTCAGGGTTTCTCCCTGAAGCCTTTCCCCATAGACGAGTACACCCGCAAAGCAGCGAAGGTTTTAAATCAGAGTTTTCCTTCTCCTAGATGAACTGCCTGACAAGGCTGACGAGCTTCATCCACCCGGGGAATGATGAAGAATACAACCCCCTGGTCACTCACACAAAAAATTCGGTGGCTGATCCTTGCAGCCTGTGTAGAGCACTTCGTGGAACTTCGAGCCAGCCTCGTCCTACAGTTTGAGAGCATTGCAAATGGAAGCGAGGGTTCTGTTCGCTATCGACGAAGTTGCGGTACATTTGGTGACATGCTGCACAATCCCAAATTCATTCTGTACTTGCTGTTTCTCAACTGGATTTTTCCACTGCTGGCTAGAAAGAACGAGAAACTACAGAAGGAGAACGTGAGTTTGTACTCTGCCTAGAATAATGTAACCGAGCTATTTTCTCGCCCGGTGCGGGATTCGACACGGGGTGTACTGCACCACAAGGCGACATCACTAACCGCTCGACTAAAGGGTCAGACCCTCTAGTTCAGGGGTGTCAAACTCCAGGCCTCGAGGGCCGTTATGTATGCAGGTATTTGTTGCAACCATGCACTACACCACCTGATTAAACTAGTTCCTTTCCCAAATCAGGTGGTGTAGTGCACGGTTGCAACAAATACCTGCAGACACTGCGGCCCTCGAGGCCTGGAGTTTGACACCCCTGCTCCAGTTGATCGGCCAGTGGGTCTTATTAGTAGTTTGCAGTCGTCACCCTCTCCCGGAAGCGCGCCCTCGCACTTTGTTATTCCCGCGCTCCAAAGAGACTTCTGAGGATCTGCACACTTCTGGATCCCACCGCTGCCACCAATGTAACCGAGCTGTTTTCTCGCCCGGTGCGGGATTCGACATGGGGTGTACTGCACCACAAGGCGACATCACTAACCGCTCGACTAAAGGATACAATAACATCCGGAAATACATGCGTGTAATTCTGAATCCATTCCTGTTGAACAGAAACGACCACACCTGGTTTACTGATCCGAGACACTTGACAATTCCAAACGTGAGTTTGAACGGATTCATTGACGAATTCAAATGTGAACACCATCTCTCAGATTCAGAGATACTGAACTTCAACATCACGTTAGTCAACGATGCAAAGAAGCTACAAAGTGCCTCTGGGACGAGATTCCCAGAAAACAAATGCTCTTTCTTGATCCCCTGAACCCCAAACCCAACATCACGCAGAGGTTTATAAAAAACGTGTCTGTTCCCGAACTGCAGTCACAGTACCTCGTCTTTTGCGAAGATGATGGCATAAAGACATTATTCATGTCTGACCGATGCAGCAGTGACCTGGTCAAATTCTTGTGCCATCTGTTTGAGAACAGCGAGGAGTACAATGGACCGAGCAAACTTGCAGCACTCCTGCTCACATTAAGCCCAGACACCTGCAGCTGTGAGCGAGGTTTCGGTCATATGAACGCTGTTAGATTTTAAATACGAAATAAACTTGGAGCATGCCGCATTGATGCCTGTCAGGATTGTCACCTGCCCATATACAACGGCTGACTTTCCAGTCTGCAAGTTTTCATCATAACAAGGTAGGGCACTGCTTCTTCATGTCAGAAATACTATCATTTTAAAATCATGTAGTATATTAAAACATGTAGTATGGCACATTGTGAGGTCTAGCATGCAATTATTTGTTTTGGTAATATTTGACCACTTCACATTTTCTATGTCCGTGGTAAAAATCGCATTTTGACCAAAAAGGCCGTCACAAGCCGACCCGGTGATGACCCCTGCACTGGACACACGTCAGTTGGGGGGGGGGCACATCCCAATTCAACGTTTTCAAGGCAAAATATTATTTGCCTAATGTTATTCATTTTTAAGGGTATTTAGTGAAGCCAAAGAAACAACTTTAACAGTTAGCGACCAAACCTAGCTCTCAGTTGTGTTTTATTGTCTTCTCAATGTGAAGACACTCGAGGATAAGGGAACAGATTAGATGGGTTTAACCTATTTGCATAACTGTACAGAATTTTATAGCCCAGGAAAATGTGCTGATAAACTTCCACATGGAGGTTGGATTCATTTAAAAGGGACCTCTGTCCCAGCTGGATCTCAGACTTGTGAGGGTCATCATCGACAGCAATGGCTTGGCTGATACTTCTTCTCCTGTCGCTATGGGCTGGTGAGTATTCAGTAATGTCTGCCTTGTGTGTCACACTTCTGATGATTCATGTTACTTTTCTTTGCGTTTACCTTGTCGTGTTTGTATTGTTGGAACTGAGGAATGTTTGTTGAGTTAATTTCATGTGTTTCAGCGGAGGGTTTTGCCAGCACAGCATTCCCATTATTCACATTACATCAGATTACTGCTTTAAAGAGTACTATCACCCCAATTACCAGCGGTGCGCTGCCCCTTTGTCATCTTTAAAAGATGCTCGGGGCGTCCGGGAAACGTGGCGGTCTATTCCGTTGAACACGGCCATCGCCGGTTCGAATCCCCGTGTTACCTCCGGCTTGGTCGGGCGTCCATACAGACACAATTGGCCGTGTCTGCGGGTGGGAAGCCGGATGTGGGTATGTGTTCTGGTCGCTGCACTAGCACCTCCTCTGGTCAGTCGTAGCGCCTGTTCGGGGGGGAGGGTAACTGGGGGAAATAGCGTGATCCTCCCACGCACTACGCCCCCCCCCCTGGTGAAACTCCTCACTGTCAGGTGAAAAGAAGCGGCTGGCGACTCCACATGTGGTAGTCTGCAGCCCTCCGAGCATCAGCAGGGGGGTGGAGCAGCGACCGGTAGGGCTGGGAAGAGTGGGGTGATTGGCTTGATACAGTTGGGGGAAAAAATGGGGGACCCCCCCAAAAAAAAGATGCTCAGAGACAGGATTTTCTTTTTTCTTTCTTTCCAAAATATCACCAAAATAACATTCCATCTTGAGACTTGTTTCATGTGCTCGTTAGTAGGTCACGACTGAAGACTGAAAAGGGAAATACTGCATCGATGAACAATCAAGAGGATTGTTAGTTACCTTGTTTCCTTGTTAGTTACCTTGTTAGTTACCTTGTTTCCTTGTTAGTTACATTGTTTCCTTGTTAGTTACCTTGTTAGTTACCTTGTTTCCTTGTTAGTTACCTTGTTTCCTTGTTAGTTACCTTGTTACCTTGTTTCCTTGTTAGTTACCTTGTTTCCTTGTTAGTTACCTTGTTACCTTGTTTCCTTGTTAGTTACCTTGTTTCCTTGTTAGTTACCTTGTTACCTTGTTTCCTTGTTAGTTACCTTGTTTCCTTGTTAGTTACCTTGCTTTTCAACATATAATGAGAACTTACTGTTTATTCTATTGCACAAAATATTTGGTGGGTCCTGGGCCTAAAAGTGTCTCCACAGGTGGGTGACGGCATGAGAAAGATGGGAACCTCTGTGTAAAGGACAGAAGCAGCATTTTTTCCTCTTAATTTATCAAGAGTTACCTCCAAGAACTGCTTCATATCTTCTTTCAGTTTCAAGATACTTGCAAACTGGCTTGTTGCATCTTGTTTTGAAGAGCATCTGTACTCCTTTTTTACTGATCTTTCTATCGATCAATCTATCTATCGTTTGATTTGTTCATTGATAATATTTTTGTCAGTTTTATTTTGGATTAGAGCAAACTCTGGTGAGTCATGACAGCTATCAGCTGTGTTTGTATCCTCCACGTTAGCAACCCTTCAGCTCACTCGGTGCTTTTCTCCCCCCCGTGGCTGATCTCCTCTCCCGTTTGTGTTGCGAGTAATTGGTGGACAACGCTCCTTCTCCTTCAGATGTCACTTTGGGAGGTGTGGAGAAAAGGATCATTGGAGGTCATGACTGTGGAAAAGATGAACGGAAGTTTCATGTCCGTCTGAGCATAGGTGGCCAACTTGAATGTGGTGGATCTCTGATCAGTGATAAGTGGGTTCTAACTGCAGCTCACTGCTGGCTTAAAGTGAATGATCAGAGGTGAGAAATGAATAACTAACTTAAAACTGTGTGATAGTGTGTGACTTTCTCTACGATGATGTTAAGAGAACCGATCTGTATCTTAAAGGATGTTAATGGGCAGGAGAAAACAAGTTTAGATGTGTTATCCATGATGAAGAAAGGGACAGAGTTTGCTGAACTGGGTTTTTAACCTCCAAAATGTCAGGAGTCTTGAAGCAGAACCAGGAGTACATCCATCTGGTGGCACAAGACAAACGATAGCAGAACACAAGATATATATGGAAGGTACAAATAAACATGACATCATGCTGCTGAAGCTGTCGACAGCTGTGACAGGGATTGCACCAGTGGATCTACCCGACTGTACGAAGAGTGTTGTACCTGACCCAAAGAAGTGAGTTATTTATTCATTTATTTATTTTACTTGACTAAGTCTGCTGAAAACATACCATGCTCTTTCCTGTGATTGGCTGCTACAAACACAATTCCACACGAAGACGTGGATTAACCAAATAAAATTACAGTCTCCCACAGTTGGCGATGGCGATATTAAAAGATTGTGGTTTCTAACCTTCCAACTACGAGATGTTTAAATAGCTCTTAGCCTCCATTCCATCCACAATCATGATGCCATCATTTACAAGCAGTCTGGATTATCTTTGGGGCTGCTTTTCATGGGAATGAATTTCTGTCATGTCTTTTGCCTGATTGTAAATGTGCCCAAATTCACTTCTTTCTTTTTTTTTGGCACACATTGTTCCACAGTCCTCAAACCAGCGGTGGGGTCAAAGTTCAGGTCGCTGGCTACGCTAACTATGTTGGAAAACCTGGAGATGTAAAAGCAGGTGAGGTTATGGTGGCACATCAGTCTAAAGAACACAGTATATATGTTTCAAACACACTGTGAGTCCTAAATCTGTCTCATTAGCTTTATCAGATTATGCACCCTTCCTCTCTCCCATCTTTAACACATACAAGCTATGGCTGCTACTGCAGATACACCATGTAGACAGTGTTAAGAAGATGACGTTACAACAACTTGACAAGCACAGATCAGGCCTGGTCATTATCAGGGACTCTACACGTTTTCATTTCTACTTTCAATTTTAAGTTGTCATCTTTACGATTCATTTTTAGTCCTGATCAGTGACGGGATTTTGGCCGACATGAAGTCTTTACTGTCTGTAGTTGATATTTGGTCTTCATAACCAGGACTGACTGCATATAACGTTTTATTTTGTTAGTGAGCACAGTGGAAGTTATTTCATTGCAAAACCATTTGCACCGGTCGGTTTCTGCAGATACAGAACTCCAGCATCCTCTCATCACCGTGTATTTTTCTAGCCCTCCCACAACACCTCCCTGCCACCCTGCAGTGTGTCGACATGGAAACGGTTGCGTGTGACGACGATACTGTTCAGGGTTTCGTGCGGCGCCGTTTCTGTGGCAAAACATCAGATGGAGTTGATACCTGTCCGGTGAGTAAAGTTTTTCTTTTCCAAGAACTATAATCTCACGGCTGCTTGCTGAAAAAATTGCCCGGAGGAAGATAAGGAATATTTGGTTGCACCTTTTGAATATGTCAAATGAATGGAGAGAGAGAAAATAAACAATGCCGTGTGGAAAGTTTTATTTTATTTTTTTCAAATTCCTTTGACTTTCAATGTGCTCAAAAACTAAAGGTGGCTTTTACCAGGAGTGACTATTTCACTTTTCTTAAAAGCAACTTTGACGCCGCTTTCCAAGACGTGTTGCTCTCTGACTCCATCTTCTCTCGGTGCTTTAGGGGGATTCTGGTGGAGGGGTGGTGTACGACAAGAAGATTTATGGTGTCCACAGCGGGAGTGGGACGGAGGTCTGTAGTTCACCAGCCAGGTTCATGGATGTCTGCAGGTACTTGGATTGGATCAAGACAACTATCCAGGGTTAATGACTCATAATAATAAAGAATAAATGTTGAGATCTCTCATCTCCCTACAAGAACATGTTGTCATTGCTTTCTTCTCTTTATTTAAGTGTCTCATTATTAGTTTCGCTGTAATGTAGATACTGCTTTGCTAATGGAACAATGCAGTTTGCAGTGAACACTAGTGAGGTTTTCTCACCTGTGTCCTGTTTCACAATGCTTCACAGAACCAATGAAAGGACAGGAGACAAGTGAGAAATGGCCTGTGAATAAAAACACAGAGTGATTAAACTTCAGAAAGGTGCACACGGGCGTCCGGGTGGCGTGGCGGTCTATTCCGTTGCCTACCAACACGGAGATCGCCAGTTCGAGTCTCTATGTTCCCTCCGGCTTGCTCGGGCGCCCCTACAGACACAACTGGCCGTGTCTGTGGGTGGGAAGCCAGATGTGTCCTGGTCACTGCACTAGCGCCTCCTCTGGTCGGTTGGGGCGCCTGTTTAGCGGGGGAGGGGGAACTGGGGGGAATCCCACGTGCTGCGTCCCCCTGGTGAAACGCCTCACTGTCAGGTGAAAAGAGGCGGCTGGCGACTCCACATGTATCGCAGGAAGCCAGGGGCATAACGAGGGGGGTGGGTGCAGAGGGTGCAATGCACACAGGCGCTGCATCAGCGGGGGCGCCAAAAGGCCGTATGCAAAAAAAAGATCATAACTAAAAATATAACATGTAACTATATGCGGCGCATGTGTGCATTACACCCTCTGCACCCCCCCCCCCGCTGCGCCCCTGCAGGAAGCATGTGGTAGTCTGCAGCCCTTCCCGGATCGGAAGAGGGGGTGGAGCAGCGACCGGGACGGCTCGGGAGAGTGGGGTAATTGGCCAAGTACAACTGGGGAGAAAAATCCACAAGAAAAAGGGAAAATAAAAGCTGCAGACTTTACAGAGTAAATGTGTGAGCAACAGTAGCCTACTCACCAAGTCAGGCCAAGTGTGTTCGGATCAAATCAAGTGTGGGTTTTTTAGTCAGGCACACACGTGTGCAAATGAAACAAAGGAGGCTTCTCACAGGTCCCACATGGTGTAACAGTTAACATCTGCTGGACCAAACAGTAGACCCGGACTTCATATGGGTCCAGCATTAGACAGGCAGCAGCATCCTGGCTCGCTCGGAGATCTGAGCGCCCAGGCCTCCACCAACTGCACATCCGCGTGTCATGCCTCTCTGACGCATGGGCCAATACCCTGCAGGGCCGCACGGTGGCGCAGTGGTTAGCGCTGTTGCCTCACAGCGAGAAGGTCCTGGGTTCAAACCCCGGGCCATCCCAGGTCCTTTCTGCGTGGAGTCTGCATGTTCTCCCCGTGTCTGCGTGGGTCTCCTCCGGGTGCTCCTGTTTCCTCCCACCACCAGAACCAGAATCAGAACAATGGGCTAAAAATCACTATTCAATTCAATTCAATGCAAACTTTATTGCAGACTCGGGGTCCACAGCAGACAAAGACAAATAGGTAAAAGACAAACCCCAGACAATACAGAGTAAACACAATAAAATAACATAAATGGAACAAGTCAGTGTGTTATAAGGAGGCAGCTATACCAGTGGTCCCACAGCCGGGCTTGGTAGCGTGTGGCCCTGAATCTTATATTAGTCAAACTCTTGATGTTCACATATCAGAGTCATTGGGCCGGCAAATACATTTATACATAAGATTTCTTAGAAGAGCCTGAAAGGTACTGACTCCTGCAGCCACAAACATTTCACTTGCACTACACCATCTGGGTCTTTTTAGCAGTATCCTCATGGCATCACTATAAGCCACTCGAAGCCTCGGTAAGCTTGCTTTTTATAGTGTGACCACAGGGGGGCAGTATAAAGTGGCGTACGATATGTAGTGTGACCACAGGTGTGCAGTATAAAGTGGTGTACGATATGTAGTTTGACCACAGGGGGCAGTATAAAGTGGTGTACGATATGTAGTTTGACCACAGGGGGGCAGTATAAAGTGGTGTACAATATGTAGTTTGACCACAGGGGGGCAGTATAAAGTGACGTACAATATGCTCTGAACAGAGACGTCTTCACACTAACTGAACACATGCCAAACTTGCGTGAGGGTGTTTGCTTGTGCATACATCATGCGGCATTGCCTATAAATATCATCATCGTCTGTCATTTGTTCAGTAATATGGTGCCCAAGATATTCCACCTTATTACACACCACAAGGTTACTATCAGACAATTTAAAATCAGGAAATGTTAGATCAGTGTTTCTCAACCCAGTCCTCAAGGAACCCCTATCCTGCAGGTTTTCATTGTAACCCTGCATAGGTAGCCCTGATTGTACTTACTCGACCAATCATCTCGCAGCACTTAATTATGCAAGGTGTGCAACAACTGACAAAATTAATTGCTGATTGGTTGAATAACTACAAACAGGTACCTATTCAGGGTTGCAAAGAAAATATGCAGGATAGGGGGTCCTTGAGGACTGGGTTGAGAAACACTGTGTTAGATGATTGACCTCTTTGGTTCTGCAGATCATGACAACACTCTTCCTAGCATTGTATTTGATAGCATGCTGCACACCATACACAGAACATATATCAAGGAGCTGCAGGAGAAGCAAACAAAAAACAGATGGACTCTCTGGGCGAGCGGCACATACAAGTCGTACATGAAGCCCAACAACACGCTGCAGTGTGTCCATAGAGAAAGCGACCACCCACCCTCCGTCCTGCAGAACATCCCAGAAAGCATTAATAGAAGACTCTCAAACTTATCACCTAATGAGTCCATCTTCAATGAAGCTGCACCGCCATGCCAAGGTGTATTACAAAAGAGAGGCTACAATTCTAAGCTCAAATACAGCCCACCATTACACACTGACTGCCAGCAGACCAACAAAGGTAGCGGAAAACGAAACATGGCCTGGTACAACGCCCCCTACAGTGATACCGTGGCCCACAGTTTGTTTTTAAACGTTTGAATAAGTGCTTCACCCCGGACCACCACCTGAGGAAGATATCCAACAGGAACACCATCGACATTAGTTACAGCTGCATGCCCAACATTCAACACATCATATCGTCCCACAACCTGTCATGTACCGGTTTGGCATGTAAGGGCACCCGTATGTATGTGACGTCACCTGTTGACGTGGGGAGAAGCGCGAGGAATATTGTTCGGGCAGTCTTGCAATACGGTGGAATAAAGCAAGCCACGTTAGGCATTGTGTAATAACGGTGTGCCTAATAATTTATTATTAATGACACCTAAATAAGCATATAGGTGGGAATAACGGATCAGAACAATGGCGACGAGTGATGTACCGAGCCTAAGCTAAGTGATGAGCTTAAGTTCGTAACGTTTAGTTAGATCTGAAGTGTAGCTAACAGTTGTAGCTAGCTAGCGCGGCAGCATGGAAAAGACAGCATGCGTACCGGCGTTTGATTGCTACTCCGACCCGGCGACTTTGGGGCCGCGGTGGACAAGATGGCTAATGTCATTTGAACTGTTTGCTGATGGGAAAGGTCTGATCATCGATGATAACACCGAGGATGCAGTGAAGCAGCGCCGGAGAGCAGCACTTCTTCTGCATCACGCAGGTCCAGACACACAGGACATCTTTTCTACTTTGGACGGCACCGGAGAGGTGACTGATTATGATGCCGCTGTTGCAGCTTTGAACAGATATTTCGTGCCTCAAGTAAACGCTACATTCGCACACGAAGGACACTTAGGAATTGTCGGAACTAAACAGCACCTCAGGAGCAAAGTCTGGTGGCCAACAATGGACAGAGCAGCCGAGAGACATTGTAGGTCATGCCACGGATGCCAAGTTGTTGCTCGGCCAGACGCACCGGAACCGTTAAGACCAACAGAGTTACCAGAGGGGCCCTGGCAAGATATTGCCATTGACTTACTCGGACCCCTGCCGACAGGTGACTCGATTCTAGTTGTAGTTGATTACTACAGCCGCTACTATGGGTATGACGTGTTAAAGTCCACAACCACGTCAAAAGTGATAGACAGTCTAGAGACAATCTTCAGTCGACATGGACTTCCCGTCACACTGAGGTCGGACCAGGGTCCTCAGTTCAAATCAGAGGAGTTCAGTGAGTACTGTGACACCAACGGAATCAAGCATGTGAAAACAACGCCACGATGGGCGCAGGCGAACGGCGAGGTAGAACGTCAAAACGCCTCGCTGATGAAGAGGATTCGCATCGCTGTTTCAGATGGACTCAGTTGGAAGCGAGAACTTAGAAAGTATGTGACAGTATACCGGAGCATCGATCACGCGACCACAGGGAAGAGTCCCGCGGAGCTGCTCTTCAAAAGAAAGATGAGGGGGAAGCTGCCAAGCATCACAGCAGCACACGCTGATCTGGAGGTAAGAGACAGAGATGCAGAACAGAAAGGACAACCAAAGATCTGTGCAGACGAACGGCGTCACGCCAGGTACTCGGATGTCAACGTCGGTGACACGGTCCTGGTGAGACAAGAAAAGACTGATAAACTGACAACACTATTCAACACAACGCCACACAAGGTGGTGAGCAAGTCAGGAAACCAAGTTGTCGTCGAATCTCCAACCGGAGCCAGATACACACGGAACACAACATTCGTGAAGCGATACACCAGTACTCAGGAGACACCTGCTGGAGCAGAGGCATCACGGGATGCCGAGGACCAGCAATGACCCCCCGGCCGGGGGCAGACAGGCCTCCAAGAGAGAGACGCTTGCCATCGAGGCTGGCAGACTATGATATGACATAGACTGGAGAAATGTAAAAAAAAAAACTGTTGGGTCAAGTTCAGTGGCGATTGTTGTTTGATGATGCAAATGTGAAATTAACATGTTAAAAGGTCTTATATGTTTACAGACTGTTCATAAGTGAATATGTGTTAATGGAGAATTAATACATGGTTCTAATTAAGGTGAAAGCATACATAATATGTGGTATGTGTTTTGGTTAGGAAAGTTTTGATACTGTCATTATATGGGTTCATATTTTTGAATTGAAAATAACCTGAAGTTTATTTCCCAGAAAAGGAGGGATGTCATGTACCGGTTTGGCATGTAAGGGCACCCGTATGTATGTGACGTCACCTGTTGACGTGGGGAGAAGCGCGAGGAATATTGTTCGGGCAGTCTTGCAATACGGTGGAATAAAGCAAGCCACGTTGGGCATTGTGTAATAACGGTGTGCCTAATCATTTATAATCAAGGACACCTAAATAAGCATATAGGTGGGAATAACGGATCAGAACAGGCAGCTTGTTATCAGGTACAGGTGGGGTGTACTTACCTTCAGCACTAACACAGAGGACGCCTTCTCTCTCCGTGTCGTGAATTCAGCTTGTGCGTGTGCATTAGCATCTGCGGCTAGGATATCCGCCTCCATTAGCAGGCCCCATAGTCCTTTCTCCTTCAGCAAGTGTTCCATCTGACATTTCCACGTTGCCCAGTTCTCTGGTCCGCTCAGCTTGTCAATAAACAGCTTATCTTCCATTGTGAATTCCACAGCACCGTTTATCTCACACAAAACCCCGTGTAAAGCAGCCTTTTAGCGACACTCTGGGCCCATAACCTATTTCTTTTTCACGCGTTTATTCAGAAAGCTCAAACCGGAACTACAAGCAGACACAAACCGGAACTACAAGTAGACACTAGAGCAGTGGTTCTCAACCTTTTTGGGGTCCTGGACCCCCTGCGTATTTTTGATCTACCCCGAGGACCCCTCCACCTGATCTTGGGGGAGGGGGGTTGCAATTTGATAGAAACAGTAGAAACTGCATTTTAAATTGCATTATAGCATTTATTCACTCTTTGGGGCAAAAATAAGAGCCTTCAGTTGTAACTTAGATATAGTTAACAAAACAGAATTCTTATGCAGTAACTTTCAGATATATGTAACATAACAGAATATGTATTCAGTAACTTTCAGATATATGTAACAAAACAGAATATGTATTCAGTAACTTTCAGATATATGTAACAACACAGAATATGTATTCAGTAACTTTCAGATATATGTAACAAAACAGAATATGTATTCAGTAACTTTCAGATATATGTAACAACACAGAATATGTATTCAGTAACTTTCAGATATATGTAACAACACAGAATATGTATTCAGTAACTTTCAGATATATGTAACAAAACAGAATATGTATTCAGTAACTTTCAGATATATGTAACAAAACAGAATATGTATTCAGTAACTTTCAGATATGTGTAACAAAACAGAATATGTATTCAGTAACTTTCAGATATATGTAACAACACAGAATATGTATTCAGTAACTTTCAGATATATGTAACAACACAGAATATGTATTCAGTAACTTTCAGATATATGTAACAAAACAGAATATGTATTCAGTAACTTTCAGATATATGTAACAGCAGAATTTTTATGCAGTAACTTTTAACAATGCAAACGGGAGCGAGATCTCTTATTAAAATACAACAAATTACACTTGTGAAACAGATGTAATTAGAGAAAAAAGTCCTGTTACCCTTTATAGTTTAGGTAGATAAAGGTCTCAGTCACATTTGAGTAAAATAATCCTATTTCTATAAATGTCATAGGATCTTTTTTTAAAGATATTTTATTTTCACGGACCCCTTGCAATTACACCACGGACCACTAGGGGTCCGCGGACCCCCGGTTGAGAAACACTGCACTAGAGGACAGTACAGCGCATTAGCGACACCCATTGTCAAATTACTGTATTACAACACACACACACACACACACACACACACACACACACACACACACACATATATATATATATATATATAATGATAACGGCAATACTTGCCACTGAGTGTGAACTGACCAAACAGATGGACTTTAAAGACATTATAAAGGACTTTGAGTCCAGTAAGACAAGGAAGATGGCTGGATAAGAGGCAAAGACGAAGCCATAAGGTAAGAAACTGCATGTGTGGTGTAAGTGTAGCAGATCTTTGTTGACCTTGGTGTGTTTAAGTGTGTCAGAGTTCTATGATGGTGTGTGTGCTTGTATTTGTATTTGTGTGAGCACCTTTGCCTATGCAGTCCCCGTTACTGAGTAAATCTCTTTCAGTTTACTTGTAGGAGAGCGAGAGAGCGCCCACATACATTCACTGGACCTGTTCAGGGGCCGAGCCATTTCTGTGGGCAGGCCTGTACCTATCCACTCGTGCCCCTTCTTGTACCCAGAATTCCCCGGGCATTACCCAGCTCACAATCTAGTGAATGAGTTTCTCCAGAGGAACCAGTTTAAGGGTGATTCTTCAATTAAGGGCGGTTTTCTGTCCCCGGGGTAGATTTTCAAGAAATTAAATTTTTTAAATCAATTATTGTCTTTTTTTTAGAGTTAGGTTTTGTTAGCTATGAAAGAAAGAAAAAAGATTTGTGTCTCAATTGTGACATTTTAATGCTTTTTCAGTCTGTTGAAAAGTCAAATGTGCCAGAATTTCACTGTTGGGGGCTTGAGGTTGGAAGGAGATGTGCGGTTTTTTTTTCCCTTTCCAAAACCAAAATCAAACCCTGAGAAGTAGACTGTGGGTAAGGGTATTATAGCGAATTCGGGGGTCAACGCAACCACAAAACCTGCCGCGGCCGGGAAGCGAACCCATATCGCCCGCACCGCAGGAGGCGTCGCCAACCGCGCCACTAAAGGGTCAGACCCGCCAGCCAGCGGCCAGCGTGTCCACTTCTCCATGTACGTTACACTATGTTGGACGTCCTCAAATCCAGTGGGACCCCGCAAAGATCAACAAGCACAGCTTTGTCTGCTCCAAGGTAAGTAATTACTCTTATTAACCGTAAAATAACGTTATGGTGTTGTTAGCAGACGTTAGCTTGTTAACCTAAATCGTGGTAAGGTACGCTGCTAACGTTAGGGCCTATGGCCTAGTAGCTATCCGTGGCGCTAGCAAGCTTAGCCAGCTAAGCTAACGTGGCTACGGTCTGGATATACAGCTCCGGGTTGCAACGTTGGTAAAGTTAGCCTAAATGTTAGCTTTGTTATTCGGGAGCCAGCCAGCTTGCTAACGTTAAAGAGTTACAGTCAGGCCCTAGCCAACCAAGTGGGTAACGTTACCTCGATGTCAAAATGTAATACTGTTTTTTCATTACTATTGTAAACTACTAATAAGACACGTTAGCTCCTAGTTAACGGCTCTGACCCTTTGGCCGAGCGGTTAGTGATGTCGCCTTGTGGTGCAATACATCCGTATCGGATCCCGCACCGGGCAAGAAAATAACCGGTTAACACTATTTCAGCACTTTGTCAATGGGAATTTCACTCATTTAAAAACAAAACTCTTTCTTGCGCTTTTACTTGAGCACTGGTTTTGCTCTTAGATGCTAGTTTAGAGAGAAGATGCGCTTATGACCTCTGACGACTAGTAGTTCTCCTTGTTTCCTACGTTAAATGCACTTATTGTAAGTTGTTTTGGATAAAAGCGTCGGCTAAATGACTGTAATGTCATGTAATGGGAAGCCCAGTCCCGAGTACCCAAATCCAGCTTCTGCTGTTCCTGATGGTAGAGGACATTTCTGTAGTCAGATGTCGACCACCCCCAACTAAAAGGTAAGTTATATAAGTCAAATTACAACTAAGTTGTAGAAAGACTTAATAGCTATTACATAAATGTCGTCTGCATGTATTGTATGTTTCAATATAGGAAGAAATTGACAACGGATGCATGAAATGGTAATACATGAATGGATCAGTTTGTGATTCAGTATGCAACAAGCTCAAGCTTAATTAACTAACAATAACAAAACATGTCATAAGTGAATTCCCAAAACTCATTTTGTGTCTTAGACTAAACAATGACTTTCATTAATTAAATGTCTAACACAACATCAAAGCAACATCAAATAATTGAATTGATAACACCACCTTTCATATTTACAGAGTCAGGTGTGATCTACAAGGTGTTTCCACAGACGACACAGGAGAGACGGCAACAGAATCATTAGTGGAGGATACCGCTACAGAGGAGAGATCTCTGTCTCTCACACAAGTCAAATTACTGTAATGAATTAGCATTTTAGCATATTTTTTTAGCCTTATTAATTGTTTACTTTGCAGTGTTGAACCGCTTAAATCTTGTATTATATTGTGAATGGTTTTCTATGTTAATAAGCTGCGGCTGCCCACAAATCATAATAAATGAATCTTAATCTTTATCAAGTTTTTCTCAAGTGCTTTACCTGGTAGCTCAAGCCACTTCCAAGAGGGTACTTCTCCTGACCTACTTCTGCATCTTTTGGGGGCTTGTTTGCTCTGTAGCTCATAGGTGTCCCTGCCAATCCTCTCAATAACTCGAAATCCTCATCTGTAACTTCAGACAAGGCCCTGCAAGATACAAAAATCATATATCTGTCTACTTGTGTCATCAGATCCAGAGTACAAACGCCACAGTAAGGTACATGGTTTATCACATTTTTGTAGAAGAAGCAAGCATTTGGGTGATAAAAATTATCACAGGTGGTCACTAATGAAAACACAGCCGTGTAACATGTAATCAGGGGACAGCCTTCTGGAAATGCAGGGGCAGGAATACAGTTAGTCTGATGATATTTCTATCTTTATTTCTAAAGCCCAAATGAAAACCAGCTCACCTGTCATTGCTGTCGTGACAGAAGATGGGTCTCTGTTTTCAGTTCGTCTTGGCCTTTGCCACCACAACAGGCAACAGCTGTTGTGGGCTGTGGTGTTATTTTTACACCCCTTGGCTTATGCCACTGTTGTGGCAAGCTTGTGGAGGACTGGGCTGACACACTGCTGATATTGTGTGCTTTACAGAGGTCCAGGGTATGGATAAGTCCGATGAGATGGGCGCACAAACCTGTGGAGCTAACCAGAGTAATGTCGTTACCTCACACTATAGACTACTATTGTTATGTTAGTTATCTAATGCTAGCTAACTGACTACTTAATGTAATGTTATATAGGCCTACTGCTTTTGCTTCTTAATGATTGTAATAGTGAGTTGAGACCTACCCAGCTTTACAGGAACAGTGTTGTTGCCTTAATGTCGTTGTCCTCTGTCTCAATGCCAGGTGATGCGGTGGTTCACTTTTACTCTTTGATCTGTAGGCTTTAGCTTCTATCTTTTTTTTTTAATGCCATTTGGTGCTTAGTAAGTTTGATATCCTGAATATATCCTTTGTTGGACTTCAGCTCACTCTACCAACTCATCTTCATCTATGTGAGAGCGTAGTTCTGCGTGTTTGTTGATAAAGCAATAGGAGAAGATGTTCGGTCTCAAAACCATCCGTTTTATTTAGCAGTAAATGGATAAAGCATACAGAGCTCTGGGTCTAGATCTTCCTATCCCTGACAAACAACAAATTGTGTCAGTTCACGAAGTCTGACCCCCTCTCCTTTCCCTGACCCAGTCTTTATACTATGCAAAGTGTTGACTGAATATGGATGTGTGATCTTCTTTCTGATTGGTCCGTTCATCTGACTCCGTTTCCGCCTCACTGATATCCGGACTCCAGGTAATCTTCTTCTCCATCTGTGTTACAGCTGCCGTCGTAAAATCCTGTTCCTATCTCTGAAACCACAAATCACAGCACATTTCGTCTCCACTCCCCCCTGACCACAACACTTCCAGTGTCCCCCTTTCCCATTCAGAGTCGCCAACCCTATGCAAGGTCAGGGACCCTCACACCTTCCATGGAGACAGACATCTTGTCTCTACTCCCCCTTTACTACAACATCCTTACCACAACATCCTTATTGCTCCCTTTGTTATTCAGAGTCGCTAACCTTATTTAGGGTCAGTGACCCTCACACCTAATTTACTCTGCGACCCTCTGTCTGCTAACATACTCAGTACTTTTCCACTGCCACTATAGACCCTCCTGTCCTTGTAACAAGCCCTGTTCCTCATGCATATGTTTTCCCAATGATTAATATATCCTTATATCCCTTATTCCAATTAATACATTGCAATCATCATTATTAAACATCACACCATTACATTTATCTACACCTTCAAATGCATATTGTAGACCCTTCTGTCTGAAATCGCTTTTTTGTTTTTTCCAAAATTTTAACAATATTTCTCCAGGGAGTGCAGTTAGCGACAGTGGGAGCACCATGCTGGCTCTGAAAGCCAAACAGACTTAGCGACAGTAACTAAGGGGGGCGGGCCTTAGCGAAGGGTGAATTGTTAGACTTTGTGTTGAACGTAATTGTTTTTGCTGTTGTTTTTTCCGTTTGTTTAAATACATCCATTGTTTCAAGTCCCAAGTAAGTTCCGTAGTAGTCCTATTATCCATGACGCCCACTAGCATAGCATTCATGAACACGCAGTGCCGGATCTTGACCATGGTTTGCTCATTCGCATAGCCTAGAGGCATGATGGGAGTAACACTACTTTTGAAACTCTCCTGAAATTTTATTCACAATAGTATATAATACAAAATCAACCCAGCCACTGAGGATGCACAAGCCAGTGCATTCTTAGTGGCAGTCCCAAGCCCGGACAAATGGGGAGGATTGCGTCAGGAAGGGCATCCAACGTAAAATCTTTGTCAAATCAAATATGCGGATCATAAATAAGATTTCCATACCGGATCGGTCCAGGCCTGGGTTACCAACGACCGCCACCGGTACTGTTAACCAGCAGGGTGCCGGTTGAAACTATGCTACTGTTGGGCGAAGGAGAAGGAGAGGGGGAAGGCATTTCCAGAGGCAGCTAGAGAGGAGGAATGGTAGGCGTGTGGAGGTGAGAGTCGGAACTTTGAATGTTGGCACTATGACTAGCAAAGGGAGAGAGCTGGCTGACATGATGGAAAGAAGAAAGGTAGGCATACTGTGTGTGCAAGAGACCAGGTGGAAGGGGGGTAAGGCCAGGAGAATCGGAGGTGTGTTCAAACTCTTCTACCATGGTACGAATGGGAGGAGAAATGGGGTAGGGGTAATTCTGAAGGAAGAGTATGTCAAGAGTGTGCTGGAGGTGAAGACAGTGTCAGACAGAGTGATGAGTATGAAGCTGGAAATCGAAGGTGTATTGCTGAATGTTATCAGCGCATATGCCCCGCAAGTTGGGTGTGAGATGGATAAAAAAGAAGAATTCTGGAGTGAGTTGGACGACGTGATGGAGAGGGTACCCAAGGAGGAGAGAGTGGTGATTGGAGCGGACTTCAATGGACATGTTGGTGAAGGGAACAGAAGTGATGAGGAGGTATGGAGTCAAGGAAAGAAATGTGGAAGGACAGATGGTGGTCGATTTTGCGAAAAGGATGGAAATGGCTGTGGTGAATACATATTTAAAGAAGAGGGAGGAACACAGGGTGACGTACAAGAGTGGAGGAAAATGCACACAGGTGGACTATATCTTATGTAGAAGGCATAAAAGGGATTGGAGACTGCAAGGTGGTGACAGGGGAGAACATAGCTAGGCAGCATCGGATGGTGGTCTGTAGGATGACTTTGGAGACCAAGATGAGGAAGCGAGTGAAGGCACGGCCGAAGATCAAATGGTGGAAGTTGAAGAAGGAAGACTGTTGTGTGGAGTTTAGGCAGGAGTTAAGACAACCACTGGGTGGTAGTGAAGAGTTGCCAGATGGCTGGGCAACCACTGCAGAAATAGTGAGGGAGACAGCTAGGAAGGTACTTGGTGTGTCATCAGGACAGAGGAAGGAAGACAAGGAGACTTGGTGGTGGAATGAGGAAGTACAGCAAAGTATACAGAAGAAAGGGTTGGCAAAGACGAAGTGGTATAGTCAGAGAGATGAAGAAAGTAGACAGAAGTACAAGGAGATGCAGCGTAAAGCAAAGAGAGAGGTGGCAAAGGCAAAGGAAAAGGTGCATGGTGAATTGTATGACAGGTTAGACACTAAGGAAGGAGAAAAGGACTTGTACTGATTGGCTAGACAGAGGGACCGAGCTGCAAAGGATGTGCAGCAAGTTAGGGCGATCAAGGATAGACATGGAAATGTGCCAACAAGCGAGGAGAGTGTGCTAAGAAGGTGGAAGGAGTACTTTGAGGGCTTGATGAATGAAGAAAATGAGAGAGAGAGAAGGTTGGATGATGTAGGGATAGTGAATCAGGAAGTTCAGTGGATTAACAAGGAGGCAGTGAGGGCAGCTATGAAGAGGATGAAGATTGGAAAGGCAGTTGGTCCTGATGACATACCTGTGGAGGCATGGAGATGTTTAGGAGAGATGGTAGTGTAGTTTTTAACTAGATTGTTTAACACAATATTGGAAAGTGAGAGGATGCCTGAGGAGTGGAGAGGAAGCATACTGGTACCGATTTTCAAGAACAAGGGCGATGTGCAGAACTGTAGCAACTACAGAGGTAGAAGTTGATCAGCCACAGCATGAAGATTTGGGAAAGAGTAATAGAAGCTAGGTTAAGAGGAGAGTTGATGATCAGCGAGCAGCAGTATGATTTCGTGCCATGAAAGTGCACCACAGATGTGATATTTGCTTTGAGAATGTTGACTGAGGAGTATAGAGAAGGCCAGAAAGAGTTGCATTGTGTCGTTGTAGATTTAGAGAGAGCATACGATAGGGTGCCGAGAGAGGAGGTGTGGTATTGTATGAGGAAGTCAGGAGTTGCAGAGAAGTATGTAGGATTGGTGCAGGATATGTATGAGGGAAGTGTGACAATGGTGAAGTGTGTGGTTGGAAAGACAGATGGGTTCAATGTGGAGGTGGGATTACATCAAGGATCGGCTCTGAGCCCTTTCTTGTTTGCAATGGTGATGGACAGGTTGACGGACAAGATCAGGCAGGAGTGTCCATGGACGATGATGTTCGCAGATGACATTGTGATCTGTAGCAAGAATAGGGTGCAGGTTGAGGAGAGCCTGGAGAGGTGGAGGTATGCACTGGAGAGAAGAGGAATGAAAGTCAGTAGGAGCAAGACGGAATACCTATGCGTGAATGAGAGGGAGGACAGTGGAATGGTCAGGATGCAAGGAGTGGAGGTGACGAAGGCATATGAGATTAAATACTTGGGGTCAACTGTCCAAAGTAACGGGGAGTGCAGTAGAGAGGTGAAGAAGAGAGTGCAGGCAGGGTGGAGTGGGTGGAGAAGAGTGTCAGGAGTGATTTGTGACAGAAGGGTACCAGCAAGAGTTAAAGGGGAGGTTTACAAGATGGTTGTGAGACCAGCTATGTTATATGGTTTGGAGACGGTGGCACTGACGAAAAGACAGGAGGCGGAGCTGGAGGTGGCAGAGTTAAGATGATAAGATTTTCACTGGGAGTAAAGAAGAAGGACAGGATTAGGAACGAGTATATTAGAGGGACCGCTCAAGTTGGACGGTTTGGAGACAAAGCAAGAGAGGCAAGATTGAGATGGCTTGTACATGTGTGGAGGAGAGATGCTGGGTATATTGGGAGAAGGATGCTGAATATGGAGCTGCCAGGAAAGAGGAAAAGAAGAAGGCCAAAGAGGAGCTTTATGGATGTGGTGAGGGAAGACATGTAGGTGGCTGGTGTGACAGAGGAAGACGCAGAAGAGAGGAAGAAATGGAAACGGATGATCCGCTGTGGCAACCCCTAACGGGAGCAGCCAAAAGTAGTAGTAGTAGTAGTAGCAGTAGTGTTATGATTTTCAGTCACATGTAATAGTTACCTATTCTAATAATAACACTAGCCTATTGACATTTAAGGGTAGACAGGAATTTCAGCCATCTCACCATCGACCGCTGAGAACCTATAGTGTGGCTCCCTCAGTAACAGACATGAGGCACGAGGTCTTGGTTAAAAAACGGGGCTTTGCTCTTGGACAGATCAACCCGTGAGAACTGGGTTGGAAGAGAAAATAAAATAAAATAAATAAAAATACAAGGAACGAAATGCATGTATGTGTCTTGTTTTCACAATTCTGAATTTCCTATAGTAGCTATACAACAGGTTGCATGTTAGCTAGCTAGCACATACATAATATTGCTCTCCCTCAGCTTTCTTGCTCTAACAGACCTTGACCATATCAGAAAACACTACCACACCCACAGCTCTGTCTGATGTTTACTCTTTTTCTCACACTCCCAGAGCTGGGAGGCGGGGTGGTGGTACTGGCCTGCTAATCTCCCTGAAATGGAAATACTCTCTTGTTTCCATTCCACAATTTTCTCCGCCCGCTTTGGAATTTCATGCTGTTACTGTCTCTTATCCAGTCAAACTCACCATTGTGGTTGTGTACCACCCACCAGGCCCCCTTGGTGTATTTCTGGAGGAGCTTGACACACTTGTCTCGCACTTCCCTGTTGATGATTCTGCACTTATCCTTCTCGGTGACTTCAACATCCACACTAACGAGCTAGATCCTCTTCTCTCTTTCCTCTCCTCCTTTGACCTTCACCTCTCACCCACTCCTCCTACCCACAAGGCCGGCAACCAGCTGGACCTTATCTTTACTAGACACTGTCCTATTTTCAATCTCTCTGTTACTCCTCTCCAGCTCTCTGACCACTATTTCATGTCCTACTCCCTCTCCCCCCTCCTTCACCCCCTTCAGCCCCTTCCCCTACCCACATGGTTTCCACCTGTAGACACCTCCGCTCTCTATCCGCCACTGATCTTTCTTCCTCTGTTACCTCTATCCTCCCTACACCTGCATCTTTCTCTCTCCTACCCCCTGACACTGCTACTAATCTTCTCTCTATCCTCTTCTCTTTCCTGGACAATCTCTGTCCCCTCACCCCAAGGCCTGCACGCCAAACTCCACCTGCCCCTTGGCTGACCGACTCAGTACGTACTGACAGACGGAGCCTGAGAGTGGCAGAGCGCAAATGGAGAAAAGGCAAACTCCCAGATGACCTTCTCAACTTTCAATCTCTCCTTTCAACTTACTCCTCCTCCCTTTCTGCTGCTAAGGCTGCCTTCTATCGCTCTAAAATCCTATCCTCTGCCTCTAATCCTAAGAAATTCTTTGAAACCTTCTCTACACTTCTTCAACCGCCACCTCCTCCTCCTACTTCCTCCCTTTTCCCTGATGACTTCACTAACTTCTTTGACAAGAAGGTAAACGACATCAGATCCTCCTTTTCCCACCACCCGGTTAGCGCTGCTTGCACTATCCCACCCTCTGCACCCTCCCTCACCTCTCCACGTCCCACCCTATCCCACCTCGCTCCCCTCTCCCCCAATGAGGTTCTAAACCTCATCACATCCAGTCGCCCCACCACATGCTTCCTTGACCCGGTCCCCTCTCCTCTTCTTCAGTCTATAGCACCTGAACTCCTTCCCTATCTAACCCACCTCATCAACACCTCCCTCCAGACAGGATGCTTTCCATCTGCCTTCAAGACGGCTAGAGTCACCCCCCTTCTCAAGAAACCATCACTTACCCCCTCTGACGTCAAAATCTACAGACCAGTTTCCCTTCTACCCTTTCTATCCAAAACTTTCGAACGTGCTGTCTTTAACCAACTTTCTTTGTACCTCCACCAGAACAACCTCCTGGACCCCAACCAGTCTAGGTTCAGGGTGGGTCACTCAACAGAGACGGCCCTCCTTCCAGTGACAGAATCGCTGCACTGTGCGAGAGCCAACTCTCTCTCCTCTGCCCATATACTCCTGAACCTGTCAGCTGCGTTCGACACAGTGAACCACCAGATCCTCCTCTCTACCCTCGAGGGGTTGGATGTCACAGGCTCTGCGCTGTCAAGGTTTGCAACCTACCTGACGGGTCGCTCCTACCAGGTGACATGGAGGGGATCTGTGTCGGAGCCTCGCAGACTGACTGCAGGCGTTCCACAGGGTTCGGTTCTGGGTCCTCTCCTTTTCTCCCTGTACACGACATCCCTGGGGTCTGTTATTCGCGCGCATGGCTTCTCTTACCATTGTTATGCCGATGACACCCAGCTGATCTTGTCCTTTCCTCCCTCTGACACACAAGTAGAGACACGCATTGCTGCGTGCTTGACTGACATCTCGGAGTGGATGGCGACACACCACCTGAAGCTCAATCTGGACAAGACAGAGCTGATGTTCCTCCCGGGGAAAGGTTGCCTGCACCGAGACCTGGCCATCACCATTGACAACACCGTGGTGACGCCAACTCAGACTGTGAGGAATCTGGGTGTGATCCTGGACGACCAACTGTCGTTTGCTGAAAACGTTGCATCGGTTGCTCGCTCCTGTAGATTTCTCCTCTATAACATCAGGAGGATTCGCCCATTCCTCATCGACAAGATGGCACAGGTGCTCATCCAGGCTCTGGTCATCTCCCGGCTGGACTACGGCAACTCCCTCCTTGCCGGCGCCCGGCGTCGGCCTTCAGACCTCTGGAGCTTGTTCAGAAAGCTGCAGCTCGTCTAGTGTTCAACCATCCTAAGTTCTCCCACACAACTCCCCTTCTCATGTCCCTACACTGGCTCCCAGTAGCTGCTCGCATCCAGTTTAAGACTCTTGTGCTAGCCTACAGGGCAGTGAAAGGAACAGCTCCTTCCTATCTCCAGGCCATGGTCAAGCCCTACACCCCCGCCCGACCACTTAGTTCTGCTGCCTCAGGATGCCTGGTTGCCCCATTGCTCAGAGGCCCTTGCTGCTGATCAACCCGGTCACGGCTCTTTTCTGTCCTGGCCCCACAGTGGTGGAATGAACTCCCCACTGATGTCAGGACAGCACAGTCACTGCCCATCTTTCGGCGCAGGTTGAAAACTTACCTCTTCAAGAACCACTACCCTGTTACTTGTTCTTAGCACTTAATGTATTCACTCATTTAAAAAAAAAATCTCATTCTTGCACTTTTACTTTAGCACTGGTTTTGCTCTTAGATGCTTGTTTAGATGCACTTATGACCTCTGATGACTAGTAGTTCTCCTGATTTCCTACGTTAAATGCACTTATTGTATGTCGCTTTGGATAAAAGTGTCAGCTAAATGAATGTAATGTAATGTAATGTAGTAACCGGAGAAATTAGCTTGACTCAAACATACCTCGTAGGCTGATTGTTACTACAGGGGCTAAAATCGTCTTCCTTCCTTCTGGTTTGTAGCTGTCCTCCTTCCTTTAGGCTTCTACACACTGCACACATGTTCATATGCTTAATATTTAAGCCTTTATCTTTCTTTCTTTAAGCTATTTTTTGTTGCTTCTTGGCTCCTTTAGGAAAGGTGTATCAATCAATTGCGTGAGGAACGCTGACGCAGCAGATTAGTTCTGCCTCTTGGACATTAAAGGTAGGAACCAAAAATTAAAGGAAAATGCCACACTAAAACGTAACTGGTAATGTGAGGCAGTTACATATAGGATCCTGTTTTGTTTAATATATGAGTGTGACTCCTGTGTGCATTATAACACCAGGTAAAAAGGGGTTACACAGTCAGAACAATAACAGCAGTAATTGTAACCTGTGTACAGCAGTTGTATGCATATTTACAATTGTACATTTGTATTACACAAACATTTTATTGCTCAATAATCCAGGTAAGGAAATACCAAAGAGTTGGGTCAGTTTATCTGGACACGTTTATTGGGAGAAACACTATCAGTCATGTAAATTACTTCTCCAATCTCAAATGACTGCAGATATCCGCACCTTTATAAACAATACAGTTGTATAACGGCCTAACCAACGATCATTTTCAAATGCAAATTGCCGTGACCTTTAACTAGAGTTACAACGACCATGTGTGCTAGTCACAGAGGATTGGGGAATATTTACAATCACAGAATTGTAAGATGGTGAGGGTTGTTCCCTCTTCTCATAGATGGCCTCTTTGACTCCCCGTTCAAACCAGCATTCCTCCCTATCAAGGATGTGCACATCCTCATCCTTGAAAGAGTGGCCTCCGGCCTGTGGATGTATGTAGACCGCAGAGTTCTGGCCTGATGTGGTAGCTCTTCTGTGTTGATTTCATTTAACAGCAAGCTAAATGTTTGTTTCAATGATACAGATATAACATTTAACTTAAATGCATAATTTGTCAGGAAATATTTATTTAACAGAACAGATTTAAGATATGAGCCAAATATATATTTTCTATTCAAATATTTAATTACGTGTCTTATATGTACATATGTTATATATTGAGTTAGATATTTTATTATATATATATATATATATATATATATATAACTTTTTTCAGAAACTGTCAATGGTGTTGATAAAAGTGCTGAACAAATGAGGAGCGGAATATCAATATAACTGTAGGGGGAAAAAAACGTTTAATACTTGGCAGTACAAGCTTGTTTCATGCATCGCGCACTCATCAGCTGCGAATGAGTGCGTGATGCACGAAACAAGCTTGTACTGATATGTATGAAACTTTTTTTCCCCTACACAAACATATATATATATATATATATATATATATATATACACTACCGTTCAAAAGTTTGGGATCACCCAAACAATTTCGTGTTTTCCATGAAAAGTCACACTTATTCACCACCATATGTTGTGAAATGAATAGAAAATAGAGTCAAGACATTGACAAGGTTAGAAATAATGATTTGTATTTGAAATAAGATTTTTTTTACATCAAACTTTGCTTTCGTCAAAGAATCCTCCATTTGCAGCAATTACAGCATTGCAGACCTTTGGCATTCTAGCTGTTAATTTGTTGAGGTAATCTGGAGAAATTGCACCCGACGCTTCCAGAAGCAGCTCCCACAAGTTGGATTGGTTGGATGGGCACTTCTTTGAGCAGATTGAGTTTCTGGAGCATCACATTTGTGGGGTCAATTAAACGCTCAAAATGGCCAGAAAAAGAGAACTTTCATCTGAAACTCGAGAGTCTATTCTTGTTCTTAGAAATGAAGGCTATTCCATGCGAGAAATTGCTAAGAAATTGAAGATTTCCTACACCGGTGTGTACTACTCCCTTCAGAGGACAGCACAAACAGGCTCTAACAGGTACTATTTAATGAAGATGCCAGTTGGGGACCTGTGAGGCGTCTGTTTCTCAAACTAGAGACTCTAATGTACTTATCTTCTTGCTCAGTTGTGCAACGCGGCCTCCCACTTCTTTTTCTACTCTGGTTAGAGCCTGTTTGTGCTGTCCTCTGAAGGGAGTAGTACACACCGGTGTAGGAAATCTTCAATTTCTTAGCAATTTCTCGCATGGAATAGCCTTCATTTCTAAGAACAAGAATAGACTGTCGAGTTTCAGATGAAAGTTCTCTTTTTCTGGCCATTTTGAGTGTTTAATTGACCCCACAAATGTGATGCTCCAGAAACTCAATCTGCTCAAAGAAGTGCCCATCCAACCAATCCAACTTGTGGGAGCTGCTTCTGGAAGCGTGGGGTGCAATTTCTCCAGATTACCTCAACAAATTAACAGCTAGAATGCCAAAGGTCTGCAATGCTGTAATTGCTGCAAATGGAGGATTCTTTGACGAAAGCAAAGTTTGATGTAAAAAAAATCTTATTTCAAATACAAATCATTATTTCTAACCTTGTCAATGTCTTGACTCTATTTTCTATTCATTTCACAACATATGGTGGTGAATAAGTGTGACTTTTCATGGAAAACACAAAATTGTTTGGGTGATCCCAAACTTTTGAACGGTAGTGTATATATATGCGTGTGTGTATATGTGGGCCCTGTGATGGCCTGGCGGCCTGTCCAGGGTGCCTCCCCACCTGCCGCCCAATGACTGCCGGAATTGGCTCCAGCATCCCCACGACCCTGAGAGCAGGATAAGCTGTTAAGAGAATGGATGGATAGATGGATTTTTATATTTTGTTTTCTAAAGCTACACGTGTGTGCATTAAACCTCTCTATGAGTGTTCCCTCTGTTAGACCGACAGATAGTATGTCTCTATTTTGTTGTTGTCATTGCTCGTCACCATAGCTTAGTTGATACCTCCCTTCGTCTGGCATTTTCTTTTGAGGGGTTGAATATGCTTTGTTCCTCTCATAGAACAAAGCATATATATATATATATATGTGTGTGTGTGTGTGTGTGTGTGTGTGTGTGTGTGTGTGTGTACTATATAGAGGTATGTATGTGTGTGTGTGTATGTATGTATGTATGTATGTATGTGTGTGTGTGTGTGTGTGTGTATGTATGTATGTATGTATGTATGTATGTATGTATGTATGTATGTATGTATGTATGTGTGTGTGTGTATGTGTGTGTGTACTATATGTATACATGTATATGTGTGTACTATATGTATACATGTATATATGTGTGTGTGTGTGTGTGTGTGTGTGTGTGTGTGTATACAGTGCATCCGGAAAGTATTCACACCCCTTCACTTTCCCCACATTGTGTTATGTTACAGCCTTATTCCAAAATGGATTAAATTCATTTTTTTTTCTCATCAATCTACACACAATACCCCATAATGACAAAGCGAACAAGGTTTTGTAGAAATTTTTGCAAATTTATTAAAAATAAAAAACTGAAATGTTGCATGTACATAAGTATTCACACCCTTTGCTATGACACTCAAGATTGAGCTCAGGTTCATCCTGTTTCCACTGATCGTCCTTGAGATGTTTCTACATCTTGATTGGAGTCCACCTGTAGTAAATTCAATTGATTGGATATGATTTGGAAAGGCACACACCTGTCTATATAAGGTCCCACTGTTGACAGTGCATGTCAGAGCAGAAACCAAGCCATGAAGTCAAAGGAATTGTCTGTGGACCTCCGAGACAGGATTGTATTGAGGCACAGATCTGGGGAAGGGTGCAAAAACATGTCTACAGCTTTGAAGGTCCCGAAGAGTACAGTGGTCTCTATCATTCGTAAATGGAAGAAGTTTGGATCCACCAGGACTCTTCCTAGAGCTGGCCGCCCAGCCAAACTGAGCAATCGGGGGAGAAGGGCCTTGGTCAGGGAGGTGACCAAGAACCCGATGGTCACTCTGACAGAGCTCCAGCGTTCCTCTGTGGAGATAGGAGAACCTTCCAGAAGGACAACCATCTCTGCAGCACTTCACCAATCAGGCCTTTATGGTAGAGTGGCCAGACGGAAGCCTCTGCTCAGTAAAAAGCACATGACAGCCCGCTTGGAGTTTGCCAGAAAGCACCTAAAGGACTCTCAGACCATGAGAATCAAGATTCTCTGGTCTGATGAAACCAAGATTGAACTCTTTGGCCTGAATGCCAAACGTCACGTCTGGAGGAAACCAGGCACCTCTCATCACCTTGCTAATACCATCCCTACAGTGAAGCATGGTGGTGGCAGCATCATGCTGTGGGGATGTTTTTCAGTGGCAGGAACTGGGAGACTAGTCAGGATCAAGGGAAAGATGAATGGAGCAAAGTACAGAGAGATCCTTGATGAAAACCTGCTCCTCAGACTGGGGTGAAGGTTTACCTTTTAACATGACAACGACCCGAAGCACTCAGCCAAGACAACGAAGGAGTGGCTTCGGGACAAGTCTGTGAATGTCCTTGAGTGGCCCAGCCAGAGCCCAGACTTGAACCCCATTGAACATCTCTGGAAAGACCTGAAAATAGCTGTGCAGTGACGCTCCCCATCTAACCTTACAGAGCTCGAGAGGATCTGCAGAGAAGAATGGGAGAAATACCCCAAATATAGGTGTGCCGAGCTTGTAGCTTCATACCCAAGAAGACTTTAGGCTGTAATCGCTGTCAAGGGTGCCTCAACCAAGTACTGAGTAAAGGGTGTGAATATTTATGTACATGCAATATTTCAGTTTTTTATTTTTAATAAATTTGAAAAAAATTCTACAAAACCTTTTTGGCTTTGTCATTATGGGGTATTGTGTGTAGATTGATGAGATAAAAAAGGAATTTAATCCATTTTGGAATAAGGCTGTAACATAACATAATATGGGGAAAGTGAATATTTTCCAGATGCACTGAATATATATATATATATATATATATATATATATATATATATATATATATATATATATATATATATATATATATATATATATATATATGATACCCTGTTGAATATTTAATTACATTTTAAATATTTCTATTAAATTTAAAACCTAAATGAAAAATATTTCGTTCAAAACAAATACTTAAATGAAATCTTAAATCTGGGGCTTTAGATTAAAGATTTAAATTAAATCTCAATGTTCATTTTACGGTTTGCAACATTTAGCAGTTTGCTATCAGAGTCTACATTCAAATTAAATAAACCTGAAAAAGTACATATCCAAGATTTAGATTTAAGTTAAATATTTATATCTGAACGAAAGATTTATTATATAAGTTACATATTTAACAGCAAGCTAAATGTTTGTGTCAATGACACAGATATAACATTGAACTTAATTTGTCAGAATATATTTAATTAACAGAACAGATTTAGGATACCAGCCAAATATATATTTTACTATTCAAATATTAAATTACTTGTCTTATATTTAGATGCTATATATTTAGCTAGATGTTTTATATATATATATATGTATGTATGTATGTACACTACCGTTCAAAAGTTTGGGATCACCCAAACAATTTCGTGTTTTCCATGAAAAGTCACACTTATTCACCACCATATGTTGTGAAATGAATAGAAAATAGAGTCAAGACATTGACAAGGTTAGAAATAATGATTTGTATTTGAAATAAGATTTTTTTTACATCAAACTTTGCTTTCGTCAAAGAATCCTCCATTTGCAGCAATTACAGCATTGCAGACCTTTGGCATTCTAGCTGTTAATTTGTTGAGGTAATCTGGAGAAATTGCACCCCACGCTTCCAGAAGCAGCTCCCACAAGTTGGATTGGTTGGATGGGCACTTCTTTGAGCAGATTGAGTTTCTGGAGCATCACATTTGTGGGGTCAATTAAACGCTCAAAATGGCCAGAAAAAGAGAACTTTCATCTGAAACTCGACAGTCTATTCTTGTTCTTAGAAATGAAGGCTATTCCATGCGAGAAATTGCTAAAAAATTGAAGATTTCCTACACCGGTGTGTACTACTGCCTTCAGAGGACAGCACAAACAGGCTCTAACAGGTACTATTTAATGAAGATGCCAGTTGGGGACCTGTGAGGCGTCTGTTTCTCAAACTAGAGACTCTAATGTACTTATCTTCTTGCTCAGTTGTGCAACGCGGCCTCCCACTTCTTTTTCTACTCTGGTTAGAGCCTGTTTGTGCTGTCCTCTGAAGGGAGTAGTACACACCGGTGTAGGAAATCTTCAATTTCTTAGCAATTTCTCGCATGGAATAGCCTTCATTTCTAAGAACAAGAATAGACTGTCGAGTTTCAGATGAAAGTTCTCTTTTTCTGGCCATTTTGAGTGTTTAATTGACCCCACAAATGTGATGCTCCAGAAACTCAATCTGCTCAAAGAAGTGCCCATCCAACCAATCCAACTTGTGGGAGCTGCTTCTGGAAGCGTGGGGTGCAATTTCTCCAGATTACCTCAACAAATTAACAGCTAGAATGCCAAAGGTCTGCAATGCTGTAATTGCTGCAAATGGAGGATTCTTTGACGAAAGCAAAGTTTGATGTAAAAAAAATCTTATTTCAAATACAAATCATTATTTCTAACCTTGTCAATGTCTTGACTCTATTTTCTATTCATTTCACAACATATGGTGGTGAATAAGTGTGACTTTTCATGGAAAACACGAAATTGTTTGGGTGATCCCAAACTTTTGAACGGTAGTGTATGTATATGTATATGTGTGTATATGTGTGTATATGTGTGTGTGTGTATATATATATATATATATATGTGTGTGTGTGTGTGTGTGTGTATATATATACACATATATACACACACATATGTATGTATGTATATGTATATATATGTATATATATATGTATATATATATATGTATGTATATGTATGTATATCCATCCATCCATCATCCAAACCACTTATCCTGCTCTCAGGGTCATGGGGATGCTGGGGCCTATCCCAGCAGTCATTGGGTGGCAGGCATGGAGACACCCTGGAAATCCACTGAGAAACCTCTACAGAGCTATAATTGGATCCTTTCCGATCTCAAAATTGCGAGGTCAAGTTAAGGCAATTTTATTTGTATAGCCCAATATCACCAATTACAAATATGCCTCAGTGGGCTTTACAGCAACACAACATCCTGTCCTGAGACCCTCTCATCGGATAAGGAACAATTCCCTACAAAAATCCTTTAACAGGGAGAAAAAACAGGAAGAAACCTCAGGGAGAGCACCAGAGGAGGGATCTCTCTCCCAAGATGGACAACGTACAATGAATGTTGTGTTAACACAATTTACACAATACAACATTGAAAGAGGATAACAGAATTATAATGGTATCATAAAATATATGAAGAATATGATGAGCAGGATGTCAGGCAGTGTCCAGACGCCACTGGAACAGCCCAGGACCCGAGCCACGTGACCACCATCACCATGTTAAAAAGAAAAAGAGTCACGCATCTTAGTGAGAGAAGGATGTAAAATGAAAACAGGATACCAATTTATATGGATTTATAAGGTATATAAAAAGAAGACGTGATGAGGGGGATGCAAAGCAGTGTCCAGGTGGTGACCACCATCACCATGGAGACCTGGGAGGAGGACAGGCTGCACGTGCACACAAGGGAGACTCACATGACACCATTCACACTCACAGAAGAGGAGAAAGGAGAGGACATCATTCAGAGAGAGAGAAAAGACATGTGAGGGAAGAGGACAGTTTGCAATAGTCAATAATCTATACGCTGTAATCTGGTCGGCAGAACAGTGGTTGGTAAATTCATTGAGACAGAAACCGACCCACCACCCAGTCCAGGTTGTGGAGCACTCAACTTAAAGGCAGCTAATTGTAAGCTAAGGTAAAAAGATGAGTTTTAAGTCTGGATTTAAAGACTCAACAGACTCTGATGGTCTGATGGCAGCAGGCAGGTTACTCCACAAGAACGGGGCCCGGTAGGAAAAGGCCCTGCTGCCACCAGCTGACCTCTTTTTAACTTGGGGTACACACAGGAGCCCTGTATTTTGGGAGCGAAGAGCTCGGGATGGACTGTACGGTTTAAGGAGATCAGAAAGGTAAGATGGGGCCAGCCCATTTAGGATTTTATAAGTCAGCAGAAGCACCTTGTATTCTGATCTAACGTGGATAGGAAGCCAATGAAGGGAGGCAAGAATTGGTGTAATATGGTCAAATTTCCTAGATTTAGTCTGGATTCTAGCAACGTAATGTTGTATGTTCAATGTAATGAAGATGGCCTGAGACGATACACACCTGAGAAAATTAGGTCTTCAGCCAAAGCTGTTTCCATCTGCTCTTACATGACGGAAGTAGAATACGTTTAAAACAGTTTGAGTTGTAGGTCAAAATAAACATCAAGGGGCTGAGACGTCATAACCTCTTTGCATTTCAGGAAATGTACACAATATATACAGGCGTCTGGAGCTGTGGCGCTGCAGTGGGATGATGCTGAAATAATATAAAAACAAATGGTACAGCACCAGCATTGACTCGCCAGTTTGCCACAACATGTGTGGAAACGTCCGTCCTCAGGAAACTCTTTTGTTTTTTTAAAAATGATGTCATGTGGGCGTCCGGGTGGCGTAGGGTCCATTCCATTGCATACCAACATGGGGATCGCCGGTTCGAATCCCCGTGTTACCTCCCACTTGGTCAGGCGTCCCTACAGACTCAACTGGCCGTGTCTGTGGGTGTGAAGCCGGGTGTGGGTATGTGTCATGGTCGCTGCACTAGCGCCTCCTCTGGTTGGTCAGGATGCCTGTGCAGGGGGAGGGGGAACTGGGGGGGGGGTAGCGTGATCCTCCCATGCGCTACGTCCTCCTGTTGCAACTCTCTGTCAGGTGAAAGAGGTGACTGGAGACTCCACGTGTATCGGAGGAGGCATGTGGTAGTCTGCAGCCCTCCCCGGTATCGGCAGAGGAGGTGGAGCAGCGACCGGGACGGCTCGGAAGAGTGGGGTAATTGGCCGGAGACAACTGGCGAGAAAAAAAAAGGGGGGGGGTCCATCCATTATCAAAGCCGCTTATCCCAATCGGGGTCACGGGATGAGATACCCTGGACAGGCTGCCAGGCCATCACAGCCCCCCCCCCCCACACACACACATACACACATACAAACCCAATTCCAATGAAGTTGGGACGTTGTGTAAAACGTGAATAAAAACACAATACAATGAATTGCAAATCCTTTTCCACCTATATTCAGTTGAATACACTACAAAGTCAAGATATTTAATGTTCAAACTTTATTGGGGTTTTTTTTGCAAATATTCACTCATTTTGAATTTGATGCCTGCAACCCGTTCCAAAGAAGCTGGGACAGGGGCATGTTCACCACTGTGTTACACCACCTTTCCTTTTAACAACACTCAATAAGCGTTTGGGAACTGAGGACACTGCTTGTTGAAGCTTTGTAGGTGGAATTCTTTCCCGTTCTTGCTTGATGGAGGACTTCAGTTGCTCAGCAGTCCGGGGTCTCCGTTGTCGTATTTTGTGCTTCATAATGCGCCACACATATTCAATGGGAGACAGGTCTGGACTGCAGACAGGTCTGGACTGCAGGCAGGCCAGTCCAGTACCCGCACTCTTTTACTACGAAGCCCCGCTGTTGTAACACGTGCAGAATGTGGCTTGGCATTGTCTTGCTGAAATAAGCAGGGACGTCACTGAAAAAGACGTCGCTTGGATGGCAGCATATGTTGCTCCAAAACCTGTATGTACCTTTCAGCATTAATGGTGCCTTCACAGATGTGCAAGTTACCCATGATGCCATGGGGCACTAACACCCCCCATACCATCACAGATGCTGGCTTTTGGACTTTGTGCTGATAACAATCTCGATGGTCTTCTTCCTCTTTAGCCCGGAGGACACGACGTCCATGATTTCCAAAAACAATGTGAAATGTGGACTCGTCAGACCACAGCACACTTGTCCACTTTGCGTCAGTCCATCTCAGATGAGCTCGGCCCAGAGAAGCCGGCGGCGTTTCTGGTTGGTGTTGATATCTGGCTTTGGCTTTGCATGGTAGAGTTTTAACTTGCACTTGTAGACGTAGCGACCAACTGTGTTAACTGACGATGGTTTTCCCAAGTGTTCCTGAGCCCACGTGGTCATATCCTTTACAGAATGATGTTGGTTTTTAATGCAGTGCCGCCTGAGGGGTCGAAGGTCACGGGCTTTCAATGTTCGTTTTCGGCCTTGCTGCTTACGTGCAGAGATTTCTCCGGATTCTCTGAATCTTGTGATGATATTATGGACTGGAGATGACGAAATCCCTAAATTCCTTGCAGTTGTACGTTGAGAAACGTTGTTCTTAAACTGTTGGACTATTTGCTCACGCAGTTGTTCGCAAAGTGGTGAACCTCGCCCCATCCTTGCTTGTGAACGACTGAGCCTTTCGGGGAGGCTCCTTTTATACCCAATCATGACACTCACCTGTTTCCAGTTAACCTGTTCACCTGTGGAATGTTCCAGACAGGTGTTTTTTGAGCATTCCTCAACTTTCCCAGTCTTTTGTTGCCCCTGTCCCAGCTTCTTTGGAACGTGTTGCAGGCATCAAATTCAAAATGAGTGAATATTTGCAAAAAAACAATAAAGTTTATCAGTTTGAACATTAACTATCTTGTCTTTGTAGTGTATTCAATTGAATATAGGTCGAAAAGGATTTGCAAATCATTGTATTCTGTTTTTATCCACGTTTTACACAACGTCCCAACTTCATTGGAATTGGGGGTATGTATATATTTTTTTCCCACACCTATATTGATATTCCGCTCCTCGTTTGTTGAGCACTTTTATAAGCACCATTGACAGAAAAAACAAACAAAAAGATATATATATATATATATATATATATATATATATATATATATATATATATATATATACTATACAGTGCATCCGGGAAAGTATTCACACCCCTTCACTTTCCCCACATTTTGTTATGTTACAGCCTTATTCCAAAATGGATTAAATTCCTTTTTTTCTCATCAATCTACACACAATACCCCATAATGAAAAAGTGAAAAAGGTTTTGTTGAAATTTTTGCAAATTTATTAAAAATAAAAAACTGAAATATTGCATGTACATAAGTTTTCACACCCTTTACTCAGTACTTGTTTGAGGCACCCTTGGCAGCGATTACAGCCTCAAGTCTTCTTGAGTATGAAGCTACAAGCTTGGCACACCTATATTTGGGGTATTTCTCCCATTCTTCTCTGCAGGTCCTCTCCAGCTCTGTAAAGTTAGATGGGGAGCGTCGCTGCACAGCTATTTTCAGGTCTTTCCAGAGATGTTCAATGGGGTTCAAGTCTGGGCTCTGGCTGGGCCACTCAAGGACATTCACAGACTTGTCCCGAAGCCACTCCTTCATTGTCTTGGCTGTGTGCTTGGGGTCATTGTCGTGTTAAAAGGTACACCTTCGCCCAGTCTGAGGTCCTGAGCGCTCTGGAGCAGGTTTTCATCAAGGATCTCTTTGTACTTTGCTCCATTCATCTTTCCCTCGAGCCTGACTAGTCTCCCAGTCCCTGCCACTGAAGAACATCCCCACAGCATGATGCTGCCACCACCATGCTTCACTGTAGGGATGGTATTAGCAAGGTGATGAGAGGTGCCTGGTTTCCTCCAGACGTGACGTTCGGCATTCAGGCCAAAGAGTTCAATCTTGGTTTCATCAGACCAGAGAATCTTGTTTCTCATGGTCTGAGAGTCCTTTAGGTGCTTTCTGGCAAACTCCAAGCGGGCTGTCATGTGCCTTTTACTGAGCAGAGGCTTCCGTCTGGCCACTCTACCATAAAGGCCTGATTGGTGGAGTGCTGCAGAGATGGTTGTCCTTCTGGAAGGTTCTCCCATCCCCACAGAGGAACGCTGGAGCTCTGTCAGTGACCATCGGGTTCTTGGTCACCTCCCTGACCAAGGCCCTTCTCCCCCGATTGCTCAGTTTGGCTGGGCGGCCAGCACTAGGAAGAGTCCTGGTGGATCCAAACTTCTTCCATTTATGAATGATGGAGACCACTGTGCTCTTTGGGACCTTCAAAGCTGTAGACATTTTTGTACCCTTCCCCAGATCTGTGCCTCGATACAATCCTGTCTCAGAGGTCCACAGACAATTCCTTTGACTTCATGGCTCGGTTTCTGCTCTGACATGCACTGTCAACAGTGGGACCTTATAGAGACAGGTGTGTGCCTTTCCAAATCATGTCCAATCAATTGAATTTACTACAGGTGGACTCCAATCAAGATGTAGAAACATCTCAAGGATGATCGGTGGAAACAGGATGAACCTGAGCTCAATTTTGAGTGTCATAGCAAACGGTGTGAATACTTATGTACATGCAATATTTCAGTTTTTTATTTTTAATAAATTTGCAAAAATTTCTACAAAACCTTTTTCACTTTTTTCATTATGGGGTATTGTGTGTAGATTGATGAGAAAAAAAAGGAATTTAATCCATTTCGGAATAAGGCTGTAACATAACACAATGTGGGGAAAGTGAAGGGGTGTGAATACTTTCCGGATGCACTTTATATATAGCAGCTGATGAGTGCGAGACGCATGAATCAGGCCTGTACTGCTGTGCATTAAAATATTTTTTCCTGTATCCATGTTCACACACACACACACACACACACACACACACACACACACACACACACACACACACACACACACACACACACACACACACACAAACACACACACACACACATATATATATATATATATATATATAATCCAGTGATTCAAGTAAATTCTTTTTGAGACAACACAAGCCTGTTTCCTGTCACAAGCAATCATCAACTGTGCGGTGATGATTATATGCAAATATCTGTGGAGATAAACCTTTATGTGTGGAGATAAACCTTTATGTGTATAGGTAAACGTTATGACACTCGTTTCTGCACTTTGCCCTTTTTTGCATATTGGGTGAGCTGAGCAAGGTTAAACAAATGCCATGGAAAAAAAACTCCACCTCATTTTAGTCTTTTTAAGCAGTGTGCCAATTCCTAATCTTGTTAACGTACAGGCTAAGGGAACAAATTTCCTCAAGAACAAATGTACTTCTTGACGGGAATTTTTTTAAAAAAAAGAGGAAGAAGAAGAAGAACGATTTCATTTCATTTATTGTTTGCCGTGGTGATGGACAGGTTGATGGACGAGATCAGGCAGGAGTCTCCGTGGACTGTGATGTCTGTGGATGACATTGTGATCTGTAGTGAGAGTAGGGTGCAGGTGGAGGAGAGCCTGGAGAGGTGGAGGTATGCACTGGAGAGAAGAGGAATGAAAGTCAGTAGGAGCAAGACAGAATACCTATGCGTGAATGAGAGGGAGGACAGTGGAATGGTGAGGATGCAAGGAGTAGAGGTGACAAAGGCGTACAAGGTTAAATACTTGGGGTCAACTGTCCAAAGTAACGGGGAGTGCAGAAGAGGTGAAGAAGAGAGTGCAGGCAGGGTGGAGTGGGTGGAGAAGAGTGTCAGGAGTGATTTGCGACAGAAGGGTACCAGCAAGAGTTAAAGGGAAGGTTTACAAGATGGTAGTGAGACCAGCTATGTTATATGGTTTGGAGACAGTGGCACTGATGAAAAGACAGGAGGTGGAGCTGGAGGTGCCAGAGTTGAAGATGATAAGATTTTCATTGGGAGTGACGAAGGACAGGATTAGAAACAATTATATTAGAGGGACAGCTCAGGTTGGACAGTTTGGAGACAAAGCAAGAGAGACAGCTTGGACATGTGTGGAGGAGAGATGCTGGGTATACTGGGAGAAGGATGCTGAATATGGAGCTGCCAGGGAAGAGGAAAAGAGGAAGGCCAAAGAGGAATGTTATGGATGTGGTGAGGGAGGACATGCAGGTGGCTGGTGTGACAGAGGAAGATGCAGAGGACAGGAAGAGATGGAAACGGATGATCTTTTGTTGCGCCCCCTAACGGGAGCAGCCGAAAGTAGTAGTAGTAATAGTAGGTGGCCCAGTGGTTAGCACTGTCGCATCACAGCAAGACGGTCCTGGGTTCGAAACCCGGGGTTGTCCAATCTTGAGGGTCCTCACAGGTCATCCTCTACGTTAAGTTTGCAAGTCCTCCTTGGCTATGTGGCGGGTTTTCTCCGGGTGCTCCGTTTCCCCCCCTCCATCAAAAAGACATGCATGTTAGGGTTTATACTCCTGTGTGCCCCTGACTGAAGCATGGCAAGACGAACTGGAGTTGGTCCCCGGGCGCTGCACGGTGGCTGCCCACTGCCCCTGGCTACACAGCTAGCATGGGCTAAATGCAGAGAAGAATTTCCCCACGGGGATTAATAAAGTATACCACAATAAAAAAAACAATATATATAAGCATTCTGCTTTATGGTCTGCATATAAACTGTCCAGGACCATTTAAGAAAGACAAATTTCGCCACCGGACTAGCTTACATTTCATGGACTCTCTACGTTTCTTTTTCAGTGCTAACACAACTGTTGTGATGAGAAACTGTATATTATGTCGTCTGTGAATGTTCTCATTCATCCAGGTCATGGTTATCCAACTATCTAGTCAGAAAGGCACGAACTGAGGAAGCCTCTTGGTTGAGAAGTGAAACGTCTTCACGGATATATACCAAGTCCAGTTGCACTTGATTAAACTCCTTTGGCCAGCTCTAGGAAGAGTCCTGGTGGATCCAAACTTCTTCCATTTACGAATGATGGAGACCACTGTGCTCTTCGCGACCTTCAAAGCTGTAGACATTTTTTGTACCCTTCCCCAGATCTGTGCCTCGATACAATCCTGTCTCGGAGGTCCACAGACAATTCCTTTGACTTCATGGCTTGGTTACTGCTCTGACATGCACTGTCAACAGTGGGACCTTATATAGACAGGTGTGTGCCTTTCCAAATCATGTCCAATCAATTGAATTTACTACAGGTGGACTCCAATCAAGATGTAGAAACATCTCAAGGATGATCAGTGGACACAGGATGAACCTGAGATCAATTTTGAGTGTCATAGCAAAGGGTGTGAATACTTATGAACATGCAATATTTCAGTTTTTTATTTTTAATAAACTTGCAGAAATTTCTACAAAACCTTTTTGACTTTGTCATTATGGGGTATTGTGTGTAGATTGATGAGAAAAAAAAGGAATTTAATCCATTTCGGAATAAGACTGTAACATAACAAAATGTGGGGAAAGTGAAGGGGTGTGAATACTTTCCGGATGCACTGTATACATAAATTCACTACCATTTAGTTCCTCATTGACTCGTTTTGGGCCAGGGCATCATCCAAAGCGGCAGGATGAGGAGCCACGCAATAGTCATGCTCTTGCAGGCAGCTGCTGTCAACCATGATCCATCTCATTGCCAGAGGAGACCAGAGCTGGCAGAGGGGCGACAGCAGGACGCTCTGGTGCACCCACACACGTAGCCTGGGTGCGGGTTTGGAGTACTTATTCCACGCTGAGTGTGGGGACGGTGTCCTTATTGAGCACCCTTCACACCTGTAGCTGGCACAGCGAAATCACCCAGCTCAAAATGCCGACTACACTTTTTTACTCTTGGTGACGGTAAATGCATCCCTCCGAATCTTCGCTAGCCACTTAGCTCTTTCCTCGCAGTTACTAGGGAATGAATGGAAACGTAAAGAGAATTACGGCGGGTCCGCGGTGGTGTAGCGGCCTAAGCATCGGCTTTGTGTCGATGCAGTTGCCCACTGGGGTCCGGGGTTCGCGCCCCGGTCTCGTCAGATCCGACTATGGCCGGACTCGGTGAAGCAGCAATAATTGGCAACGCTCCCTTCGGAAGGGGGCGGAGTCGGCGTGTGTTCGTCACATGACTGCGTCTGTGTGCGTCGTAAAAAGCAGTGCTTCGGCCTGGAGTCGCCTTGTCACGAAAGGGGCGAGGTGTCTCCTTCGAGACTGCTGGCCGGAGAAATGCAGTTGGCGAACGTATGAAGTATGAGGGTGGGTGTTTGAATTAGAATAGGGAGCGATTGGCCACTAAATTGGGAGAAAAAGGGAAAAATCAGAAATAAATTCATAAAAAAGAAAGAGAGAGAATTACAGCGAGCCAAATTCACACTCTGTGGCACACGACAGTGCTCAGCGGAGCCTGATTCACGGCGCTGATACTTGAACACCCATTTTTGCCCTGTTTAATTCATTGATTTTTCGGGCGAAATTGAGATTTTGGACGGGTAAGTTAGCGGCTACCTAATGATTCAGTAGGACGTAAGCATCCGGTTGTACCGGAAGTTCTTATGCAAAGAGATACACCCGGAAGTTCCGCAGCGCGACATTAATTCACCGAGCCTATTCAGTTTCTGGATGCTAAAAGCTTGTCACTGGTCATGCGAAAAGTAGTGGACAATGGACGGAAAGCGCTAAAGATTTTGAGAGACTGTTATGCAGGCAAAGGTAAGCCACCTATAATTAGCCTTTATACAGAACTGACCTCCCTTCAAAGGTCAAGCCGGAAGAGTGTACATGAGTGTTGGTGTGTTGCCTGACGGTGATTCATTAAAACCGGCAAAAGCTAAATAAAGCCTCCATCGCAATTGTGTACATGGTCTGACATTTACATGGTCAAACTTGCGTTTTTTTAACAGATAATAATTACATTTACCAAACATTTACCGAATATTTAAAAAAAGTTTTTAAATTAACATAAAAAAGTCATGGTGGTTCAACATGGGGTAATTATACTGAACATGAAAGAAGTGCTTTCAATTAACATAAAAAGTCATGTTTGTTAAACAAATAAGAATTTTGTATATTGCACATAAATTATTCTTAAAAACATAACTTTAATATGTGCAACCGATGTACATAACTTTTTTTAATATAAATCCAAGCGACCTTTTTTTCCCCAGTGTGATGTGTGATGAAAGCACCTTGCTGAATATGGAGCTGCCAGGGAAGAGGAAACGAGGAAGACCAAAGAGGAGGTTTATGGATGTGGTGAGAGAGGACACGCAGGTGACTGGTGTGACAGAAGAAGATGCAGAGGACAGGAAGAAATGGAAACGGATGATCCGCTGTGGCGCCCCCTAACGGGAGCAGCCGAAAGTAGTAGTAGTAGTGCGATGAAAGCACTGATAACTGATAAGACCCAGTTATTGATTTTCCAAAGTTTTGTGGATATCAAGGGCAAAGAACTTAAGACTGAGTTGTTGAGCCTACTCGAACTCACAGAGAAATGTAGTGCTGACAACATTTCTAAGGCCATCGTTGACCATGTTGATCGTGAGAACTATCCAACCAAAAAGCTAGTCAGTTTTACATCGGATGGTGCCGCTGTGATGCTCGGACACAACCAGCAGGGGGAGGGCAACGTCGCAGCTAAGCTAAAGCAGCAATTTGGAGAGTTGTTTGTGCAGCATTGCGTGACACAAGGACGGGTACTAATGTCTGGAGGTGCAGAAAAAGAAATACCAGTCTTTGTAGAGGACACTATAAACGCTACGTTGTCACAGTTCAGTGGCCCAGCGAGAAAGAAGGAGTTCTCCCACATCTGTGCTTTAAATGATGAATTGTTATTCGTCCTTCGCAGCGACGAGGACCATCTAGTCATCCTGTGATGGATGACTGATGACTTGCGCGATGATTTAAGTGATGAAGAGTTGCGCATCATCAACCCCGCTCTCTCGTCCGAGACCACGTACTACCTGTGGCAAGACTAAGCGAGACGACTGGCAATGGAGACGGATGCAGATTTTTCCTCAGGGTTTCTCCCTGAAGCCTTTCCCCAAAGACGAGTACACCCGCAAAGCAGCGAAGGTTTTAAATCAGAGTTTTCCTTCTCCTAGATGAACTGCCTGACAAGGCTGACGAGCTTCATCCACCCGGGGAATGATGAAGAATACAACCCCCTGGTCACTCACACAAAAAATTCGGTGGCTGATCCTTGCAGCCTGTGTAGAGCACTTCGTGGAACTTCGAGCCAGCCTCGTCCTACAGTTTGAGAGCATTGCAAATGGAAGCGAGGGTTCTGTTCGCTATCGACGAAGTTGCGGTACATTTGGTGACATGCTGCACAATCCCAAATTCATTCTGTACTTGCTGTTTCTCAACTGGATTTTTCCACTGCTGGCTAGAAAGAACGAGAAACTACAGAAGGAGAACGTGAGTTTGTACTCTGCCTAGAATAATGTAACCGAGCTATTTTCTCGCCCGGTGCGGGATTCGACACGGGGTGTACTGCACCACAAGGCGACATCACTAACCGCTCGACTAAAGGGTCAGACCCTCTAGTTCAGGGGTGTCAAACTCCAGGCCTCGAGGGCCGTTATGTATGCAGGTATTTGTTGCAACCATGCACTACACCACCTGATTAAACTAGTTCCTTTCCCAAATCAGGTGGTGTAGTGCACGGTTGCAACAAATACCTGCAGACACTGCGGCCCTCGAGGCCTGGAGTTTGACACCCCTGCTCCAGTTGATCGGCCAGTGGGTCTTATTAGTAGTTTGCAGTCGTCACCCTCTCCCGGAAGCGCGCCCTCGCACTTTGTTATTCCCGCGCTCCAAAGAGACTTCTGAGGATCTGCACACTTCTGGATCCCACCGCTGCCACCAATGTAACCGAGCTGTTTTCTCGCCCGGTGAGGGATTCGACATGGGGTGTACTGCACCACAAGGCGACATCACTAACCGCTCGACTAAAGGATACAATAACATCCGGAAATACATGCGTGTAATTCTGAATCCATTCCTGTTGAACAGAAACGACCACACCTGGTTTACTGATCCGAGACACTTGACAATTCCAAACGTGAGTTTGAACGGATTCATTGACGAATTCAAATGTGAACACCATCTCTCAGATTTAGAGATACTGAACTTCAACATCACGTTAGTCAACGACGCAAAGAGGCTACAAAGTGCCTCTGGGACGAGATTCCCAGAAAACAAATGCTCTTTCTTGATCCCCTGAACCCCAAACCCAACATCACGCAGAGGTTTATAAAAAACGTGTCTGTTCCCGAACTGCAGTCACAGTACCTCGTCTTTTGCGAAGATGATGGCATAAAGACATTATTCATGTCTGACCGATGCAGCAGTGACCTGGTCAAATTCTTGTGCCATCTGTTTGAGAACAGCGAGGAGTACAATGGACCGAGCAAACTTGCAGCACTCCTGCTCACATTAAGCCCAGACACCTGCAGCTGTGAGCGAGGTTTCGGTCATATGAACGCTGTTAGATTTTAAATACGAAATAAACTTGGAGCATGCCGCATTGATGCCTGTCAGGATTGTCACCTGCCCATATACAACGGCTGACTTTCCAGTCTGCAAGTTTTCATCATAACAAGGTAGGGCACTGCTTCTTCATGTCAGAAATACTATCATTTTAAAATCATGTAGTATATTAAAACATGTAGTATGGCACATTGTGAGGTCTAGCATGCAATTATTTGTTTTGGTAATATTTGACCACTTCACATTTTCTATGTCCGTGGTAAAAATCGCATTTTGACCAAAAAGGCCGTCACAAGCCGACCCGGTGATGACCCCTGCACTGGACACACGTCAGTTGGGGGGGGGGCACATCCCAATTCAACGTTTTCAAGGCAAAATATTATTTGCCTAATGTTATTCATTTTTAAGGGTATTTAGTGAAGCCAAAGAAACAACTTTAACAGTTAGCGACCAAACCTAGCTCTCAGTTGTGTTTTATTGTCTTCTCAATGTGAAGACACTCGAGGATAAGGGAACAGATTAGATGGGTTTAACCTATTTGCATAACTGTACAGAATTTTATAGCCCAGGAAAATGTGCTGATAAACTTCCACATGGAGGTTGGATTCATTTAAAAGGGACCTCTGTCCCAGCTGGATCTCAGACTTGTGAGGGTCATCATCGACAGCAATGGCTTGGCTGATACTTCTTCTCCTGTCGCTATGGGCTGGTGAGTATTCAGTAATGTCTGCCTTGTGTGTCACACTTCTGATGATTCATGTTACTTTTCTTTGCGTTTACCTTGTCGTGTTTGTATTGTTGGAACTGAGGAATGTTTGTTGAGTTAATTTCATGTGTTTCAGCGGAGGGTTTTGCCAGCACAGCATTCCCATTATTCACATTACATCAGATTACTGCTTTAAAGAGTACTATCACCCCAATTACCAGCGGTGCGCTGCCCCTTTGTCATCTTTAAAAGATGCTCGGGGCGTCCGGGAAACGTGGCGGTCTATTCCGTTGAACACGGCCATCGCCGGTTCGAATCCCCGTGTTACCTCCGGCTTGGTCGGGCGTCCATACAGACACAATTGGCCGTGTCTGCGGGTGGGAAGCCGGATGTGGGTATGTGTTCTGGTCGCTGCACTAGCACCTCCTCTGGTCAGTCGTAGCGCCTGTTCGGGGGGGAGGGTAACTGGGGGAAATAGCGTGATCCTCCCACGCACTACGCCCCCCCCCCCTGGTGAAACTCCTCACTGTCAGGTGAAAAGAAGCGGCTGGCGACTCCACATGTGGTAGTCTGCAGCCCTCCGAGCATCAGCAGGGGGGTGGAGCAGCGACCGGTAGAGCTGGGAAGAGTGGGGTGATTGGCTTGATACAGTTGGGGGAAAAAATGGGGGACCCCCCCAAAAAAAAGATGCTCAGAGACAGGATTTTCTTTTTTCTTTCTTTCCAAAATATCACCAAAATAACATTCCATCTTGAGACTTGTTTCATGTGCTCGTTAGTAGGTCACGACTGAAGACTGAAAAGGGAAATACTGCATCGATGAACAATCAAGAGGATTGTTAGTTACCTTGTTTCCTTGTTAGTTACCTTGTTAGTTACCTTGTTTCCTTGTTAGTTACATTGTTTCCTTGTTAGTTACCTTGTTAGTTACCTTGTTTCCTTGTTAGTTACCTTGTTTCCTTGTTAGTTACCTTGTTACCTTGTTTCCTTGTTAGTTACCTTGTTTCCTTGTTAGTTACCTTGTTACCTTGTTTCCTTGTTAGTTACCTTGTTTCCTTGTTAGTTACCTTGTTACCTTGTTTCCTTGTTAGTTACCTTGTTTCCTTGTTAGTTACCTTGCTTTTCAACATATAATGAGAACTTACTGTTTATTCTATTGCACAAAATATTTGGTGGGTCCTGGGCCTAAAAGTGTCTCCACAGGTGGGTGACGGCATGAGAAAGATGGGAACCTCTGTGTAAAGGACAGAAGCAGCATTTTTTCCTCTTAATTTATCAAGAGTTACCTCCAAGAACTGCTTCATATCTTCTTTCAGTTTCAAGATACTTGCAAACTGGCTTGTTGCATCTTGTTTTGAAGAGCATCTGTACTCCTTTTTTACTGATCTTTCTATCGATCAATCTATCTATCGTTTGATTTGTTCATTGATAATATTTTTGTCAGTTTTATTTTGGATTAGAGCAAACTCTGGTGAGTCATGACAGCTATCAGCTGTGTTTGTATCCTCCACGTTAGCAACCCTTCAGCTCACTCGGTGCTTTTCTCCCCCCCGTGGCTGATCTCCTCTCCCGTTTGTGTTGCGAGTAATTGGTGGACAACGCTCCTTCTCCTTCAGATGTCACTTTGGGAGGTGTGGAGAAAAGGATCATTGGAGGTCATGACTGTGGAAAAGATGAACGGAAGTTTCATGTCCGTCTGAGCATAGGTGGCCAACTTGAATGTGGTGGATCTCTGATCAGTGATAAGTGGGTTCTAACTGCAGCTCACTGCTGGCTTAAAGTGAATGATCAGAGGTGAGAAATGAATAACTAACTTAAAACTGTGTGATAGTGTGTGACTTTCTCTACGATGATGTTAAGAGAACCGATCTGTATCTTAAAGGATGTTAATGGGCAGGAGAAAACAAGTTTAGATGTGTTATCCATGATGAAGAAAGGGACAGAGTTTGCTGAACTGGGTTTTTAACCTCCAAAATGTCAGGAGTCTTGAAGCAGAACCAGGAGTACATCCATCTGGTGGCACAAGACAAACGATAGCAGAACACAAGATATATATGGAAGGTACAAATAAACATGACATCATGCTGCTGAAGCTGTCGACAGCTGTGACAGGGATTCCAACAGTGGATCTACCCGACTGTACGAAGAGTGTTGTACCTGACCCAAAGAAGTGAGTTATTTATTCATTTATTTATTTTACTTGACTAAGTCTGCTGAAAACATACCATGCTCTTTCCTGTGATTGGCTGCTACAAACACAATTCCACACGAAGACGTGGATTAACCAAATAAAATTACAGTCTCCCACAGTTGGCGATGGCGATATTAAAAGATTGTGGTTTCTAACCTTCCAACTACGAGATGTTTAAATAGCTCTTAGCCTCCATTCCATCCACAATCATGATGCCATCATTTACAAGCAGTCTGGATTATCTTTGGGGCTGCTTTTCATGGGAATGAATTTCTGTCATGTCTTTTGCCTGATTGTAAATGTGCCCAAATTCACTTCTTTCTTTTTTTTTGGCACACATTGTTCCACAGTCCTCAAACCAGCGGTGGGGTCAAAGTTCAGGTCGCTGGCTACGCTAACTATGTTGGAAAACCTGGAGATGTAAAAGCAGGTGAGGTTATGGTGGCACATCAGTCTAAAGAACACAGTATATATGTTTCAAACACACTGTGAGTCCTAAATCTGTCTCATTAGCTTTATCAGATTATGCACCCTTCCTCTCTCCCATCTTTAACACATACAAGCTATGGCTGCTACTGCAGATACACCATGTAGACAGTGTTAAGAAGATGACGTTACAACAACTTGACAAGCACAGATCAGGCCTGGTCATTATCAGGGACTCTACACGTTTTCATTTCTACTTTCAATTTTAAGTTGTCATCTTTACGATTCATTTTTAGTCCTGATCAGTGACGGGATTTTGGCCGACATGAAGTCTTTACTGTCTGTAGTTGATATTTGGTCTTCATAACCAGGACTGACTGCATATAACGTTTTATTTTGTTAGTGAGCACAGTGGAAGTTATTTCATTGCAAAACCATTTGCACCGGTCGGTTTCTGCAGATACAGAACTCCAGCATCCTCTCATCACCGTGTATTTTTCTAGCCCTCCCACAACACCTCCCTGCCACCCTGCAGTGTGCCGACATGGAAACGGTTGCGTGTGACGACGATACTGTTCAGGGTTTCGTGCGGCGCCGTTTCTGTGGCAAAACATCAGATGGAGTTGATACCTGTCCGGTGAGTAAAGTTTTTCTTTTCCAAGAACTATAATCTCACGGCTGCTTGCTGAAAAAATTGCCCGGAGGAAGATAAGGAATATTTGGTTGCACCTTTTGAATATGTCAAATGAATGGAGAGAGAGAAAATAAACAATGCCGTGTGGAAAGTTTTATTTTATTTTTTTCAAATTCCTTTGACTTTCAATGTGCTCAAAAACTAAAGGTGGCTTTTACCAGGAGTGAGTATTTCACTTTTCTTAAAAGCAACTTTGACGCCGCTTTCCAAGACGTGTTGCTCTCTGACTCCATCTTCTCTCGGTGCTTTAGGGGGATTCTGGTGGAGGGGTGGTGTACGACAAGAAGATTTATGGTGTCCACAGCGGGAGTGGGACGGAGGTCTGTAGTTCACCAGCCAGGTTCATGGATGTCTGCAGGTACTTGGATTGGATCAAGACAACTATCCAGGGTTAATGACTCATAATAATAAAGAATAAATGTTGAGATCTCTCATCTCCCTACAAGAACATGTTGTCATTGCTTTCTTCTCTTTATTTAAGTGTCTCATTATTAGTTTCGCTGTAATGTAGATACTGCTTTGCTAATGGAACAATGCAGTTTGCAGTGAACACTAGTGAGGTTTTCTCACCTGTGTCCTGTTTCACAATGCTTCACAGAACCAATGAAAGGACAGGAGACAAGTGAGAAATGGCCTGTGAATAAAAACACAGAGTGATTAAACTTCAGAAAGGTGCACACGGGCGTCCGGGTGGCGTGGCGGTCTATTCCGTTGCCTACCAACACGGAGATCGCCAGTTCGAGTCTCTATGTTCCCTCCGGCTTGCTCGGGCGCCCCTACAGACACAACTGGCCGTGTCTGTGGGTGGGAAGCCAGATGTGTCCTGGTCACTGCACTAGCGCCTCCTCTGGTCGGTTGGGGCGCCTGTTTAGCGGGGGAGGGGGAACTGGGGGGAATCCCACGTGCTGCGTCCCCCTGGTGAAACGCCTCACTGTCAGGTGAAAAGAGGCGGCTGGCGACTCCACATGTATCGCAGGAAGCCAGGGGCATAACGAGGGGGGTGGGTGCAGAGGGTGCAATGCACACAGGCGCTGCATCAGCGGGGGCGCCAAAAGGCCGTATGCAAAAAAAAGATCATAACTAAAAATATAACATGTAACTATATGCGGCGCATGTGTGCATTACACCCTCTGCACCCCCCCCCCGCTGCGCCCCTGCAGGAAGCATGTGGTAGTCTGCAGCCCTTCCCGGATCGGAAGAGGGGGTGGAGCAGCGACCGGGACGGCTCGGGAGAGTGGGGTAATTGGCCAAGTACAACTGGGGAGAAAAATCCACAAGAAAAAGGGAAAATAAAAGCTGCAGACTTTACAGAGTAAATGTGTGAGCAACAGTAGCCTACTCACCAAGTCAGGCCAAGTGTGTTCGGATCAAATCAAGTGTGGGTTTTTTAGTCAGGCACACACGTGTGCAAATGAAACAAAGGAGGCTTCTCACAGGTCCCACATGGTGTAACAGTTAACATCTGCTGGACCAAACAGTAGACCCGGACTTCATATGGGTCCAGCATTAGACAGGCAGCAGCATCCTGGCTCGCTCGGAGATCTGAGCGCCCAGGCCTCCACCAACTGCACATCCGCGTGTCATGCCTCTCTGACGCATGGGCCAATACCCTGCAGGGCCGCACGGTGGCGCAGTGGTTAGCGCTGTTGCCTCACAGCAAGAAGGTCCTGGGTTCAAACCCCGGGCCATCCCAGGTCCTTTCTGCGTGGAGTCTGCATGTTCTCCCCGTGTCTGCGTGGGTCTCCTCCGGGTGCTCCTGTTTCCTCCCACCACCAGAACCAGAATCAGAACAATGGGCTAAAAATCACTATTCAATTCAATTCAATGCAAACTTTATTGCAGACTCGGGGTCCACAGCAGACAAAGACAAATAGGTAAAAGACAAACCCCAGACAATACAGAGTAAACACAATAAAATAACATAAATGGAACAAGTCAGTGTGTTATAAGGAGGCAGCTATACCAGTGGTCCCACAGCCGGGCTTGGTAGCGTGTGGCCCTGAATCTTATATTAGTCAAACTCTTGATGTTCACATATCAGAGTCATTGGGCCGGCAAATACATTTATACATAAGATTTCTTAGAAGAGCCTGAAAGGTACTGACTCCTGCAGCCACAAACATTTCACTTGCACTACACCATCTGGGTCTTTTTAGCAGTATCCTCATGGCATCACTATAAGCCACTCGAAGCCTCGGTAAGCTTGCTTTTTATAGTGTGACCACAGGGGGGCAGTATAAAGTGGCGTACGATATGTAGTGTGACCACAGGTGTGCAGTATAAAGTGGTGTACGATATGTAGTTTGACCACAGGGGGCAGTATAAAGTGGTGTACGATATGTAGTTTGACCACAGGGGGGCAGTATAAAGTGGTGTACAATATGTAGTTTGACCACAGGGGGGCAGTATAAAGTGACGTACAATATGCTCTGAACAGAGACGTCTTCACACTAACTGAACACATGCCAAACTTGCGTGAGGGTGTTTGCTTGTGCATACATCATGCGGCATTGCCTATAAATATCATCATCGTCTGTCATTTGTTCAGTAATATGGTGCCCAAGATATTCCACCTTATTACACACCACAAGGTTACTATCAGACAATTTAAAATCAGGAAATGTTAGATCAGTGTTTCTCAACCCAGTCCTCAAGGAACCCCTATCCTGCAGGTTTTCATTGTAACCCTGCATAGGTAGCCCTGATTGTACTTACTCGACCAATCATCTCGCAGCACTTAATTATGCAAGGTGTGCAACAACTGACAAAATTAATTGCTGATTGTTTTAATAACTACAAACAGGTACCTATTCAGGGTTGCAAAGAAAATATGCAGGATAGGGGGTCCTTGAGGACTGGGTTGAGAAACACTGTGTTAGATGATTGACCTCTTTGGTTCTGCAGATCATGACAACACTCTTCCTAGCATTGTATTTGATAGCATGCTGCACACCATACACAGAACATATATCCAGGAGCTGCAGGAGAAGCAAACAAAAAACAGATGGACTCTCTGGACGAGCGGCACATACAAGTCGTACATGAAGCCCAACAACACGCTGCAGTGTGTCCATAGAGAAAGCGACCACCCACCCTCCGTCCTGCAGAACATCCCAGAAAGCATTAATAGAAGACTCTCAAACTTATCACCTAATGAGTCCATCTTCAATGAAGCTGCACCGCCATGCCAAGGTGTATTACAAAAGAGAGGCTACAATTCTAAGCTCAAATACAGCCCACCATTACACACTGACTGCCAGCAGACCAACAAAGGTAGCGGAAAACGAAACATGGCCTGGTACAACGCCCCCTACAGTGATACCGTGGCCCACAGTTTGTTTTTAAACGTTTGAATAAGTGCTTCACCCCGGACCACCACCTGAGGAAGATATCCAACAGGAACACCATCGACATTAGTTACAGCTGCATGCCCAACATTCAACACATCATATCGTCCCACAACCTGTCATGTACCGGTTTGGCATGTAAGGGCACCCGTATGTATGTGACGTCACCTGTTGACGTGGGGAGAAGCGCGAGGAATATTGTTCGGGCAGTCTTGCAATACGGTGGAATAAAGCAAGCCACGTTAGGCATTGTGTAATAACGGTGTGCCTAATAATTTATTATTAATGACACCTAAATAAGCATATAGGTGGGAATAACGGATCAGAACAATGGCGACGAGTGATGTACCGAGCCTAAGCTAAGTGATGAGCTTAAGTTCGTAACGTTTAGTTAGATCTGAAGTGTAGCTAACAGTTGTAGCTAGCTAGCGCGGCAGCATGGAAAAGACAGCATGCGTACCGGCGTTTGATTGCTACTCCGACCCGGCGACTTTGGGGCCGCGGTGGACAAGATGGCTAATGTCATTTGAACTGTTTGCTGATGGGAAAGGTCTGATCATCGATGATAACACCGAGGATGCAGTGAAGCAGCGCCGGAGAGCAGCACTTCTTCTGCATCACGCAGGTCCAGACACACAGGACATCTTTTCTACTTTGGACGGCACCGGAGAGGTGACTGATTATGATGCCGCTGTTGCAGCTTTGAACAGATATTTCGTGCCTCAAGTAAACGCTACATTCGCACACGAAGGACACTTAGGAATTGTCGGAACTAAACAGCACCTCAGGAGCAAAGTCTGGTGGCCAACAATGGACAGAGCAGCCGAGAGACATTGTAGGTCATGCCACGGATGCCAAGTTGTTGCTCGGCCAGACGCACCGGAACCGTTAAGACCAACAGAGTTACCAGAGGGACCCTGGCAAGATATTGCCATTGACTTACTCGGACCCCTGCCGACAGGTGACTCGATTCTAGTTGTAGTTGATTACTACAGCCGCTACTATGGGTATGACGTGTTAAAGTCCACAACCACGTCAACAGTGATAGACAGTCTAGAGACAATCTTCAGTCGACATGGACTTCCCGTCACACTGAGGTCGGACCAGGGTCCTCAGTTCAAATCAGAGGAGTTCAGTGAGTACTGTGACACCAACGGAATCAAGCATGAGAAAACAACGCCACGATGGGCGCAGGCGAACGGCGAGGTAGAACGTCAAAACGCCTCGCTGATGAAGAGGATTCGCATCGCTGTTTCAGATGGACTCAGTTGGAAGCGAGAACTTAGAAAGTATGTGTCAGTATACCGGAGCATCGATCACGCGACCACAGGGAAGAGTCCCGCGGAGTTGCTCTTCAAAAGAAAGATGAGGGGGAAGCTGCCAAGCATCACAGCAGCACACGCTGATCTGGAGGTAAGAGACAGAGATGCAGAACAGAAAGGACAACCAAAGATCTGTGCAGACGAACGGCGTCACGCCAGGTACTCGGATGTCAACGTCGGTGACACGGTCCTGGTGAGACAAGAAAAGACTGATAAACTGACAACACTATTCAACACAACGCCACACAAGGTGGTGAGCAAGTCAGGAAACCAAGTTGTCGTCGAATCTCCAACCAGAGCCAGATACACACGGAACACAACATTCGTGAAGCGATACACCAGTACTCAGGAGACACCTGCTGGAGCAGAGGCATCACGGGATGCCGAGGACCAGCAATGACCCCCCGGCCGGGGGCAGACAGGCCTCCAAGAGAGAGACGCTTGCCATCGAGGCTGGCAGACTATGATATGACATAGACTGGAGAAATGTAAAAAAAAAACTGTTGGGTCAAGTTCAGTGGCGATTGTTGTTTGATGATGCAAATGTGAAATTAACATGTTAAAAGGTCTTATATGTTTACAGACTGTTCATAAGTGAATATGTGTTAATGGAGAATTAATACATGGTTCTAATTAAGGTGAAAGCATACAGAATATGTGGTATGTGTTTTGGTTAGGAAAGTTTTGATACTGTCATTATATGGGTTCATATTTTTGAATTGAAAATAACCTGAAGTTTATTTCCCAGAAAAGGAGGGATGTCATGTACCGGTTTGGCATGTAAGGGCACCCGTATGTATGTGACGTCACCTGTTGACGTGGGGAGAAGCGCGAGGAATATTGTTCGGGCAGTCTTGCAATACGGTGGAATAAAGCAAGCCACGTTGGGCATTGTGTAATAACGGTGTGCCTAATCATTTATAATCAAGGACACCTAAATAAGCATATAGGTGGGAATAACGGATCAGAACAGGCAGCTTGTTATCAGGTACAGGTGGGGTGTACTTACCTTCAGCACTAACACAGAGGACGCCTTCTCTCTCCGTGTCGTGAATTCAGCTTGTGCGTGTGCATTAGCATCTGCGGCTAGGATATCCGCCTCCATTAGCAGGCCCCATAGTCCTTTCTCCTTCAGCAAGTGTTCCATCTGACATTTCCACGTTGCCCAGTTCTCTGGTCCGCTCAGCTTGTCAATAAACAGCTTATCTTCCATTGTGAATTCCACAGCACCGTTTATCTCACACAAAACCCCGTGTAAAGCAGCCTTTTAGCGACACTCTGGGCCCATAACCTATTTCTTTTTCACGCGTTTATTCAGAAAGCTCAAACCGGAACTACAAGCAGACACAAACCGGAACTACAAGTAGACACTAGAACAGTGGTTCTCAACCTTTTTGGGGTCCTGGACCCCCTGCGTATTTTTGATCTACCCCGAGGACCCCTCCACCTGATCTTGGGGGAGGGGGGTTGCAATTTGATAGAAACAGTAGAAACTGCATTTTAAATTGCATTATAGCATTTATTCACTCTTTGGGGCAAAAATAAGAGCCTTCAGTTGTAACTTAGATATAGTTAACAAAACAGAATTCTTATGCAGTAACTTTCAGATATATGTAACATAACAGAATATGTATTCAGTAACTTTCAGATATATGTAACAAAACAGAATATGTATTCAGTAACTTTCAGATATATGTAACAACACAGAATATGTATTCAGTAACTTTCAGATATATGTAACAAAACAGAATATGTATTCAGTAACTTTCAGATATATGTAACAACACAGAATATGTATTCAGTAACTTTCAGATATATGTAACAAAACAGAATATGTATTCAGTAACTTTCAGATATGTGTAACAAAACAGAATATGTATTCAGTAACTTTCAGATATATGTAACAAAACAGAATATGTATTCAGTAACTTTCAGATATATGTAACAGCAGAATTTTTATGCAGTAACTTTTAACAATGCAAACGGGAGCGAGATCTCTTATTAAAATACAACGAATTACACTTGTGAAACAGATGTAATTAGAGAAAAAAGTTCCGTTACCCTTTATAGTTTAGGTAGATAAAGGTCTCAGTCACATTTGAGTAAAATAATCCTATTTCTATAAATGTCATAGGATCTTTTTTTAAAGATATTTTATTTTCACGGACCCCTTGCAATTACACCACGGACCACTAGGGGTCCGCGGACCCCCGGTTGAGAAACACTGCACTAGAGGACAGTACAGCGCATTAGCGACACCCATTGTCAAATTACTGTATTACAACACACACACACACACACACATATATATATATATATATAATGATAACGGCAATACTTGCCACTGAGTGTGAACTGACCAAACAGATGGACTTTAAAGACATTATAAAGGACTTTGAGTCCAGTAAGACAAGGAAGATGGCTGGATAAGAGGCAAAGACGAAGCCATAAGGTAAGAAACTGCATGTGTGGTGTAAGTGTAGCAGATCTTTGTTGACCTTGGTGTGTTTAAGTGTGTCAGAGTTCTATGATGGTGTGTGTGCTTGTATTTGTATTTGTGTGAGCACCTTTGCCTATGCAGTCCCCGTTACTGAGTAAATCTCTTTCAGTTTACTTGTAGGAGAGCGAGAGAGCGCCCACATACATTCACTGGACCTGTTCAGGGGCCGAGCCATTTCTGTGGGCAGGCCTGTACCTATCCACTCGTGCCCCTTCTTGTACCCAGAATTCCCCGGGCATTACCCAGCTCACAATCTAGTGAATGAGTTTCTCCAGAGGAACCAGTTTAAGGGTGATTCTTCAATTAAGGGCGGTTTTCTGTCCCCGGGGTAGATTTTCAAGAAATTAAATTTTTTAAATCAATTATTGTCTTTTTTTTAGAGTTAGGTTTTGTTAGCTATGAAAGAAAGAAAAAAGATTTGTGTCTCAATTGTGACATTTTAATGCTTTTTCAGTCTGTTGAAAAGTCAAATGTGCCAGAATTTCACTGTTGGGGGCTTGAGGTTGGAAGGAGATGTGCGGTTTTTTTTTCCCTTTCCAAAACCAAAATCAAACCCTGAGAAGTAGACTGTGGGTAAGGGTATTATAGCGAATTCGGGGGTCAACGCAACCACAGAGCCTGCCGCGGCCGGGAAGCGAACCCATATCGCCCGCACCGCAGGAGACGTCGCCAACCGCGCCACTAAAGGGTCAGACCCGCCAGCCAGCGGCCAGCGTGTCCACTTCTCCATGCACGTTACACTATGTTGGACGTCCTCAAATCCAGTGGGACCCCGCAAAGATCAACAAGCACAGCTTTGTCTGCTCCAAGGTAAGTAATTACTCTTATTAACCGTAAAATAACGTTATGGTGTTGTTAGCAGACGTTAGCTTGTTAACCTAAATCGTGGTAAGGTACGCTGCTAACGTTAGGGCCTATGGCCTAGTAGCTATCCGTGGCGCTAGCAAGCTTAGCCAGCTAAGCTAACGTGGCTACGGTCTGGATATACAGCTCCGGGTTGCAACGTTGGTAAAGTTAGCCTAAATGTTAGCTTTGTTATTCGGGAGCCAGCCAGCTTGCTAACGTTAAAGAGTTACAGTCAGGCCCTAGCCAACCAAGTGGGTAACGTTACCTCGATGTCAAAATGTAATACGGTTTTTTCATTACTATTGTAAACTACTAATAAGACACGTTAGCCCCTAGTTAACGGCTCTGACCCTTTGGCCGAGCGGTTAGTGATGCCGCCTTGTGGTGCAGTACACCCCGTATCGGATCCCGCACCGGGCAAGAAAATAACCGGTTAACACTATTTCAGCACTTTGTCAATGGGAATTTCACTCATTTAAAAACAAAACTCTTTCTTGCGCTTTTACTTGAGCACTGGTTTTGCTCTTAGATGCTAGTTTAGAGAGAAGATGCCCTTATGACCTCTGACGACTAGTAGTTCTCCTTGTTTCCTACGTTAAATGCACTTATTGTAAGTTGTTTTGGATAAAAGCGTCGGCTAAATGACTGTAATGTCATGTAATGGGAAGCCCAGTCCCGAGTACCCAAATCCAGCTTCTGCTGTTCCTGATGGTAGAGGACATTTCTGTAGTCAGATGTCGACCACCCCCAACTAAAAGGTAAGTTATATAAGTCAAATTACAACTAAGTTGTAGAAAGACTTAATAGCTATTACATAAATGTCGTCTGCATGTATTGTATGTTTCAATATAGGAAGAAATTGACAACGGATGCATGAAATGGTAATACATGAATGGATCAGTTTGTGATTCAGTATGCAACAAGCTCAAGCTTAATTAACTAACAATAACAAAACATGTCATAAGTGAATTCCCAAAACTCATTTTGTGTCTTAGACTAAACAATGACTTTCATTAATTAAATGTCTAACACAACATCAAAGCAACATCAAATAATTGAATTGATAACACCACCTTTCATATTTACAGAGTCAGGTGTGATCTACAAGGTGTTTCCACAGACGACACAGGAGAGACGGCAACAGAATCATTAGTGGAGGATACCGCTACAGAGGAGAGATCTCTGTCTCTCACACAAGTCAAATTACTGTAATGAATTAGCATTTTAGCATATTTTTTTAGCCTTATTAATTGTTTACTTTGCAGTGTTGAACCGCTTAAATCTTGTATTATATTGTGAATGGTTTTCTATGTTAATAAGCTGCGGCTGCCCACAAATCATAATAAATGAATCTTAATCTTTATCAAGTTTTTCTCAAGTGCTTTACCTGGTAGCTCAAGCCACTTCCAAGAGGGTACTTCTCCTGACCTACTTCTGCATCTTTTGGGGGCTTGTTTGCTCTGTAGCTCATAGGTGTCCCTGCCAATCCTCTCAATAACTCGAAATCCTCATCTGTAACTTCAGACAAGGCCCTGCAAGATACAAAAATCATATATCTGTCTACTTGTGTCATCAGATCCAGAGTACAAACGCCACAGTAAGGTACATGGTTTATCACATTTTTGTAGAAGAAGCAAGCATTTGGGTGATAAAAATTATCACAGGTGGTCACTAATGAAAACACAGCCGTGTAACATGTAATCAGGGGACAGCCTTCTGGAAATGCAGGGGCAGGAATACAGTTAGTCTGATGATATTTCTATCTTTATTTCTAAAGCCCAAATGAAAACCAGCTCACCTGTCATTGCTGTCGTGACAGAAGATGGGTCTCTGTTTTCAGTTCGTCTTGGCCTTTGCCACCACAACAGGCAACAGCTGTTGTGGGCTGTGGTGTTATTTTTACACCCCTTGGCTTATGCCACTGTTGTGGCAAGCTTGTGGAGGACTGGGCTGACACACTGCTGATATTGTGTGCTTTACAGAGGTCCAGGGTATGGATAAGTCCGATGAGATGGGCGCACAAACCTGTGGAGCTAACCAGAGTAATGTCGTTACCTCACACTATAGACTACTATTGTTATGTTAGTTATCTAATGCTAGCTAACTGACTACTTAATGTAATGTTATATAGGCCTACTGCTTTTGCTTCTTAATGATTGTAATAGTGAGTTGAGACCTACCCAGCTTTACAGGAACAGTGTTGTTGCCTTAATGTCGTTGTCCTCTGTCTCAATGCCAGGTGATGCGGTGGTTCACTTTTACTCTTTGATCTGTAGGCTTTAGCTTCTATCTTTTTTTTTTAATGCCATTTGGTGCTTAGTAAGTTTGATATCCTGAATATATCCTTTGTTGGACTTCAGCTCACTCTACCAACTCATCTTCATCTATGTGAGAGCGTAGTTCTGCGTGTTTGTTGATAAAGCAATAGGAGAAGATGTTCGGTCTCAAAACCATCCGTTTTATTTAGCAGTAAATGGATAAAGCATACAGAGCTCTGGGTCTAGATCTTCCTATCCCTGACAAACAACAAATTGTGTCAGTTCACGAAGTCTGACCCCCTCTCCTTTCCCTGACCCAGTCTTTATACTATGCAAAGTGTTGACTGAATATGGATGTGTGATCTTCTTTCTGATTGGTCCGTTCATCTGACTCCGTTTCCGCCTCACTGATATCCGGACTCCAGGTAATCTTCTTCTCCATCTGTGTTACAGCTGCCGTCGTAAAATCCTGTTCCTATCTCTGAAACCACAAATCACAGCACATTTCGTCTCCACTCCCCCCTGACCACAACACTTCCAGTGTCCCCCTTTCCCATTCAGAGTCGCCAACCCTATGCAAGGTCAGGGACCCTCACACCTTCCATGGAGACAGACATCTTGTCTCTACTCCCCCTTTACTACAACATCCTTACCACAACATCCTTATTGCTCCCTTTGTTATTCAGAGTCGCTAACCTTATTTAGGGTCAGTGACCCTCACACCTAATTTACTCTGCGACCCTCTGTCTGCTAACATACTCAGTACTTTTCCACTGCCACTATAGACCCTCCTGTCCTTGTAACAAGCCCTGTTCCTCATGCATATGTTTTCCCAATGATTAATATATCCTTATATCCCTTATTCCAATTAATACATTGCAATCATCATTATTAAACATCACACCATTACATTTATCTACACCTTCAAATGCATATTGTAGACCCTTCTGTCTGAAATCGCTTTTTTGTTTTTTCCAAAATTTTGACAATATTTCTCCAGGGAGTGCAGTTAGCGACAGTGGGAGCACCATGCTGGCTCTGAAAGCCAAACAGACTTAGCGACAGTAACTAAGGGGGGCGGGCCTTAGCGAAGGGTGAATTGTTAGACTTTGTGTTGAACGTAATTGTTTTTGCTGTTGTTTTTTCCGTTTGTTTAAATACATCCATTGTTTCAAGTCCCAAGTAAGTTCCGTAGTAGTCCTATTATCCATGACGCCCACTAGCATAGCATTCATGAACACGCAGTGCCGGATCTTGACCATGGTTTGCTCATTCGCATAGCCTAGAGGCATGATGGGAGTAACACTACTTTTGAAACTCTCCTGAAATTTTATTCACAATAGTATATAATACAAAATCAACCCAGCCACTGAGGATGCACAAGCCAGTGCATTCTTAGTGGCAGTCCCAAGCCCGGACAAATGGGGAGGATTGCGTCAGGAAGGGCATCCAACGTAAAATCTTTGTCAAATCAAATATGCGGATCATAAATAAGATTTCCATACCGGATCGGTCCAGGCCTGGGTTACCAACGACCGCCACCGGTACTGTTAACCAGCAGGGTGCCGGTTGAAACTATGCTACTGTTGGGCGAAGGAGAAGGAGAGGGGGAAGGCATTTCCAGAGGCAGCTAGAGAGGAGGAATGGTAGGCGTGTGGAGGTGAGAGTCGGAACTTTGAATGTTGGCACTATGACTAGCAAAGGGAGAGAGCTGGCTGACATGATGGAAAGAAGAAAGGTAGGCATACTGTGTGTGCAAGAGACCAGGTGGAAGGGGGGTAAGGCCAGGAGAATCGGAGGTGTGTTCAAACTCTTCTACCATGGTACGAATGGGAGGAGAAATGGGGTAGGGGTAATTCTGAAGGAAGAGTATGTCAAGAGTGTGCTGGAGGTGAAGACAGTGTCAGACAGAGTGATGAGTATGAAGCTGGAAATCGAAGGTGTATTGCTGAATGTTATCAGCGCATATGCCCCGCAAGTTGGGTGTGAGATGGATAAAAAAGAAGAATTCTGGAGTGAGTTGGACGACGTGATGGAGAGGGTACCCAAGGAGGAGAGAGTGGTGATTGGAGCGGACTTCAATGGACATGTTGGTGAAGGGAACAGAGGTGATGAGGAGGTATGGAGTCAAGGAAAGAAACGTGGAAGGACAGATGGTGGTCGATTTTGCGAAAAGGATGGAAATGGCTGTGGTGAATACATATTTAAAGAAGAGGGAGGAACACAGGGTGACGTACAAGAGTGGAGGAAAATGCACACAGGTGGACTATATCTTATGTAGAAGGCATAAAAGGGATTGGAGACTGCAAGGTGGTGACAGGGGAGAACATAGCTAGGCAGCATCGGATGGTGGTCTGTAGGATGACTTTGGAGACCAAGATGAGGAAGCGAGTGAAGGCACGGCCGAAGATCAAATGGTGGAAGTTGAAGAAGGAAGACTGTTGTGTGGAGTTTAGGCAGGAGTTAAGACAACCACTGGGTGGTAGTGAAGAGTTGCCAGATGGCTGGGCAACCACTGCAGAAACAGTGAGGGAGACAGCTAGGAAGGTACTTGGTGTGTCATCAGGACAGAGGAAGGAAGACAAGGAGACTTGGTGGTGGAATGAGGAAGTACAGCAAAGTATACAGAAGAAAGGGTTGGCAAAGACGAAGTGGTATAGTCAGAGAGATGAAGAAAGTAGACAGAAGTACAAGGAGATGCAGCGTAAAGCAAAGAGAGAGGTGGCAAAGGCAAAGGAAAAGGTGCATGGTGAATTGTATGACAGGTTAGACACTAAGGAAGGAGAAAAGGACTTGTACTGATTGGCTAGACAGAGGGACCGAGCTGCAAAGGATGTGCAGCAAGTTAGGGCGATCAAGGATAGACATGGAAATGTGCCAACAAGCGAGGAGAGTGTGCTAAGAAGGTGGAAGGAGTACTTTGAGGGCTTGATGAATGAAGAAAATGAGAGAGAGAGAAGGTTGGATGATGTAGGGATAGTGAATCAGGAAGTTCAGTGGATTAACAAGGAGGCAGTGAGGGCAGCTATGAAGAGGATGAAGATTGGAAAGGCAGTTGGTCCTGATGACATACCTGTGGAGGCATGGAGATGTTTAGGAGAGATGGTAGTGTAGTTTTTAACTAGATTGTTTAACACAATATTGGAAAGTGAGAGGATGCCTGAGGAGTGGAGAGGAAGCATACTGGTACCGATTTTCAAGAACAAGGGCGATGTGCAGAACTGTAGCAACTACAGAGGTAGAAGTTGATCAGCCACAGCATGAAGATTTGGGAAAGAGTAATAGAAGCTAGGTTAAGAGGAGAGTTGATGATCAGCGAGCAGCAGTATGATTTCGTGCCATGAAAGTGCACCACAGATGTGATATTTGCTTTGAGAATGTTGACTGAGGAGTATAGAGAAGGCCAGAAAGAGTTGCATTGTGTCGTTGTAGATTTAGAGAGAGCATACGATAGGGTGCCGAGAGAGGAGGTGTGGTATTGTATGAGGAAGTCAGGAGTTGCAGAGAAGTATGTAGGATTGGTGCAGGATATGTATGAGGGAAGTGTGACAATGGTGAAGTGTGTGGTTGGAAAGACAGATGGGTTCAATGTGGAGGTGGGATTACATCAAGGATCGGCTCTGAGCCCTTTCTTGTTTGCAATGGTGATGGACAGGTTGACGGACAAGATCAGGCAGGAGTGTCCATGGACGATGATGTTCGCAGATGACATTGTGATCTGTAGCAAGAATAGGGTGCAGGTTGAGGAGAGCCTGGAGAGGTGGAGGTATGCACTGGAGAGAAGAGGAATGAAAGTCAGTAGGAGCAAGACGGAATACCTATGCGTGAATGAGAGGGAGGACAGTGGAATGGTCAGGATGCAAGGAGTGGAGGTGACGAAGGCATATGAGATTAAATACTTGGGGTCAACTGTCCAAAGTAACGGGGAGTGCAGTAGAGAGGTGAAGAAGAGAGTGCAGGCAGGGTGGAGTGGGTGGAGAAGAGTGTCAGGAGTGATTTGTGACAGAAGGGTACCAGCAAGAGTTAAAGGGGAGGTTTACAAGATGGTTGTGAGACCAGCTATGTTATATGGTTTGGAGACGGTGGCACTGACGAAAAGACAGGAGGCGGAGCTGGAGGTGGCAGAGTTAAGATGATAAGATTTTCACTGGGAGTAAAGAAGAAGGACAGGATTAGGAACGAGTATATTAGAGGGACCGCTCAAGTTGGACGGTTTGGAGACAAAGCAAGAGAGGCAAGATTGAGATGGCTTGTACATGTGTGGAGGAGAGATGCTGGGTATATTGGGAGAAGGATACTGAATATGGAGCTGCCAGGAAAGAGGAAAAGAAGAAGGCCAAAGAGGAGCTTTATGGATGTGGTGAGGGAAGACATGTAGGTGGCTGGTGTGACAGAGGAAGACGCAGAAGAGAGGAAGAAATGGAAACGGATGATCCGCTGTGGCAACCCCTAACGGGAGCAGCCAAAAGTAGTAGTAGTAGTAGTAGCAGTAGTGTTATGATTTTCAGTCACATGTAATAGTTACCTATTCTAATAATAACACTAGCCTATTGACATTTAAGGGTAGACAGGAATTTCAGCCATCTCACCATCGACCGCTGAGAACCTATAGTGTGGCTCCCTCAGTAACAGACATGAGGCACGAGGTCTTGGTTAAAAAACGGGGCTTTGCTCTTGGACAGATCAACCCGTGAGAACTGGGTTGGAAGAGAAAATAAAATAAAATAAATAAAAATACAAGGAACGAAATGCATGTATGTGTCTTGTTTTCACAATTCTGAATTTCCTATAGTAGCTATACAACAGGTTGCATGTTAGCTAGCTAGCACATACATAATATTGCTCTCCCTCAGCTTTCTTGCTCTAACAGACCTTGACCATATCAGAAAACACTACCACACCCACAGCTCTGTCTGATGTTTACTCTTTTTCTCACACTCCCAGAGCTGGGAGGCGGGGTGGTGGTACTGGCCTGCTAATCTCCCTGAAATGGAAATACTCTCTTGTTTCCATTCCACAATTTTATCCGCCCGCTTTGGAATTTCATGCTGTTACTGTCTCTTATCCAGTCAAACTCACCATTGTGGTTGTGTACCACCCACCAGGCCCCCTTGGTGTATTTCTGGAGGAGCTTGACACACTTGTCTCGCACTTCCCTGTTGATGATTCTGCACTTATCCTTCTCGGTGACTTCAACATCCACACTAACGAGCTAGATCCTCTTCTCTCTTTCCTCTCCTCCTTTGACCTTCACCTCTCACCCACTCCTCCTACCCACAAGGCCGGCAACCAGCTGGACCTTATCTTTACTAGACACTGTCCTATTTTCAATCTCTCTGTTACTCCTCTCCAGCTCTCTGACCACTATTTCATGTCCTACTCCCTCTCCCCCCTCCTTCACCCCCTTCAGCCCCTTCCCCTACCCACATGGTTTCCACCTGTAGACACCTCCGCTCTCTATCCGCCACTGATCTTTCTTCCTCTGTTACCTCTATCCTCCCTACACCTGCATCTTTCTCTCTCCTACCCCCTGACACTGCTACTAATCTTCTCTCTATCCTCTTCTCTTTCCTGGACAATCTCTGTCCCCTCACCCCAAGGCCTGCACGCCAAACTCCACCTGCCCCTTGGCTGACCGACTCAGTACGTACTGACAGACGGAGCCTGAGAGTGGCAGAGCGCAAATGGAGAAAAGGCAAACTCCCAGATGACCTTCTCAACTTTCAATCTCTCCTTTCAACTTACTCCTCCTCCCTTTCTGCTGCTAAGGCTGCCTTCTATCGCTCTAAAATCCTATCCTCTGCCTCTAATCCTAAGAAATTCTTTGAAACCTTCTCTACACTTCTTCAACCGCCACCTCCTCCTCCTACTTCCTCCCTTTTCCCTGATGACTTCACTAACTTCTTTGACAAGAAGGTAAACGACATCAGATCCTCCTTTTCTCACCACCCGGTTAGCGCTGCTTGCACTATCCCACCCTCTGCACCCTCCCTCACCTCACCACGTCCCACCCTATCCCACCTCGCTCCCCTCTCCCCCAATGAGGTTCTAAACCTCATCACATCCAGTCGCCCCACCACATGCTTCCTTGACCCGGTCCCCTCTCCTCTTCTTCAGTCTATAGCACCTGAACTCCTTCCCTATCTAACCCACCTCATCAACACCTCCCTCCAGACAGGATGCTTTCCATCTGCCTTCAAGACGGCTAGAGTCACCCCCCTTCTCAAGAAACCATCACTTACCCCCTCTGACGTCAAAATCTACAGACCAGTTTCCCTTCTACCCTTTCTATCCAAAACTTTCGAACGTGCTGTCTTTAACCAACTTTCTTTGTACCTCCACCAGAACAACCTCCTGGACCCCAACCAGTCTAGGTTCAGGGTGGGTCACTCAACAGAGACGGCCCTCCTTCCAGTGACAGAATCGCTGCACTGTGCGAGAGCCAACTCTCTCTCCTCTGCCCATATACTCCTGAACCTGTCAGCTGCGTTCGACACAGTGAACCACCAGATCCTCCTCTCTACCCTCGAGGGGTTGGATGTCACAGGCTCTGCGCTGTCAAGGTTTGCAACCTACCTGACGGGTCGCTCCTACCAGGTGACATGGAGGGGATCTGTGTCAGAGCCTCGCAGACTGACTGCAGGCGTTCCACAGGGTTCGGTTCTGGGTCCTCTCCTTTTCTCCCTGTACACGACATCCCTGGGGTCTGTTATTCGCGCGCATGGCTTCTCTTACCATTGTTATGCCGATGACACCCAGCTGATCTTGTCCTTTCCTCCCTCTGACACACAAGTAGAGACACGCATTGCTGCGTGCTTGACTGACATCTCGGAGTGGATGGCGACACACCACCTGAAGCTCAATCTGGACAAGACAGAGCTGATGTTCCTCCCGGGGAAAGGTTGCCTGCACCGAGACCTGGCCATCACCATTGACAACACCGTGGTGACGCCAACTCAGACTGTGAGGAATCTGGGTGTGATCCTGGACGACCAACTGTCGTTTGCTGAAAACGTTGCATCGGTTGCTCGCTCCTGTAGATTTCTCCTCTATAACATCAGGAGGATTCGCCCATTCCTCATCGACAAGATGGCACAGGTGCTCATCCAGGCTCTGGTCATCTCCCGGCTGGACTACGGCAACTCCCTCCTTGCCGGCGCCCGGCGTCGGCCTTCAGACCTCTGGAGCTTGTTCAGAAAGCTGCAGCTCGTCTAGTGTTCAACCATCCTAAGTTCTCCCACACAACTCCCCTTCTCATGTCCCTACACTGGCTCCCAGTAGCTGCTCGCATCCAGTTTAAGACTCTTGTGCTAGCCTACAGGGCAGTGAAAGGAACAGCTCCTTCCTATCTCCAGGCCATGGTCAAGCCCTACACCCCCGCCCGACCACTTAGTTCTGCTGCCTCAGGATGCCTGGTTGCCCCATTGCTCAGAGGCCCTTGCTGCTGATCAACCCGGTCACGGCTCTTTTCTGTCCTGGCCCCACAGTGGTGGAATGAACTCCCCACTGATGTCAGGACAGCACAGTCACTGCCCATCTTTCGGCGCAGGTTGAAAACTTACCTCTTCAAGAACCACTACCCTGTTACTTGTTCTTAGCACTTAATGTATTCACTCATTTAAAAAAAAAATCTCATTCTTGCACTTTTACTTTAGCACTGGTTTTGCTCTTAGATGCTTGTTTAGATGCACTTATGACCTCTGATGACTAGTAGTTCTCCTGATTTCCTACGTTAAATGCACTTATTGTATGTCGCTTTGGATAAAAGTGTCAGCTAAATGAATGTAATGTAATGTAATGTAGTAACCGGAGAAATTAGCTTGACTCAAACATACCTCGTAGGCTGATTGTTACTACAGGGGCTAAAATCGTCTTCCTTCCTTCTGGTTTGTAGCTGTCCTCCTTCCTTTAGGCTTCTACACACTGCACACATGTTCATATGCTTAATATTTAAGCCTTTATCTTTCTTTCTTTAAGCTATTTTTTGTTGCTTCTTGGCTCCTTTAGGAAAGGTGTATCAATCAATTGCGTGAGGAACGCTGACGCAGCAGATTAGTTCTGCCTCTTGGACATTAAAGGTAGGAACCAAAAATTAAAGGAAAATGCCACACTAAAACGTAACTGGTAATGTGAGGCAGTTACATATAGGATCCTGTTTTGTTTAATATATGAGTGTGACTCCTGTGTGCATTATAACACCAGGTAAAAAGGGGTTACACAGTCAGAACAATAACAGCAGTAATTGTAACCTGTGTACAGCAGTTGTATGCATATTTACAATTGTACATTTGTATTACACAAAAATTTTATTGCTCAATAATCCAGGTAAGGAAATACCAAAGAGTTGGGTCAGTTTATCTGGACACGTTTATTGGGAGAAACACTATCAGTCATGTAAATTACTTCTCCAATCTCAAATGACTGCAGATATCCGCACCTTTATAAACAATACAGTTGTATAACGGCCTAACCAACGATCATTTTCAAATGCAAATTGCCGTGACCTTTAACTAGAGTTACAACGACCATGTGTGCTAGTCACAGAGGATTGGGGAATATTTACAATCACAGAATTGTAAGATGGTGAGGGTTGTTCCCTCTTCTCATAGATGGCCTCTTTGACTCCCCGTTCAAACCAGCATTCCTCCCTATCAAGGATGTGCACATCCTCATCCTTGAAAGAGTGGCCTCCGGCCTGTGGATGTATGTAGACCGCAGAGTTCTGGCCTGATGTGGTAGCTCTTCTGTGTTGATTTCATTTAACAGCAAGCTAAATGTTTGTTTCAATGATACAGATATAACATTTAACTTAAATGCATAATTTGTCAGGAAATATTTATTTAACAGAACAGATTTAAGATATGAGCCAAATATATATTTTCTATTCAAATATTTAATTACGTGTCTTATATGTACATATGTTATATATTGAGTTAGATATTTTATTATATATATATATATATATATATATATATATAACTTTTTTCAGAAACTGTCAATGGTGTTGATAAAAGTGCTGAACAAATGAGGAGCGGAATATCAATATAACTGTAGGGGGAAAAAAACGTTTAATACTTGGCAGTACAAGCTTGTTTCATGCATCGCGCACTCATCAGCTGCGAATGAGTGCGTGATGCACGAAACAAGCTTGTACTGATATGTATGAAACTTTTTTTCCCCTACACAAACATATATATATATATATATACACTACCGTTCAAAAGTTTGGGATCACCCAAACAATTTCGTGTTTTCCATGAAAAGTCACACTTATTCACCACCATATGTTGTGAAATGAATAGAAAATAGAGTCAAGACATTGACAAGGTTAGAAATAATGATTTGTATTTGAAATAAGATTTTTTTGACATCAAACTTTGCTTTCGTCAAAGAATCCTCCATTTGCAGCAATTACAGCATTGCAGACCTTTGGCATTCTAGCTGTTAATTTGTTGAGGTAATCTGGAGAAATTGCACCCCACGCTTCCAGAAGCAGCTCCCACAAGTTGGATTGGTTGGATGGGCACTTCTTTGAGCAGATTGAGTTTCTGGAGCATCACATTTGTGGGGTCAATTAAACGCTCAAAATGGCCAGAAAAAGAGAACTTTCATCTGAAACTCGACAGTCTATTCTTGTTCTTAGAAATGAAGGCTATTCCATGCGAGAAATTGCTAAGAAATTGAAGATTTCCTACACCGGTGTGTACTACTCCCTTCAGAGGACAGCACAAACAGGCTCTAACAGGTACTATTTAATGAAGATGCCAGTTGGGGACCTGTGAGGCGTCTGTTTCTCAAACTAGAGACTCTAATGTACTTATCTTCTTGCTCAGTTGTGCAACGCGGCCTCCCACTTCTTTTTCTACTCTGGTTAGAGCCTGTTTGTGCTGTCCTCTGAAGGGAGTAGTACACACCGGTGTAGGAAATCTTCAATTTCTTAGCAATTTCTCGCATGGAATAGCCTTCATTTCTAAGAACAAGAATAGACTGTCGAGTTTCAGATGAAAGTTCTCTTTTTCTGGCCATTTTGAGTGTTTAATTGACCCCACAAATGTGATGCTCCAGAAACTCAATCTGCTCAAAGAAGTGCCCATCCAACCAATCCAACTTGTGGGAGCTGCTTCTGGAAGCGTGGGGTGCAATTTCTCCAGATTACCTCAACAAATTAACAGCTAGAATGCCAAAGGTCTGCAATGCTGTAATTGCTGCAAATGGAGGATTCTTTGACGAAAGCAAAGTTTGATGTAAAAAAAATCTTATTTCAAATACAAATCATTATTTCTAACCTTGTCAATGTCTTGACTCTATTTTCTATTCATTTCACAACATATGGTGGTGAATAAGTGTGACTTTTCATGGAAAACACAAAATTGTTTGGGTGATCCCAAACTTTTGAACGGTAGTGTATATATATGCGTGTGTGTATATGTGGGCCCTGTGATGGCCTGGCGGCCTGTCCAGGGTGCCTCCCCACCTGCCGCCCAATGACTGCCGGAATTGGCTCCAGCATCCCCACGACCCTGAGAGCAGGATAAGCTGTTAAGAGAATGGATGGATAGATGGATTTTTATATTTTGTTTTCTAAAGCTACACGTGTGTGCATTAAACCTCTCTATGAGTGTTCCCTCTGTTAGACCGACAGATAGTATGTCTCTATTTTGTTGTTGTCATTGCTCGTCACCATAGCTTAGTTGATACCTCCCTTCGTCTGGCATTTTCTTTTGAGGGGTTGAATATGCTTTGTTCCTCTCATAGAACAAAGCATATATATATATATATATATATGTGTGTGTGTGTGTGTGTGTGTGTGTGTGTACTATATAGAGGTATGTATGTGTGTGTGTGTGTGTATGTATGTATGTATGTATGTGTGTGTGTGTGTATGTATGTATGTATGTATGTATGTATGTATGTATGTATGTATGTGTGTGTGTGTGTGTGTGTGTGTGTGTACTATATGTATACATGTATATGTGTGTACTATATGTATACATGTATATGTGTGTGTGTGTGTGTGTGTGTGTGTGTGTGTGTGTATACAGTGCATCCGGAAAGTATTCACACCCCTTCACTTTCCCCACATTGTGTTATGTTACAGCCTTATTCCAAAATGGATTAAATTCCTTTTTTTTTCTCATCAATCTACACACAATACCCCATAATGACAAAGCGAACAAGGTTTTGTAGAAATTTTTGCAAATTTATTAAAAATAAAAAACTGAAATGTTGCATGTACATAAGTATTCACACCCTTTGCTATGACACTCAAGATTGAGCTCAGGTTCATCCTGTTTCCACTGATCGTCCTTGAGATGTTTCTACATCTTGATTGGAGTCCACCTGTAGTAAATTCAATTGATTGGATATGATTTGGAAAGGCACACACCTGTCTATATAAGGTCCCACTGTTGACAGTGCATGTCAGAGCAGAAACCAAGCCATGAAGTCAAAGGAATTGTCTGTGGACCTCCGAGACAGGATTGTATTGAGGCACAGATCTGGGGAAGGGTGCAAAAACATGTCTACAGCTTTGAAGGTCCCGAAGAGTACAGTGGTCTCTATCATTCGTAAATGGAAGAAGTTTGGATCCACCAGGACTCTTCCTAGAGCTGGCCGCCCAGCCAAACTGAGCAATCGGGGGAGAAGGGCCTTGGTCAGGGAGGTGACCAAGAACCCGATGGTCACTCTGACAGAGCTCCAGCGTTCCTCTGTGGAGATAGGAGAACCTTCCAGGAGGACAACCATCTCTGCAGCACTTCACCAATCAGGCCTTTATGGTAGAGTGGCCAGACGGAAGCCTCTGCTCAGTAAAAGGCACATGACAGCCCGCTTGGAGTTTGCCAGAAAGCACCTAAAGGACTCTCAGACCATGAGAATCAAGATTCTCTGGTCTGATGAAACCAAGATTGAACTCTTTGGCCTGAATGCCAAACGTCACGTCTGGAGGAAACCAGGCACCTCTCATCACCTTGCTAATACCATCCCTACAGTGAAGCATGGTGGTGGCAGCATCATGCTGTGGGGATGTTTTTCAGTGGCAGGAACTGGGAGACTAGTCAGGATCAAGGGAAAGATGAATGGAGCAAAGTACAGAGAGATCCTTGATGAAAACCTGCTCCTCAGACTGGGGTGAAGGTTTACCTTTTAACATGACAACGACCCGAAGCACTCAGCCAAGACAACGAAGGAGTGGCTTCGGGACAAGTCTGTGAATGTCCTTGAGTGGCCCAGCCAGAGCCCAGACTTGAACCCCATTGAACATCTCTGGAAAGACCTGAAAATAGCTGTGCAGTGACGCTCCCCATCTAACCTTACAGAGCTCGAGAGGATCTGCAGAGAAGAATGGGAGAAATACCCCAAATATAGGTGTGCCGAGCTTGTAGCTTCATACCCAAGAAGACTTTAGGCTGTAATCGCTGTCAAGGGTGCCTCAACCAAGTACTGAGTAAAGGGTGTGAATATTTATGTACATGCAATATTTCAGTTTTTTATTTTTAATAAATTTGAAAAAAATTCTACAAAACCTTTTTGGCTTTGTCATTATGGGGTATTGTGTGTAGATTGATGAGATAAAAAAGGAATTTAATCCATTTTGGAATAAGGCTGTAACATAACATAATATGGGGAAAGTGAATATTTTCCAGATGCACTGAATATATATATATATATATATATATATATATATATATATATATATGATACCCTGTTGAATATTTAATTACATTTTAAATATTTCTATTAAATTTAAAACCTAAATGAAAAATATTTAGTTCAAAACAAATACTTAAATGAAATCTTAAATCTGGGACTTTAGATTAAAGATTTAAATTAAATCTCAATGTTCATTTTACGGTTTGCAACATTTAGCAGTTTGCTATCAGAGTCTACATTCAAATTAAATAAACCTGAAAAAGTACATATCCAAGATTTAGATTTAAGTTAAATATTTATATCTGAACGAAAGATTTATTATATAAGTTACATATTTAACAGCAAGCTAAATGTTTGTGTCAATGACACAGATATAACATTGAACTTAATTTGTCAGAATATATTTAATTAACAGAACAGATTTAGGATACCAGCCAAATATATATTTTACTATTCAAATATTAAATTACTTGTCTTATATTTAGATGCTATATATTTAGCTAGATGTTTTATATATATATATATGTATGTATGTATGTACACTACCGTTCAAAAGTTTGGGATCACCCAAACAATTTCGTGTTTTCCATGAAAAGTCACACTTATTCACCACCATATGTTGTGAAATGAATAGAAAATAGAGTCAAGACATTGACAAGGTTAGAAATAATGATTTGTATTTGAAATAAGATTTTTTTTACATCAAACTTTGCTTTCGTCAAAGAATCCTCCATTTGCAGCAATTACAGCATTGCAGACCTTTGGCATTCTAGCTGTTAATTTGTTGAGGTAATCTGGAGAAATTGCACCCCACGCTTCCAGAAGCAGCTCCCACAAGTTGGATTGGTTGGATGGGCACTTTTTTGAGCAGATTGAGTTTCTGGAGCATCACATTTGTGGGGTCAATTAAACGCTCAAAATGGCCAGAAAAAGAGAACTTTCATCTGAAACTCGACAGTCTATTCTTGTTCTTAGAAATGAAGGCTATTCCATGCGAGAAATTGCTAAAAAATTGAAGATTTCCTACACCGGTGTGTACTACTGCCTTCAGAGGACAGCACAAACAGGCTCTAACAGGTACTATTTAATGAAGATGCCAGTTGGGGACCTGTGAGGCGTCTGTTTCTCAAACTAGAGACTCTAATGTACTTATCTTCTTGCTCAGTTGTGCAACGCGGCCTCCCACTTCTTTTTCTACTCTGGTTAGAGCCTGTTTGTGCTGTCCTCTGAAGGGAGTAGTACACACCGGTGTAGGAAATCTTCAATTTCTTAGCAATTTCTCGCATGGAATAGCCTTCATTTCTAAGAACAAGAATAGACTGTCGAGTTTCAGATGAAAGTTCTCTTTTTCTGGCCATTTTGAGTGTTTAATTGACCCCACAAATGTGATGCTTCAGAAACTCAATCTGCTCAAAGAAGTGCCCATCCAACCAATCCAACTTGTGGGAGCTGCTTCTGGAAGCGTGGGGTGCAATTTCTCCAGATTACCTCAACAAATTAACAGCTAGAATGCCAAAGGTCTGCAATGCTGTAATTGCTGCAAATGGAGGATTCTTTGACGAAAGCAAAGTTTGATGTAAAAAAAATCTTATTTCAAATACAAATCATTATTTCTAACCTTGTCAATGTCTTGACTCTATTTTCTATTCATTTCACAACATATGGTGGTGAATAAGTGTGACTTTTCATGGAAAACACGAAATTGTTTGGGTGATCCCAAACTTTTGAACGGTAGTGTATGTATATGTATATGTGTGTATATGTGTGTATATGTGTGTGTGTGTATATATATATATATATATATATATATGTGTGTGTGTGTGTGTATATATATACACATATATACACACACACATATGTATGTATGTATATGTATATATATATATATATATATATATATATATATATGTATATATATATATATATATATGTATATGTATGTATATCCATCCATCCATCATCCAAACCACTTATCCTGCTCTCAGGGTCATGGGGATGCTGGGGCCTATCCCAGCAGTCATTGGGTGGCAGGCATGGAGACACCCTGGAAATCCACTGAGAAACCTCTACAGAGCTATAATTGGATCCTTTCCGATCTCAAAATTGCGAGGTCAAGTTAAGGCAATTTTATTTGTATAGCCCAATATCACCAATTACAAATATGCCTCAGTGGGCTTTACAGCAACACAACATCCTGTCCTGAGACCCTCTCATCGGATAAGGAACAATTCCCTACAAAAATCCTTTAACAGGGAGAAAAAACAGGAAGAAACCTCAGGGAGAGCACCAGAGGAGGGATCTCTCTCCCAAGATGGACAACGTACAATGAATGTTGTGTTAACACAATTTACACAATACAACATTGAAAGAGGATAACAGAATTATAATGGTATCATAAAATATATGAAGAATATGATGAGCAGGATGTCAGGCAGTGTCCAGACGCCACTGGAACAGCCCAGGACCCGAGCCACGTGACCACCATCACCATGTTAAAAAGAAAAAGAGTCACGCATCTTAGTGAGAGAAGGATGTAAAATGAAAACAGGATACCAATTTATATGGATTTATAAGGTATATAAAAAGAAGACGTGATGAGGGGGATGCAAAGCAGTGTCCAGGTGGTGACCACCATCACCATGGAGACCTGGGAGGAGGACAGGCTGCACGTGCACACAAGGGAGACTCACATGACACCATTCACACTCACAGAAGAGGAGAAAGGAGAGGACATCATTCAGAGAGAGAGAAAAGACATGTGAGGGAAGAGGACAGTTTGCAATAGTCAATAATCTATACGCTGTAATCTGGTCGGCAGAACAGTGGTTGGTAAATTCATTGAGACAGAAACCGACCCACCACCCAGTCCAGGTTGTGGAGCACTCAACTTAAAGGCAGCTAATTGTAAGCTAAGGTAAAAAGATGAGTTTTAAGTCTGGATTTAAAGACTCAACAGACTCTGATGGTCTGATGGCAGCAGGCAGGTTACTCCACAAGAACGGGGCCCGGTAGGAAAAGGCCCTGCTGCCACCAGCTGACCTCTTTTTAACTTGGGGTACACACAGGAGCCCTGTATTTTGGGAGCGAAGAGCTCGGGATGGACTGTACGGTTTAAGGAGATCAGAAAGGTAAGATGGGGCCAGCCCATTTAGGATTTTATAAGTCAGCAGAAGCACCTTGTATTCTGATCTAACATGGATAGGAAGCCAATGAAGGGAGGCAAGAATTGGTGTAATATGGTCAAATTTCCTAGATTTAGTCTGGATTCTAGCAACGTAATGTTGTATGTTCAATGTAATGAAGATGGCCTGAGACGATACACACCTGAGAAAATTAGGTCTTCAGCCAAAGCTGTTTCCATCTGCTCTTACATGACGGAAGTAGAATACGTTTAAAACAGTTTGAGTTGTAGGTCAAAATAAACATCAAGGGGCTGAGACGTCATAACCTCTTTGCATTTCAGGAAATGTACACAATATATACAGGCGTCTGGAGCTGTGGCGCTGCAGTGGGATGATGCTGAAATAATATAAAAACAAATGGTACAGCACCAGCATTGACTCGCCAGTTTGCCACAACATGTGTGGAAACGTCCGTCCTCAGGAAACTCTTTTGTTTTTTTAAAAATGATGTCATGTGGGCGTCCGGGTGGCGTAGGGTCCATTCCATTGCATACCAACATGGGGATCGCCGGTTCGAATCCCCGTGTTACCTCCCACTTGGTCAGGCGTCCCTACAGACTCAACTGGCCGTGTCTGTGGGTGTGAAGCCGGGTGTGGGTATGTGTCGTGGTCGCTGCACTAGCGCCTCCTCTGGTTGGTCAGGATGCCTGTGCAGGGGGAGGGGGAACTGGGGGGGGTAGCGTGATCCTCCCATGCGCTACGTCCTCCTGTTGCAACTCTCTGTCAGGTGAAAAGAGGTGACTGGAGACTCCACGTGTATCGGAGGAGGCATGTGGTAGTCTGCAGCCCTCCCCGGTATCGGCAGAGGAGGTGGAGCAGCGACCGGGACGGCTCAGAAGAGTGGGGTGATTGGCCGGGTACAACTGGCGAGAAAAAAAAAGGGGGGGGGTCCATCCATTATCAAAGCCGCTTATCCCAATCGGGGTCACGGGATGAGATACCCTGGACAGGCTGCTAGGCCATCACAGCCCCCCCCCCACACACACACACATACAAACCCAATTCCAATGAAGTTGGGACGTTGTGTAAAACGTGAATAAAAACACAATACAATGATTTGCAAATCCTTTTCCACCTATATTCAGTTGAATACATTACAAAGTCAAGATATTTAATGTTCAAACTGATAAACTTTATTGGTTTTTTTTTTTGCAAATATTCTCTCATTTTGAATTTGATGCCTGCAACCCGTTCCAAAGAAGCTGGGACAGGGGCATGTTCACCCCTGTGTTACACCACCTTTCCTTTTAACAACCCTCAATAAGTGTTTGGGAACTGAGGACACTATGTGTTGAAGCTTTGTAGGTGGAACTCTTTCCCGTTCTTGCTTGATGGACGACTTCAGTTGCTCAACAGTCCGGGGTCTCCGTTGTCGTATTTTGTGCTTCATAATGCACCACACATATTCAATGGGAGACAGGTCTAGACTGCAGACAGGTCTGGACTGCAGACAGGTCTGGACTGCAGGCAGGCCAGTCCAGTACCCGCACTCTTTTACTACGAAGCCCTGCTGTTGTAACAAGTGCAGAATGTGGCTTGGCATCGTCTTGCTGAAATAAGCAGGGACGTCCCTGAAAAAGACGTCGCTTGGATGGCAGCACATGTTGCTCCAAAACCTGTATGGACCTTTCAGCATTAATGGTGCCTTCACAGATGTGCAAGTTACCCATGATGCCATGGGCACAAACACACCCCCATACCATCACAGATGCTGGCTTTTGAACTCTGCGCTGATAACAATCTGGATGGTCTTCTTCCCCTTTAGCCCGGATGACACGACGTCCATGATTTCCAAAAACAATGTGAAATGTGGACTCGTCAGACCACAGCACACTTGTCCACTTTGTGTAAGTCTATCTCAGATGAGCTCGGCCCAGAGAAGCCAGTGGTGTTTCTGGGTGGTGTTGATATCTGGCTTTGGCTTTGCATAGTAGAGTTTTAACTTGCACTCGTAGACGTAGCGACCAACTGTGTTAACTGACGATGGTTTTCCCAAGTGTTTCTGAGCCCACGTGGTCATATCCTTTACAGAATGATGTCGGTTTTTAATGCAGTGCCGCCTGAGGGGTCGAAGGTCACGGGCTTTCAATGTTAGTTTTCGGCCTTGCTGCTTACGTGCAGAGATTTCTCCGGATTCTCTGAATGTTTTGATGATATTATGGACTGTAGATGATGAAATCCCTAAATTCCTTGCAGTTGTACGTTGAGAAACGTTGTTCTTAAACTGTTGGACTATTTGCTCACGCAGTTGTTCACAAAGTGGTGAACCTCACCCCATCCTTGCTTGTGAACGACTGAGCCTTTCGGGGATGCTCCTTTTATACCCAATCATGACACTCACCTGTTTGGGTACCCAAGGAGGAGAGAGTGGTGATTGGAGCGGACTTCAATGGACATGTTGGTGAAGGGAACAGAGGTGAGGAGGAGGTGATGGGTAGGTATGGAGTCAAGAAGAGAAATGTGGAAGGACAGATGGTGGTCGATTTTGTGAAAAGGATGGAAATGGCTGTGGTGAATACATATTTCAAGAAGAGGGAGGAACACAGGGTGACGTACAAGAGTGGAGGAAAGTGCACACAGGTGGACTATATCTTATGTAGAAGGCACCATCTAAAAGGGATTGGAGACTGCAAGGTGGTGTCAGGGGAGAGCGTAGCCAGGCAGCATCGGATGGTGGTCTGTAGGATGACTTTGGAGACCAAGAAGAGGAAGCGAGTGAAGACACAGCCGAAGATCAAATGGTGGAAGTTGAAGAAGGAAGACTGTTGTGTGGAGTTCAGGCAGGAGTTAAGACAGGCACTGGGTGGTAGTGAAGAGCTGCCAGATGGCTGGAAAACCACTGCAGAAATAGTGAGGGAGCTAGGAAGGTACTTGGTGTGTCATCAGGACAGAGGAAGGAAGACAAGGAGACTTGGTGGTGGAATGAGGAAGTACAGCAAATTATACAGAGGAAAAGGTTGGCAAAGAAGAAGTGGGATAGTCAGAGAGATGAAGAAAGTAGACAGGAGTACAAGGAGATGCAGCGTAAAGCAAAGAGAGAGGTGGCAAAGGAAAAGGCGTATGGTGAGTTGTATGACAGATTAGACACTAAGGAAGGAGAAAAGGACTTGTACCGATTGGCTAGACAGGGGGACCAAGCTGCAAAGGATGTGCAGCAAGTTAGGGCGATCAAGGATAGAGATGGAAATGTGCTGACAAGCGAGGAGAGTGTGCTAAGAAGGTGGAAGGAATACTTTGAGGGGCTGATGAATGAAGAAAATGAGAGAGAGAGAAGGTTGGATGATGTAGGGATAGTGAATCAGGAAGTTCAGCGGATTAGCAAGGAGGAAGTGAGGGCAGCTATGAAGAGGATGAAGAATGGAAAGGCAGTTGGTCCTGATGACATACCTGTGGAGGCATGGAGATGTTTAGGAGAGATGGCAGTGGAGTTTTTAACTAGATTGTTTAACACAATCCTGGAAAGTGAGAGGATGCCTGAGGAGTGGAGAAGAAGCATACTGGTACCGATTTTCAAGAACAAGGGCGATGTGCAGAACTGTAACAACTATAGAGGTATAAAGTTGATCAGCCACAGCATGAAGATTTGGGAAAGAGTAATAGAAGCTAGGTTAAGAGGAGAGGTGACGATCAGCGAGCAGCAGTATGGTTTCATGCCACGAAAGAGCACCACAGATGCGATGTTTGCTTTGAGAATGTTGATTGAGAAGCATAGAGAAGGCCAGAAAGAGTTGCATTGTGTCTTTGTAGATTTAGAGAAAGCTTATGACAGAGTGCCGAGAGAGGAGGTGTGGTATTGTATGAGGAAGTCAGGAGTTGCAGAGAAGTATGTAGGAGTGGTGCAGGATACGTATGAGGAAAGTGTGACAATGGTGAGGTGTGCGGTTGGAATGACAGATGGGTTCAAGGTGGAGGTGGGATTACATCAAGGATCGGCTCTTAGCCCTTTCTTGTTTGCAATGGTGATGGACAGGTTGACGGACAAGATCAGGCAGGAGTCTCCATGGACGATGATGTTCGCGGATGACATTGTGATCTGTAGCGAGAGTAGGGTGCAGGTTGAGGAGAGCCTGGAGAGGTGGAGGTATGCACTGGAGAGAAGAGGAATGAAAGTCAGTAGGAGCAAGACGGAATACCTATGCGTGAATGAGAGAGAGGACAGTGGAATGGTCAGGATGCAAGGAGTGGAGGTGACAAAGACATCTTAGTTTAAATACTTGGGGTCAACTGTCCAAAGTAATGGGGAGTGCAGTAGAGAGGTGAAAAAGAGAGTGCAGGCAGGTTGGAGTGGGTGGAGAAGTGTGTCAGGAGTGATTTGCGACAGAAGGGTACCAGCAAGAGTTAAAGGGAAAGTTTACAAGATGGTTGTGAGACCAGCTATGTTATATGGTTTGGAGACAGTGGCACTGACGAAAAGACAGGAGGCGGAGCTGGAGGTGGCAGAGTTGAAGATGCTAAGATTTTCACTGGGAGTAACGAAGAAGGACAGGATTAGGAACGATTATATTAGAGGGACCGCTCAGGTTGGACGGTTTGGAGACAAAGCAAGAGAGGCAAGATTGAGATGGCTTGGACATGTGTGGAGGAGAGATGCTGAGTATATTGGGAGAAGGATGCTGAATATGGAGCTGCCAGGGAAGAGGAGAAGAGGAAGGCCAAAGAGGAGGTTTATGGATGTGGTGAGGGAAGATATGCAGGTGGCTGGTGTGACAGAGGAAGACGCAGAAGACAGGAAGAAATGGAAACGGATGATCCGCTGTGGCGACCCCTAACGGGAGCAGCCGAAAGTAGTAGTAGTAGTAGAGATGACACTCACCTGTTTCCAGTTAACCTGTTCACCTGTGGAATGTTCCAGACAGGTGTTTTTTGAGCATTCCTCAACTTTCCCAGTCTTTTGTTGCCTCTGTCCCAGCTTCTTTGGAACGTGTTGCAGGCATCAAATTCAAAATGAGTGAATATTTGCAAAAAACTAAAGTTTATCAGTTTGAACATTAACTATCTTGTCTTTGTAGTGTATTCAATTGAATATAGGTCGAAAAGGATTTGCAAATCATTGTATTCTGTTTTTATTCACGTTTTACACAACGTCCAGACTTCATTGGAATTGCGGTTTGTATATATATTTTTTCCTACACCTATATTGATATTCCGCTCCTCATTTGTTGAGCACTTTTATAAGCACCATTGACGGAAAAAAAAAACAAACAATAATATACAGTGCATCCGGGAAAGTATTCACACCCCTTCACTTTCCCCACATTTTGTTATGTTACAGCTTTATTCCAAAATGGATTAAATTCCTTTTTTTCTCATCAATCTACACACAATACCCCATAATGACAAAGCCAAAAAGGTTTTGTAGAAATTTTTGCAAATTTATTAAAAATAAAAAACTGAAATATTGCATGTACATAAGTATTCACACCCTTTACTCAGTACTTGTTTGAGGCACCCTTGGCAGTTATTACAGCCTCAAGTCTTCTTGGGTATGAAGCTACAAGCTTGGCACACCTATATTTGGGGTATTTCTCCCATTCTTCTCTGCAGATCCTCTCCAGCTCTGTAAGGTTAGATGGGGAACGTCGCTGCACAGCTATTTTCAGGTCTTTCCAGAGATGTTCAATGGGGTTCAAGTCTGGGCTCTGGCTGGGCCACTCAGGGACATTCACAGACTTGTCCCGAAGCCACTCCTTCGTTGTCTTGGCGGTGTGCTTAGGGTCGTTGTCGTGTTAAAAGGTAAACCTTCGCCCCAGTCTGAGGTCCTGAGCGCTCTGGTGCAGGTTTTCATCAAGGATCTCTCTGTACTCTGCTCCATTCATCTTTCCCTCAATCCTGACTAGTCTCCCAGTTCCTGCCGCTGAAGAGCATCCCCACAGCATGATGCTGCCACCACCATGCTTCACTGTAGGGATGGTATTAGCAAGGTGATGAGAGGTGCCTGGTTTCCTCCAGATGTGACGTTTGGCATTCAGGCCAAAGAGTTCAATCTTGGTTTCATCAGACCAGAGAATCTTGTTTCTCATGGTCTGAGAGTCCTTTAGGTGCTTTCTGGCAAACTCCAAGCGGGCTGTCATGTGCCTTTTACTGAGCAGAGGCTTCCGTCTGGCCGCTCTACCATAAAGGCCTGATTGGTGGAGTGCTGCAGAGATGGTTGTCCTTCTGGAAGGTTCTCCCATCTCCACAGAGGAACACTGGAGCTCTGTCAGAGTGACCATCGGGTTCTTGGTCACCTCCCTGACCAAGGCCCTTCTCCCCCGATTGCTCAGTTTGGCTGGGCGGCCAGCTCTAGGAAGAGTCCTGGTGGATCCAAACTTCTTCCATTTACGAATGATGGAGACCACTGTGCTCTTTGGGACCTTCAAAGCTGTAGACATTTTTTTGTACCCTTCCCCAGATCTGTGCCTCGATACAATCCTGTCTCGCAGGTCCACAGACAATTCTTTTGACTTCATGGCTTGGTTTCTGCTCTGACATGCACTGTCAACAGTGGGACCTTATATAGACAGGTGTGTGCCTTTCCAAATCATGTCCAATCAATTGAATTTACTACAGGTGGACTCCAATCAAGATGTAGAAACATCTCAAGGATGATCAGTGGAAACAGGATGAACCTGAGCTCAATTTTGAGTGTCATAGCAAACGGTGTGAATACTTATGTACATGCAATATTTCAGTTTTTTATTTTTAACAAATTTGCAAACATTTCTACAAAACCTTGTTCACTTTGTCATTATGGGGTATTGTGTGTAGATTGATGAGAAAAAAAGGAATTTAATCCATTTCGGAATAAGGCTGTAACATAACAAAATGTGGGGAAAGTGAAGGGGTGTGAATACTTACCGGATGCACTTTATATATAGCAGCTGATGAGTGCGAGACGCATGAATCAGGCCTGTACTGCTATGCATTAAAACATTTTTTCCTGTATCCATGTTCACACACACACACACACACACACACACACACATATATATATATATATATAATCCAGTGATTCAAGTAAATTCTTTTTGAGACAACACAAGCCTGTTTCATGTCACAAGCAATCATCAACTGTGCGGTAATGATTATATGCAAATATCTGTGGAGATAAACCTTTATGTGTGTAGGTAAACGTTATGACACTCGTTTCTGCACTTTGCCCTTTTTTGCATATTGGGTGAGCTGAGCAAGGTTAAACAAATGCCATGGAAAAAAAACTCCACCTCATTTTAGTCTTTTTAAGCAGGGTGCGATTCCTAATCTTGTTAACGTACATGGTAAAGCAACAAATTTCCTCAAGAACAAATGTACTTCTTGAGGGAAAAATAAAAAAAGGAAGAAGAAGAAGAACGATTTCATTTATTGTTTGCAGTGGTGATGGACAGGTTGATGGACGAGATCAGGCAGGAGTCTCCGTGGACTATGATGTCTGTGGATGACATTGTGATCTGTAGTGAGAGTAGGGTGCAGGTGGAGGAGAGCCTGGAGAGGTGGAGGTATGCAGTGGAGAGAAGAGGAATGAAAGTCAGTAGGAGCAAGACAGAATACCTATGCGTGAATGAGAGGGAGGACAGTGGAATGGTCAGGATGCAAGAAGTAGAGGTGACAAAGGCGTACAAGGTTAAATACTTGGGGTCAACTGTCCAAAGTAACGGGGAGTGCAGAAGAGGTGAAGAAGAGAGAGCAGGAAGGTTGGAGTGGGTGGAGAAGAGTGTCAGGAGTGATTTGTGACAGAAGGGTACCAGCAAGAGTTAAAGGGAAGGTTTACAAGATGCTTGTGAGACCAGCTATGTTACGTGGTTTGGAGACAGTGGTGCTGATGAAAAGACAGGAGGTGGAGCTGGAGGTGGCAGAGATGAAGGTGATAAGATTTTCATTGGGAGTGACGAAGGACAGGATTAGAAACAATTACATTAGAGGGACAGCTCAGGCTGGACAGTTTGGAGACAAAGCAAGAGAGACAGCTTGGACATGTGTGGAGGAGAGATGCTGGGTATACTGGGAGAAGGATGCTGAATATGGAGCTGCCAGGGAAGAGGAAAAGAGGAAGGCCAAAGAGGAATGTTATGGATGTGGTGAGGGAGGACATGCAGGTGGCCGGTGTGACAGAGGAAGATGCAGAGGACAGGAAGAGATGGAAACGGATGATCTTTTGTGGCGCCCCCTAACGGGAGCACCCGAAAGTAGTAGTAGTAGTAGTAGGTGGCCCAGTGGTTAGCACTGTCGCATCACAGCAAGAAGGTTCTGGGTTCGAAACCCGGGGTTGTCCAATCTTGAGGGTCCTCCAAGGTCATCCTCTACGTTAAGTTTGCAAGTCCTCCTTAGCTATGCGGCGGGTTTTCTCCGGGTGCTCCGTTTCCCCCCTCCATCAAAAAGACATGCATGTTAGGGTTTATACTCCTGTGTGCCCCTGACTGAAGCATGGCAAGACGAACTGGAGTTGGTCCCCGGGCGCTGCACGGCGGCTGCCCACTGCCCCTGGCTACACAGCTAGCATGGGCTAAATGCAGAGAAGAATTTCCCCACGGGGATTAATAAAGTATATCACAATAAAAAAAATATATATATAAGCATTCTGCTTTATGGTCTGCATATAAACTGTCCAGGACTATTTAAGAAAGACAAATTTCGCCACCGGACTAGCTTACATTTCATGGACTCTCTACGTTTCTTTTTCAGTGCTAACACAACTGTTGTGATGAGAAACTGTATATTATGTCGTCTGTGAATGTTCTCATTCATCCAGGTCATGGTTATCCAACTATCTAGTCAGAAATGCACGAACTGAGGAAGCCTCTTGGTTGAGAGGTGAAACGTCTTCACGGATATATACCAAGTCCAGTTGCACTTGATTCAACTCCTTTGGCCAGCTCTAGGAAGAGTCCTGGTGGATCCAAACTTCTTCCATTTACGAATGATGGAGACCACTGTGCTCTTCGGGACCTTCAAAGCTGTAGAGATTTTTTGTACCCTTCCCCAGATCTGTGTCTCGATACAATCCTGTCTCGGAGGTCCACAGACAATTCCTTTGACTTCATGGCTTGGTTTCTACTCTGACATGCACTGTCAACAGTGGGACCTTATATAGACAGGTGTGTGCCTTTCCAAGTCATGTCCAATCAATTGAATTTACTACAGGTGGACTCCAATCAAGATGTAGAAACATCTCAAGGATGATCAGTGGAAACAGGATGAACCTGAGCTCAATTTTGAGTGTTATAGCAAAGGGTGTGAATACTTATGTACATGCAACATTTCAGTTTTTTATTTTTGATAAATTTGTAAAAATTTCTACAAAACCTTTTTGACTTTGTCATTATGGGGTATTGTGTGTAGATTGCTGAGAAAAAAAAGGAATTTAATCCATTTTGGAATAAGACTGTAACATAACAAAATGATGGGAAAGTGAAGGGGTGTGAATACTTTCCGGATGCACTTTATATATAAATTCACTACCATTTAGTTCGTCATTGACTCGTTTTGGGCCAGGGCATCATCCAAAGCGGCAGGATGAGGAGCCACGCAATAGTCATGCTCTTGCAGGCAGCTGCTGTCAACCATGATCCATCTCATTGCCAGAGGAGACCAGAGCTGGCAGAGGGGCTACAGCAGGACGCTCTGGTGCACCCACACACGTAGCCTGGGTGCGGGTTTGGAGTACTTATTCCACGCTGAGTGTGGGGACGGTGTCCTTATTGAGCCCCCTTCACACCTGTAGCTGGCACAGCGAAATCACCCAGCTCAAAATGCCGACTACACTTTTTTACTCTTGGTGACGGTAAATGCATCCCTCCGAATCTTCGCTAGCCACTTAGCTCTTTCCTCGCAGTTACTAGGGAATGAATGGAAACGTAAAGAGAATTACGGCGGGTCCGCGGTGGTGTAGCGGTCTAAGCAACGGCTTTGTGTCGATGCAGTTGCGCACTGGGGTCCGGGGTTCGCGCCCCGGTCTCGTCAGATCCGACTAAGGCCGGACTCGGTGAAGCAGCAATAATTGGCAACGCTCCCTTCGGAAGGGGGCGGAGTCGGCGTGTGTTCGTCACATGACTGCGTCTGTGTGCGTCGTAAAAAGCAGTGCTTCGGCCTGGAGTCGCCTTGTCACGAAAGGGGCGAGGTGTCTCCTTCGAGACTGCTGGCCGGAGAAATGCAGTTGGCGAACGTATGAAGTATGAGGGTGGGTGTTTGAATTAGAATAGGGAGCGATTGGCCACTAAATTGGGAGAAAAGGAAAAATCAGAAATAAATCTATAAAAAAAAAGAAAGAGAGAGAATTACAGCGAGCCAAATTCACACTCTGTGGCACACGACAGTGCTCAGCGGAGCCTGATTCACGGCGCTGATACTTGAACACCCATTTTTGCCCTGTTTAATTCATTGATTTTTCGGGCGAAATTGAGATTTTGGACGGGTAAGTTAGCGGCTACCTAATGATTCAGTAGGACGTAAGCATCCGGTTGTACCGGAAGTTCTTATGCAAAGAGATACACCCGGAAGTTCCGCAGCGCGACATTAATTCACCGAGCCTATTCAGTTTCTGGATGCTAAAAGCTTGTCACTGGTCATGCGAAAAGTAGTGGACAATGGACGGAAAGCGCTAAAGATTTTGAGAGACTGTTATGCAGGCAAAGGTAAGCCACCTATAATTAGCCTTTATACAGAACTGACCTCCCTTCAAAGGTCAAGCCGGAAGAGTGTACATGAGTGTTGGTGTGTTGCCTGACGGTGATTCATTAAAACCGGCAAAAGCTAAATAAAGCCTCCATCGCAATTGTGTACATGGTCTGACATTTACATGGTCAAACTTGCGTTGTTTTTAACAGTTCATAATTACATTTACCAAACATTTACCGAATATTTAAAAAAAGTTTTTAAATTAACATAAAAAAGTCATGGTGGTTCAACATGGGGTAATTATACTGAACATGAAAGAAGTGCTTTCAATTAACATAAAAAGTCATGTTTGTTAAACAAATAAGAATTTTGTATATTGCACATAAATTATTCTTAAAAACATAACTTTAATACGTGCAACCGATGTACATAACTTTTTTTTAATATAAATCCAAGCGACCTTTTTTTCCCCAGTGTGATGTGTGATGAAAGCACCTTGCTGAATATGGAGCTGCCAGGGAAGAGGAAACGAGGAAGACCAAAGAGGAGGTTTATGGATGTGGTGAGAGAGGACACGCAGGTGACTGGTGTGACAGAAGAAGATGCAGAGGACAGGAAGAAATGGAAACGGATGATCCGCTGTGGCGCCCCCTAACGGGAGCAGCCGAAAGTAGTAGTAGTAGTGCGATGAAAGCACTGATAACTGATAAGACCCAGTTATTGATTTTCCAAAGTTTTGTGGATATCAAGGGCAAAGAACTTAAGACTGAGTTGTTGAGCCTACTCGAACTCACAGAGAAATGTAGTGCTGACAACATTTCTAAGGCCATCGTTGACCATGTTGATCGTGAGAACTATCCAACCAAAAAGCTAGTCAGTTTTACATCGGATGGTGCCGCTGTGATGCTCGGACACAACCAGCAGGGGGAGGGCAACGTCGCAGCTAAGCTAAAGCAGCAATTTGGAGAGTTGTTTGTGCAGCATTGCGTGACACAAGGACGGGTACTAATGTCTGGAGGTGCAGAAAAAGAAATACCAGTCTTTGTAGAGGACACTATAAACGCTACGTTGTCACAGTTCAGTGGCCCAGCGAGAAAGAAGGAGTTCTCCCACATCTGTGCTTTAAATGATGAATTGTTATTCGTCCTTCGCAGCGACGAGGACCATCTAGTCATCCTGTGATGGATGACTGATGACTTGCGCGATGATTTAAGTGATGAAGAGTTGCGCATCATCAACCCCGCTCTCTCGTCCGAGACCACGTACTACCTGTGGCAAGACTAAGCGAGACGACTGGCAATGGAGACGGATGCAGATTTTTCCTCAGGGTTTCTCCCTGAAGCCTTTCCCCGTAGACGAGTACACCCGCAAAGCAGTGAAGGTTTTAAATCAGAGTTTTCCTTCTCCTAGATGAACTGCCTGACAAGGCTGATGAGCTTCATCTACCCGGGAAATGATGAAGAATACAACCCCCTGGTCACTCACACAAAAAATTCGGTGGCTGATCCTTGCAGCCTGTGTAGAGCACTTCGTGGAACTTCGAGCCAGCCTCGTCCTACAGTTTGAGAGCATTGCAAATGGAAGCGAGGGTTCTGTTCGCTATCGACGAAGTTGCGGTACATTTGGTGACATGCTGCACAATCCCAAATTCATTCTGTACTTACTGTTTCTCAACTGGATTTTTCCACTGCTGGCTAGAAAGAACGAGAAACTACAGAAGGAGAACGTGAGTTTGTACTCTGCCTAGAATAATGTAACCGAGCTATTTTCTCGCCCGGTGCGGGATTCGACACGGGGTGTACTGCACCACAAGGCGACATCACTAACCGCTCGACTAAAGGGTCAGACCCTCTAGTTCAGGGGTGTCAAACTCCAGGCCTCGAGGGCCGTTATGTATGCAGGTATTTGTTGCAACCATGCACTACACCACCTGATTAAACTAGTTCCTTTCCCAAATCAGGTGGTGTAGTGCACGGTTGCAACAAATACCTGCAGACACTGCGGCCCTCGAGGCCTGGAGTTTGACACCCCTGCTCCAGTTGATCGGCCAGTGGGTCTTATTAGTAGTTTGCAGTCGTCACCCTCTCCCGGAAGCGCGCCCTCGCACTTTGTTATTCCCGCGCTCCAAAGAGACTTCTGAGGATCTGCACACTTCTGGATCCCACCGCTGCCACCAATGTAACCGAGCTGTTTTCTCGCCCGGTGCGGGATTCGACATGGGGTGTACTGCACCACAAGGCGACATCACTAACCGCTCGACTAAAGGATACAATAACATCCGGAAATACATGCGTGTAATTCTGAATCCATTCCTGTTGAACAGAAACGACCACACCTGGTTTACTGATCCGAGACACTTGACAATTCCAAACGTGAGTTTGAACGGATTCATTGACGAATTCAAATGTGAACACCATCTCTCAGATTCAGAGATACTGAACTTCAACATCACGTTAGTCAACGATGCAAAGAAGCTACAAAGTGCCTCTGGGACGAGATTCCCAGAAAACAAATGCTCTTTCTTGATCCCCTGAACCCCAAACCCAACATCACGCAGAGGTTTATAAAAAACGTGTCTGGTCCCGAACTGCAGTCACAGTACCTCGTCTTTTGCGAAGATGATGGCATAAAGACATTATTCATGTCTGACCGATGCAGCAGTGACCTGGTCAAATTCTTGTGCCATCTGTTTGAGAACAGCGAGGAGTACAATGGACCGAGCAAACTTGCAGCACTCCTGCTCACATTAAGCCCAGACACCTGCAGCTGTGAGCGAGGTTTCGGTCATATGAACGCTGTTAGATTTTAAATACGAAATAAACTTGGAGCATGCCGCATTGATGCCTGTCAGGATTGTCACCTGCCCATATACAACGGCTGACTTTCCAGTCTGCAAGTTTTCATCATAACAAGGTAGGGCACTGCTTCTTCATGTCAGAAATACTATCATTTTAAAATCATGTAGTATATTAAAACATGTAGTATGGCACATTGTGAGGTCTAGCATGCAATTATTTGTTTTGGTAATATTTGACCACTTCACATTTTCTATGTCCGTGGTAAAAATCGCATTTTGACCAAAAAGGCCGTCACAAGCCGACCCGGTGATGACCCCTGCACTGGACACACGTCAGTTGGGGGGGGGGGCACATCCCAATTCAACGTTTTCAAGGCAAAATATTATTTGCCTAATGTTATTCATTTTTAAGGGTATTTAGTGAAGCCAAAGAAACAACTTTAACAGTTAGCGACCAAACCTAGCTCTCAGTTGTGTTTTATTGTCTTCTCAATGTGAAGACACTCGAGGATAAGGGAACAGATTAGATGGGTTTAACCTATTTGCATAACTGTACAGAATTTTATAGCCCAGGAAAATGTGCTGATAAACTTCCACATGGAGGTTGGATTCATTTAAAAGGGACCTCTGTCCCAGCTGGATCTCAGACTTGTGAGGGTCATCATCGACAGCAATGGCTTGGCTGATACTTCTTCTCCTGTCGCTATGGGCTGGTGAGTATTCAGTAATGTCTGCCTTGTGTGTCACACTTCTGATGATTCATGTTACTTTTTTTTGCGTTTACCTTGTCGTGTTTGTATTGTTGGAACTGAGGAATGTTTGTTGAGTTAATTTCATGTGTTTCAGCGGAGGGTTTTGCCAGCACAGCATTCCCATTATTCACATTACATCAGATTACTGCTTTAAAGAGTACTATCACCCCAATTACCAGCGGTGCGCTGCCCCTTTGTCATCTTTAAAAGATGCTCGGGGCGTCCGGGAAACGTGGCGGTCTATTCCGTTGAACACGGCCATCGCCGGTTCGAATCCCCGTGTTACCTCCGGCTTGGTCGGGCGTCCATACAGACACAATTGGCCGTGTCTGCGGGTGGGAAGCCGGATGTGGGTATGTGTTCTGGTCGCTGCACTAGCACCTCCTCTGGTCAGTCGTAGCGCCTGTTCGGGGGGGAGGGTAACTGGGGGAAATAGCGTGATCCTCCCACGCACTACGCCCCCCCCCCTGGTGAAACTCCTCACTGTCAGGTGAAAAGAAGCGGCTGGCGACTCCACATGTGGTAGTCTGCAGCCCTCCGAGCATCAGCAGGGGGGTGGAGCAGCGACCGGTAGGGCTGGGAAGAGTGGGGTGATTGGCTTGATACAGTTGGGGGAAAAAATGGGGGACCCCCCCCAAAAAAAAGATGCTCAGAGACAGGATTTTCTTTTTTCTTTCTTTCCAAAATATCACCAAAATAACATTCAATCTTGAGACTTGTTTCATGTGCTCGTTAGTAGGTCACGACTGAAGACTGAAAAGGGAAATACTGCATCGATGAACAATCAAGAGGATTGTTAGTTACCTTGTTTCCTTGTTAGTTACCTTGTTAGTTACCTTGTTTCCTTGTTAGTTACATTGTTTCCTTGTTAGTTACCTTGTTAGTTACCTTGTTTCCTTGTTAGTTACCTTGTTTCCTTGTTAGTTACCTTGTTACCTTGTTTCCTTGTTAGTTACCTTGTTTCCTTGTCAGTTACCTTGTTACCTTGTTTCCTTGTTAGTTACCTTGTTTCCTTGTTAGTTACCTTGTTACCTTGTTTCCTTGTTAGTTACCTTGTTTCCTTGTTAGTTACCTTGCTTTTCAACATATAATGAGAACTTACTGTTTATTCTATTGCACAAAATATTTGGTGGGTCCTGGGCCTAAAAGTGTCTCCACAGGTGGGTGACGGCATGAGAAAGATGGGAACCTCTGTGTAAAGGACAGAAGCAGCATTTTTTCCTCTTAATTTATCAAGAGTTACCTCCAAGAACTGCTTCATATCTTCTTTCAGTTTCAAGATACTTGCAAACTGGCATGTTGCATCTTGTTTTGAAGAGCATCTGTACTCCTTTTTTACTGATCTTTCTATCGATCAATCTATCTATCGTTTGATTTGTTCATTGATAATATTTTTGTCAGTTTTATTTTGGATTAGAGCAAACTCTGGTGAGTCATGACAGCTATCAGCTGTGTTTGTATCCTCCACGTTAGCAACCCTTCAGCTCACTCGGTGCTTTTCTCCCCCCCGTGGCTGATCTCCTCTCCCGTTTGTGTTGCGAGTAATTGGTGGACAACGCTCCTTCTCCTTCAGATGTCACTTTGGGAGGTGTGGAGAAAAGGATCATTGGAGGTCATGACTGTGGAAAAGATGAACGGAAGTTTCATGTCCGTCTGAGCATAGGTGGCCAACTTGAATGTGGTGGATCTCTGATCAGTGATAAGTGGGTTCTAACTGCAGCTCACTGCTGGCTTAAAGTGAATGATCAGAGGTGAGAAATGAATAACTAACTTAAAACTGTGTGATAGTGTGTGACTTTCTCTACGATGATGTTAAGAGAACTGATCTGTATCTTAAAGGATGTTAATGGGCAGGAGAAAACAAGTTTAGATGTGTTATCCATGATGAAGAAAGGGACAGAGTTTGCTGAACTGGGTTTTTAACCTCCAAAATGTCAGGAGTCTTGAAGCAGAACCAGGAGTACATCCATCTGGTGGCACAAGACAAACGATAGCAGAACACAAGATATATATGGAAGGTACAAATAAACATGACATCATGCTGCTGAAGCTGTCGACAGCTGTGACAGGGATTGCACCAGTGGATCTACCCGACTGTACGAAGAGTGTTGTACCTGACCCAAAGAAGTGAGTTATTTATTCATTTATTTATTTTACTTGACTAAGTCTGCTGAAAACATACCATGCTCTTTCCTGTGATTGGCTGCTACAAACACAATTCCACACGAAGACGTGGATTAACCAAATAAAATTACAGTCTCCCACAGTTGGCGATGGCGATATTAAAAGATTGTGGTTTCTAACCTTCCAACTACGAGATGTTTAAATAGCTCTTAGCCTCCATTCCATCCACAATCATGATGCCATCATTTACAAGCAGTCTGGATTATCTTTGGGGCTGCTTTTCATGGGAATGAATTTCTGTCATGTCTTTTGCCTGATTGTAAATGTGCCCAAATTCACTTCTTTCTTTTTTTTTGGCACACATTGTTCCACAGTCCTCAAACCAGCGGTGGGGTCAAAGTTCAGGTCGCTGGCTACGCTAACTATGTTGGAAAACCTGGAGAGGTAAAAGCAGGTAAGGTTATGGTGGCACTGCAATCTAAAGAACACAGTATATATGTTTCAAATACGCTGTGAGTCCTAAATCTGTCTCATTAGCTTTATCAGATTATGCACCCTTCCTCTCTCTCATCTTTAACACATACAAGCTATGGCTGCTACTGCAGATACACCATGTAGACAGTGTTAAGAAGATGACGTTACAACAACTTGACAAGCACAGATCAGGCCTGGTCATTATCAGGGACTCTACACGTTTTCATTTCTACTTTCAATTTTAAGTTGTCATCTTTACAATTCATTTTTAGTCCTGATCAGTGACGGGATTTTGGCTGACATGAAGTCTTTACTGTCTGTAGTTGATATTTGGTCTTCATAACCAGGACTGACTGCATATAACGTTTTATTTTGTTAGTGAGCACAGTGGAAGTTATTTCATTGCAAAACCATTTGCACCGGTCGGTTTCTGCAGATACAGAACTCCAGCATCCTCTCATCACCGTGTATTTTTCTAGACATCCCACAACACCTCCCTGCCACCCTGCAGTGTGTCGACATGGAAACGGTTGCGTGTGACGACGATACTGTTCAGGGTTTCGTGCGGCGCCTTTTGTGCGGCAAAACATCAGGTGGAGTTGATACCTGTCCGGTGAGTAAAGTTTTTCTTTTCCAAGAACTATAATCTCACGGCTGCTTGCTGAAAAAATTGCCCGGAGGAAGATAAGGAATATTTGGTTGCACCTTTTGAATATGTCAAATGAATGGAGAGAGAGAAAATAAACAATGCCGTGTGGAAAGTTTTATTTTATTTTTTTCAAATTCCTTTGACTTTCAATGTGCTCAAAAACTAAAGGTGGCTTTTACCAGGAGTGAGTATTTCACTTTTCTTAAAAGCAACTTTGATGCCGCTTTCCAAGACGTGTTGCTCTCTGACTCCATCTTCTCTCGGTGCTTTAGGGGGATTCTGGTGGAGGGGTGGTGTACGACAAGAAGATTTATGGTGTCCACAGCGGGAGTGGGACGGCGATCTGTAGTTCACCAGCCGACTTCATGGATGTCTGCAGGTACTTGGATTGGATCAAGACAACTATCCAGGGTTAATGACTCATAATAATAAAGAATAAATGTTGAGATCTCTCATCTCCCTACAAGAACATGTTGTCATTGCTTTCTTCTCTTTATTTAAGTGTCTCATTATTAGTTTCGCTGTAATGTAGATACTGCTTTGCTAATGGAACAATGCAGTTTGCAGTGAACACTAGTGAGGTTTTCTCACCTGTGTCCTGTTTCACAATGCTTCACAGAACCAATGAAAGGACAGGAGACAAGTGAGAAATGGCCTGTGAATAAAAACACAGAGTGATTAAACTTCAGAAAGGTGCACACGGGCGTCCGGGTGGCGTGGCGGTCTATTCCGTTGCCTACCAACACGGAGATCGCCAGTTCGAGTCTCTATGTTCCCTCCGGCTTGCTCGGGCGCCCCTACAGACACAACTGGCCGTGTCTGTGGGTGGGAAGCCAGATGTGTCCTGGTCACTGCACTAGCGCCTCCTCTGGTCGGTTGGGGCGCCTGTTTAGCGGGGGAGGGGGAACTGGGGGGAATCCCACGTGCTGCGTCCCCCTGGTGAAACGCCTCACTGTCAGGTGAAAAGAGGCGGCTGGCGACTCCACATGTATCGCAGGAAGCCAGGGGCATAACGAGGGGGGTGGGTGCAGAGGGTGCAATGCACACAGGCGCTGCATCAGCGGGGGCGCCAAAAGGCCGTATGCAAAAAAAAGATCATAACTAAAAATATAACATGTAACTATATGCGGCGCATGTGTGCATTACACCCTCTGCACCCCCCCCCCGCTGCGCCCCTGCAGGAAGCATGTGGTAGTCTGCAGCCCTTCCCGGATCGGAAGAGGGGGTGGAGCAGCGACCGGGACGGCTCGGGAGAGTGGGGTAATTGGCCAAGTACAACTGGGGAGAAAAATCCACAAGAAAAAGGGAAAATAAAAGCTGCAGACTTTACAGAGTAAATGTGTGAGCAACAGTAGCCTACTCACCAAGTCAGGCCAAGTGTGTTCGGATCAAATCAAGTGTGGGTTTTTTAGTCAGGCACACACGTGTGCAAATGAAACAAAGGAGGCTTCTCACAGGTCCCACATGGTGTAACAGTTAACATCTGCTGGACCAAACAGTAGACCCGGACTTCATATGGGTCCAGCATTAGACAGGCAGCAGCATCCTGGCTCGCTCGGAGATCTGAGCGCCCAGGCCTCCACCAACTGCACATCCGCGTGTCATGCCTCTCTGACGCATGGGCCAATACCCTGCAGGGCCGCACGGTGGCGCAGTGGTTAGCGCTGTTGCCTCACAGCGAGAAGGTCCTGGGTTCAAACCCCGGGCCATCCCAGGTCCTTTCTGCGTGGAGTCTGCATGTTCTCCCCGTGTCTGCGTGGGTCTCCTCCGGGTGCTCCTGTTTCCTCCCACCACCAGAACCAGAATCAGAACAATGGGCTAAAAATCACTATTCAATTCAATTCAATGCAAACTTTATTGCAGACTCGGGGTCCACAGCAGACAAAGACAAATAGGTAAAAGACAAACCCCAGACAATACAGAGTAAACACAATAAAATAACATAAATGGAACAAGTCAGTGTGTTATAAGGAGGCAGCTATACCAGTGGTCCCACAGCCGGGCTTGGTAGCGTGTGGCCCTGAATCTTATATTAGTCAAACTCTTGATGTTCACATATCAGAGTCATTGGGCCGGCAAATACATTTATACATAAGATTTCTTAGAAGAGCCTGAAAGGTACTGACTCCTGCAGCCACAAACATTTCACTTGCACTACACCATCTGGGTCTTTTTAGCAGTATCCTCATGGCATCACTATAAGCCACTCGAAGCCTCGGTAAGCTTGCTTTTTATAGTGTGACCACAGGGGGGCAGTATAAAGTGGCGTACGATATGTAGTGTGACCACAGGTGTGCAGTATAAAGTGGTGTACGATATGTAGTTTGACCACAGGGGGCAGTATAAAGTGGTGTACGATATGTAGTTTGACCACAGGGGGGCAGTATAAAGTGGTGTACAATATGTAGTTTGACCACAGGGGGGCAGTATAAAGTGACGTACAATATGCTCTGAACAGAGACGTCTTCACACTAACTGAACACATGCCAAACTTGCGTGAGGGTGTTTGCTTGTGCATACATCATGCGGCATTGCCTATAAATATCATCATCGTCTGTCATTTGTTCAGTAATATGGTGCCCAAGATATTCCACCTTATTACACACCACAAGGTTACTATCAGACAATTTAAAATCAGGAAATGTTAGATCAGTGTTTCTCAACCCAGTCCTCAAGGAACCCCTATCCTGCAGGTTTTCATTGTAACCCTGCATAGGTAGCCCTGATTGTACTTACTCGACCAATCATCTCGCAGCACTTAATTATGCAAGGTGTGCAACAACTGACAAAATTAATTGCTGATTGTTTTAATAACTACAAACAGGTACCTATTCAGGGTTGCAAAGAAAATATGCAGGATAGGGGGTCCTTGAGGACTGGGTTGAGAAACACTGTGTTAGATGATTGACCTCTTTGGTTCTGCAGATCATGACAACACTCTTCCTAGCATTGTATTTGATAGCATGCTGCACACCATACACAGAACATATATCAAGGAGCTGCAGGAGAAGCAAACAAAAAACAGATGGACTCTGGACGAGCGGCACATACAAGTCGTACATGAAGCCCAACAACACGCTGCAGTGTGTCCATAGAGAAAGCGACCACCCACCCTCCGTCCTGCAGAACATCCCAGAAAGCATTAATAGAAGACTCTCAAACTTATCACCTAATGAGTCCATCTTCAATGAAGCTGCACCGCCATGCCAAGGTGTATTACAAAAGAGAGGCTACAATTCTAAGCTCAAATACAGCCCACCATTACACACTGACTGCCAGCAGACCAACAAAGGTAGCGGAAAACGAAACATGGCCTGGTACAACGCCCCCTACAGTGATACCGTGGCCCACAGTTTGTTTTTAAACGTTTGAATAAGTGCTTCACCCCGGACCACCACCTGAGGAAGATATCCAACAGGAACACCATCGACATTAGTTACAGCTGCATGCCCAACATTCAACACAACATATCGTCCCACAACCTGTCATGTACCGGTTTGGCATGTAAGGGCACCCGTATGTATGTGACGTCACCTGTTGACGTGGGGAGAAGCGCGAGGAATATTGTTCGGGCAGTCTTGCAATACGGTGGAATAAAGCAAGCCACGTTAGGCATTGTGTAATAACGGTGTGCCTAATAATTTATTATTAATGACACCTAAATAAGCATATAGGTGGGAATAACGGATCAGAACAATGGCGACGAGTGATGTACCGAGCCTAAGCTAAGTGATGAGCTTAAGTTCGTAACGTTTAGTTAGATCTGAAGTGTAGCTAACAGTTGTAGCTAGCTAGCGCGGCAGCATGGAAAAGACAGCATGCGTACCGGCGTTTGATTGCTACTCCGACCCGGCGACTTTGGGGCCGCGGTGGACAAGATGGCTAATGTCATTTGAACTGTTTGCTGATGGGAAAGGTCTGATCATCGATGATAACACCGAGGATGCAGTGAAGCAGCGCCGGAGAGCAGCACTTCTTCTGCATCACGCAGGTCCAGACACACAGGACATCTTTTCTACTTTGGACGGCACCGGAGAGGTGACTGATTATGATGCCGCTGTTGCAGCTTTGAACAGATATTTCGTGCCTCAAGTAAACGCTACATTCGCACACGAAGGACACTTAGGAATTGTCGGAACTAAACAGCACCTCAGGAGCAAAGTCTGGTGGCCAACAATGGACAGAGCAGCCGAGAGACATCGTAGGTCATGCCACGGATGCCAAGTTGTTGCTCGGCCAGACGCACCGGAACCGTTAAGACCAACAGAGTTACCAGAGGGGCCCTGGCAAGATATTGCCATTGACTTACTCGGACCCCTGCCGACAGGTGACTCGATTCTAGTTGTAGTTGATTACTACAGCCGCTACTATGGGTATGACGTGTTAAAGTCCACAACCACGTCAACAGTGATAGACAGTCTAGAGACAATCTTCAGTCGACATGGACTTCCCGTCACACTGAGGTCGGACCAGAGTCCTCAGTTCAAATCAGAGGAGTTCAGTGAGTACTGTGACACCAACGGAATCAAGCATGAGAAAACAACGCCACGATGGGCGCAGGCGAACGGCGAGGTAGGACGTCAAAACGCCTCGCTGATGAAGAGGATTCGCATCGCTGTTTCAGATGGACTCAGTTGGAAGCGAGAACTTAGAAAGTATGTGTCAGTATACCGGAGCATCGATCACGCGACCACAGGGAAGAGTCCCGCGGAGCTGCTCTTCAAAAGAAAGATGAGGGGGAAGCTGCCAAGCATCACAGCAGCACACGCTGATCTGGAGGTAAGAGACAGAGATGCAGAACAGAAAGGACAACCAAAGATCTGTGCAGACGAACGGCGTCACGCCAGGTACTCGGATGTCAACGTCGGTGACACGGTCCTGGTGAGACAAGAAAAGACTGATAAACTGACAACACTATTCAACACAACGCCACACAAGGTGGTGAGCAAGTCAGGAAACCAAGTTGTCGTCGAATCTCCAACCAGAGCCAGATACACACGGAACACAACATTCGTGAAGCGATACACCAGTACTCAGGAGACACCTGCTGGAGCAGAGGCATCACGGGATGCCGAGGACCAGCAATGACCCCCCGGCCGGGGGCAGACAGGCCTCCAAGAGAGAGACGCTTGCCATCGAGGCTGGCAGACTATGATATGACATAGACTGGAGAAATGTAAAAAAAAAAACTGTTGGGTCAAGTTCAGTGACGATTGTTGTTTGATGATGCAAATGTGAAATTAACATGTTAAAAGGTCTTATATGTTTACAGACTATTCATAAGTGAATATGTGTTAATGGAGAATTAATACATGGTTCTAATTAAGGTGAAAGCATACAGAATATGTGGTATGTGTTTTGGTTAGGAAAGTTTTGATACTGTCATTATATGGGTTCATATTTTTGAATTGAAAATAACCTGAAGTTTATATCCCAGAAAAGGAGGGATGTCATGTACCGGTTTGGCATGTAAGGGCACCCGTATGTATGTGACGTCACCTGTTGACGTGGGGAGAAGCGCGAGGAATATTGTTCGGGCAGTCTTGCAATACGGTGGAATAAAGCAAGCCACGTTAGGCATTGTGTAATAACGGTGTGCCTAATCATTTATAATCAACGACACCTAAATAAGCATATAGGTGGGAATAACGGATCAGAACAGGCAGCTTGTTATCAGGTACAGGTGGGGTGTACTTACCTTCAGCACTAACACAGAGGACGCCTTCTCTCTCCGTGTCGTGAATTCAGCTTGTGCGTGTGCATTAGCATCTGCGGCTAGGATATCCGCCTCCATTAGCAGGCCCCATAGTCCTTTCTCCTTCAGCAAGTGTTCCATCTGACATTTCCACGTTGCCCAGTTCTCTGGTCCGCTCAGCTTGTCAATAAACAGCTTATCTTCCATTGTGAATTCCACAGCACCGTTTATCTCACACAAAACTCCGTGTAAAGCAGCCTTTTAGCGACACTCTGGGCCCATAACCTATTTCTTTTTCACGCGTTTATTCAGAAAGCTCAAACCGGAACTACAAGCAGACACAAACCGGAACTACAAGTAGACACTAGAACAGTGGTTCTCAACCTTTTTGGGGTCCTGGACCCCCTGCGTATTTTTGATCTACCCCGAGGACCCCTCCACCTGATCTTGGGGGAGGGGGGTTGCAATTTGATAGAAACAGTAGAAACTGCATTTTAAATTGCATTATAGCATTTATTCACTCTTTGGGACAAAAATAAGAGCTTTCAGTTGTAACTTAGATATAGTTAACATAACAGAATTCTTATGCAGTAACTTTCAGATATATGTAACAACACAGAATATGTATTCAGTAACTTTCAGATATATGTAACAAAACAGAATATGTATTCAGTAACTTTCAGATATATGTAACAACACAGAATATGTATTCAGTAACTTTCAGATATATGTAACAACACAGAATATGTATTCAGTTACTTTCAGATATATGTAACAACACAGAATATGTATTCAGTAACTTTCAGATATATGTAACAACACAGAATATGTATTCAGTAACTTTCAGATATATGTAACAAAACAGAATATGTATTCAGTAACTTTCAGATATATGTAACAAAACAGAATATGTATTCAGTAACTTTCAGATATGTGTAACAAAACAGAATATGTATTCAGTAACTTTCAGATATATGTAACAACACAGAATATGTATTCAGTAACTTTCAGATATATGTAACAACACAGAATATGTATTCAGTAACTTTCAGATATATGTAACAAAACAGAATATGTATTCAGTAACTTTCAGATATATGTAACAGCAGAATTTTTATGCAGTAACTTTTAACAATGCAAACGGGAGCGAGATCTCTTATTAAAATACAACGAATTACACTTGTGAAACAGATGTAATTAGAGAAAAAAGTTCCGTTACCCTTTATAGTTTAGGTAGATAAAGGTCTCAGTCACATTTGAGTAAAATAATCCTATTTCTATAAATGTCATAGGATCTTTTTTTAAAGATATTTTATTTTCACGGACCCCTTGCAATTACACCACGGACCACTAGGGGTCCGCGGACCCCCGGTTGAGAAACACTGCACTAGAGGACAGTACAGCGCATTAGCGACACCCATTGTCAAATTACTGTATTACAACACACACACACACACACACACACACACACACACATATATATATATATATATATAATGATAACGGCAATACTTGCCACTGAGTGTGAACTGACCAAACAGATGGACTTTAAAGACATTATAAAGGACTTTGAGTCCAGTAAGACAAGGAAGATGGCTGGATAAGAGGCAAAGACGAAGCCATAAGGTAAGAAACTGCATGTGTGGTGTAAGTGTAGCAGATCTTTGTTGACCTTGGTGTGTTTAAGTGTGTCAGAGTTCTATGATGGTGTGTGTGTGTGTTTGTATTTGTATTTGTGTGAGCACCTTTGCCTATGCAGTCCCCGTTACTGAGTAAATCTCTTTCAGTTTACTTGTAGGAGAGCGAGTGAGCGCCCACATACATTCACTGGACCTGTTCAGGGGCCGAGCCATTTCTGTGGGCAGGCCTGTACCTATCCACTCGTGCCCCTTCTTGTACCCAGAATTCCCCGGGCATTACCCAGCTCACAATCTAGTGAATGAGTTTCTCCAGAGGAACCAGTTTAAGGGTGATTCTTCAATTAAGGGCGGTTTTCTGTCCCCGGGGTAGATTTTCAAGAAATTAAATTTTTTAAATCAATTATTGTCTTTTTTTTAGAGTTAGGTTTTGTTAGCTATGAAAGAAAGAAAAAAGATTTGTGTCTCAATTGTGACATTTTAATGCTTTTTCAGTCTGTTGAAAAGTCAAATGTGCCAGAATTTCACTGTTGGGGGCTTGAGGTTGGAAGGAGATGTGCGGTTTTTTTTTCCCTTTCCAAAACCAAAATCAAACCCTGAGAAGTAGACTGTGGGTAAGGGTATTATAGCGAATTCGGGGGTCAACGCAACCACAGAGCCTGCCGCGGCCGGGAAGCGAACCCATATCGCCCGCACCGCAGGAGACGTCGCCAACCGCGCCACTAAAGGGTCAGACCCGCCAGCCAGCGGCCAGCGTGTCCACTTCTCCATGTACGTTACACTATGTTGGACGTCCTCAAATCCAGTGGGACCCCGCAAAGATCAACAAGCACAGCTTTGTCTGCTCCAAGGTAAGTAATTACTCTTATTAACCGTAAAATAACGTTATGGTGTTGTTAGCAGACGTTAGCTTGTTAACCTAAATCGTGGTAAGGTACGCTGCTAACGTTAGGGCCTATGGCCTAGTAGCTATCCGTGGCGCTAGCAAGCTTAGCCAGCTAAGCTAACGTGGCTACGGTCTGGATATACAGCTCCGGGTTGCAACGTTGGTAAAGTTAGCCTAAATGTTAGCTTTGTTATTCGGGAGCCAGCCAGCTTGCTAACGTTAAAGAGTTACAGTCAGGCCCTAGCCAACCAAGTGGGTAACGTTACCTCGATGTCAAAATGTAATACGGTTTTTTCATTACTATTGTAAACTACTAATAAGACACGTTAGCTCCTAGTTAACGGCTCTGACCCTTTGGCCGAGCGGTTAGTGATGCCGCCTTGTGGTGCAGTACATCCGTATCGGATCCCGCACCGGGCAAGAAAATAACCGGTTAACACTATTTCAGCACTTTGTCAATGGGAATTTCACTCATTTAAAAACAAAACTCTTTCTTGCGCTTTTACTTGAGCACTGGTTTTGCTCTTAGATGCTAGTTTAGAGAGAAGATGCGCTTATGACCTCTGACGACTAGTAGTTCTCCTTGTTTCCTACGTTAAATGCACTTATTGTAAGTTGTTTTGGATAAAAGCGTCGGCTAAATGACTGTAATGTCATGTAATGGGAAGCCCAGTCCCGAGTACCCAAATCCAGCTTCTGCTGTTCCTGATGGTAGAGGACATTTCTGTAGTCAGATGTCGACCACCCCCAACTAAAAGGTAAGTTATATAAGTCAAATTACAACTAAGTTGTAGAAAGACTTAATAGCTATTACATAAATGTCGTCTGCATGTATTGTATGTTTCAATATAGGAAGAAATTGACAACGGATGCATGAAATGGTAATACATGAATGGATCAGTTTGTGATTCAGTATGCAACAAGCTCAAGCTTAATTAACTAACAATAACAAAACATGTCATAAGTGAATTCCCAAAACTCATTTTGTGTCTTAGACTAAACAATGACTTTCATTAATTAAATGTCTAACACAACATCAAAGCAACATCAAATAATTGAATTGATAACACCACCTTTCATATTTACAGAGTCAGGTGTGATCTACAAGGTGTTTCCACAGACGACACAGGAGAGACGGCAACAGAATCATTAGTGGAGGATACCGCTACAGAGGAGAGATCTCTGTCTCTCACACAAGTCAAATTACTGTAATGAATTAGCATTTTAGCATATTTTTTTAGCCTTATTAATTGTTTACTTTGCAGTGTTGAACCGCTTAAATCTTGTATTATATTGTGAATGGTTTTCTATGTTAATAAGCTGCGGCTGCCCACAAATCATAATAAATGAATCTTAATCTTTATCAAGTTTTTCTCAAGTGCTTTACCTGGTAGCTCAAGCCACTTCCAAGAGGGTACTTCTCCTGACCTACTTCTGCATCTTTTGGGGGCTTGTTTGCTCTGTAGCTCATAGGTGTCCCTGCCAATCCTCTCAATAACTCGAAATCCTCATCTGTAACTTCAGACAAGGCCCTGCAAGATACAAAAATCATATATCTGTCTACTTGTGTCATCAGATCCAGAGTACAAACGCCACAGTAAGGTACATGGTTTATCACATTTTTGTAGAAGAAGCAAGCATTTGGGTGATAAAAATTATCACAGGTGGTCACTAATGAAAACACAGCCGTGTAACATGTAATCAGGGGACAGCCTTCTGGAAATGCAGGGGCAGGAATACAGTTAGTCTGATGATATTTCTATCTTTATTTCTAAAGCCCAAATGAAAACCAGCTCACCTGTCATTGCTGTCGTGACAGAAGATGGGTCTCTGTTTTCAGTTCGTCTTGGCCTTTGCCACCACAACAGGCAACAGCTGTTGTGGGCTGTGGTGTTATTTTTACACCCCTTGGCTTATGCCACTGTTGTGGCAAGCTTGTGGAGGACTGGGCTGACACACTGCTGATATTGTGTGCTTTACAGAGGTCCAGGGTATGGATAAGTCCGATGAGATGGGCGCACAAACCTGTGGAGCTAACCAGAGTAATGTCGTTACCTCACACTATAGACTACTATTGTTATGTTAGTTATCTAATGCTAGCTAACTGACTACTTAATGTAATGTTATATAGGCCTACTGCTTTTGCTTCTTAATGATTGTAATAGTGAGTTGAGACCTACCCAGCTTTACAGGAACAGTGTTGTTGCCTTAATGTCGTTGTCCTCTGTCTCAATGCCAGGTGATGCGGTGGTTCACTTTTACTCTTTGATCTGTAGGCTTTAGCTTCTATCTTTTTTTTTTAATGCCATTTGGTGCTTAGTAAGTTTGATATCCTGAATATATCCTTTGTTGGACTTCAGCTCACTCTACCAACTCATCTTCATCTATGTGAGAGCGTAGTTCTGCGTGTTTGTTGATAAAGCAATAGGAGAAGATGTTCGGTCTCAAAACCATCCGTTTTATTTAGCAGTAAATGGATAAAGCATACAGAGCTCTGGGTCTAGATCTTCCTATCCCTGACAAACAACAAATTGTGTCAGTTCACGAAGTCTGACCCCCTCTCCTTTCCCTGACCCAGTCTTTATACTATGCAAAGTGTTGACTGAATATGGATGTGTGATCTTCTTTCTGATTGGTCCGTTCATCTGACTCCGTTTCCGCCTCACTGATATCCGGACTCCAGGTAATCTTCTTCTCCATCTGTGTTACAGCTGCCGTCGTAAAATCCTGTTCCTATCTCTGAAACCACAAATCACAGCACATTTCGTCTCCACTCCCCCCTGACCACAACACTTCCAGTGTCCCCCTTTCCCATTCAGAGTCGCCAACCCTATGCAAGGTCAGGGACCCTCACACCTTCCATGGAGACAGACATCTTGTCTCTACTCCCCCTTTACTACAACATCCTTACCACAACATCCTTATTGCTCCCTTTGTTATTCAGAGTCGCTAACCTTATTTAGGGTCAGTGACCCTCACACCTAATTTACTCTGCGACCCTCTGTCTGCTAACATACTCAGTACTTTTCCACTGCCACTATAGACCCTCCTGTCCTTGTAACAAGCCCTGTTCCTCATGCATATGTTTTCCCAATGATTAATATATCCTTATATCCCTTATTCCAATTAATACATTGCAATCATCATTATTAAACATCACACCATTACATTTATCTACACCTTCAAATGCATATTGTAGACCCTTCTGTCTGAAATCGCTTTTTTGTTTTTTCCAAAATTTTGACAATATTTCTCCAGGGAGTGCAGTTAGCGACAGTGGGAGCACCATGCTGGCTCTGAAAGCCAAACAGACTTAGCGACAGTAACTAAGGGGGGCGGGCCTTAGCGAAGGGTGAATTGTTAGACTTTGTGTTGAACGTAATTGTTTTTGCTGTTGTTTTTTCCGTTTGTTTAAATACATCCATTGTTTCAAGTCCCAAGTAAGTTCCGTAGTAGTCCTATTATCCATGACGCCCACTAGCATAGCATTCATGAACACGCAGTGCCGGATCTTGACCATGGTTTGCTCATTCGCATAGCCTAGAGGCATGATGGGAGTAACACTACTTTTGAAACTCTCCTGAAATTTTATTCACAATAGTATATAATACAAAATCAACCCAGCCACTGAGGATGCACAAGCCAGTGCATTCTTAGTGGCAGTCCCAAGCCCGGACAAATGGGGAGGATTGCGTCAGGAAGGGCATCCAACGTAAAATCTTTGTCAAATCAAATATGCGGATCATAAATAAGATTTCCATACCGGATCGGTCCAGGCCTGGGTTACCAACGACCGCCACCGGTACTGTTAACCAGCAGGGTGCCGGTTGAAACTATGCTACTGTTGGGCGAAGGAGAAGGAGAGGGGGAAGGCATTTCCAGAGGCAGCTAGAGAGGAGGAATGGTAGGCGTGTGGAGGTGAGAGTCGGAACTTTGAATGTTGGCACTATGACTAGCAAAGGGAGAGAGCTGGCTGACATGATGGAAAGAAGAAAGGTAGGCATACTGTGTGTGCAAGAGACCAGGTGGAAGGGGGGTAAGGCCAGGAGAATCGGAGGTGTGTTCAAACTCTTCTACCATGGTACGAATGGGAGGAGAAATGGGGTAGGGGTAATTCTGAAGGAAGAGTATGTCAAGAGTGTGCTGGAGGTGAAGACAGTGTCAGACAGAGTGATGAGTATGAAGCTGGAAATCGAAGGTGTATTGCTGAATGTTATCAGCGCATATGCCCCGCAAGTTGGGTGTGAGATGGATAAAAAAGAAGAATTCTGGAGTGAGTTGGACGACGTGATGGAGAGGGTACCCAAGGAGGAGAGAGTGGTGATTGGAGCGGACTTCAATGGACATGTTGGTGAAGGGAACAGAGGTGATGAGGAGGTATGGAGTCAAGGAAAGAAATGTGGAAGGACAGATGGTGGTCGATTTTGCGAAAAGGATGGAAATGGCTGTGGTGAATACATATTTAAAGAAGAGGGAGGAACACAGGGTGACGTACAAGAGTGGAGGAAAATGCACACAGGTGGACTATATCTTATGTAGAAGGCATAAAAGGGATTGGAGACTGCAAGGTGGTGACAGGGGAGAACATAGCTAGGCAGCATCGGATGGTGGTCTGTAGGATGACTTTGGAGACCAAGATGAGGAAGCGAGTGAAGGCACGGCCGAAGATCAAATGGTGGAAGTTGAAGAAGGAAGACTGTTGTGTGGAGTTTAGGCAGGAGTTAAGACAACCACTGGGTGGTAGTGAAGAGTTGCCAGATGGCTTGGCAACCACTGCAGAAATAGTGAGGGAGACAGCTAGGAAGGTACTTGGTGTGTCATCAGGACAGAGGAAGGAAGACAAGGAGACTTGGTGGTGGAATGAGGAAGTACAGCAAAGTATACAGAAGAAAGGGTTGGCAAAGACGAAGTGGTATAGTCAGAGAGATGAAGAAAGTAGACAGAAGTACAAGGAGATGCAGCGTAAAGCAAAGAGAGAGGTGGCAAAGGCAAAGGAAAAGGTGCATGGTGAATTGTATGACAGGTTAGACACTAAGGAAGGAGAAAAGGACTTGTACTGATTGGCTAGACAGAGGGACCGAGCTGCAAAGGATGTGCAGCAAGTTAGGGCGATCAAGGATAGACATGGAAATGTGCCAACAAGCGAGGAGAGTGTGCTAAGAAGGTGGAAGGAGTACTTTGAGGGCTTGATGAATGAAGAAAATGAGAGAGAGAGAAGGTTGGATGATGTAGGGATAGTGAATCAGGAAGTTCAGTGGATTAACAAGGAGGCAGTGAGGGCAGCTATGAAGAGGATGAAGATTGGAAAGGCAGTTGGTCCTGATGACATACCTGTGGAGGCATGGAGATGTTTAGGAGAGATGGTAGTGTAGTTTTTAACTAGATTGTTTAACACAATATTGGAAAGTGAGAGGATGCCTGAGGAGTGGAGAGGAAGCATACTGGTACCGATTTTCAAGAACAAGGGCGATGTGCAGAACTGTAGCAACTACAGAGGTAGAAGTTGATCAGCCACAGCATGAAGATTTGGGAAAGAGTAATAGAAGCTAGGTTAAGAGGAGAGTTGATGATCAGCGAGCAGCAGTATGATTTCGTGCCATGAAAGTGCACCACAGATGTGATATTTGCTTTGAGAATGTTGACTGAGGAGTATAGAGAAGGCCAGAAAGAGTTGCATTGTGTCGTTGTAGATTTAGAGAGAGCATACGATAGGGTGCCGAGAGAGGAGGTGTGGTATTGTATGAGGAAGTCAGGAGTTGCAGAGAAGTATGTAGGATTGGTGCAGGATATGTATGAGGGAAGTGTGACAATGGTGAAGTGTGTGGTTGGAAAGACAGATGGGTTCAATGTGGAGGTGGGATTACATCAAGGATCGGCTCTGAGCCCTTTCTTGTTTGCAATGGTGATGGACAGGTTGACGGACAAGATCAGGCAGGAGTGTCCATGGACGATGATGTTCGCAGATGACATTGTGATCTGTAGCAAGAATAGGGTGCAGGTTGAGGAGAGCCTGGAGAGGTGGAGGTATGCACTGGAGAGAAGAGGAATGAAAGTCAGTAGGAGCAAGACGGAATACCTATGCGTGAATGAGAGGGAGGACAGTGGAATGGTCAGGATGCAAGGAGTGGAGGTGACGAAGGCATATGAGATTAAATACTTGGGGTCAACTGTCCAAAGTAACGGGGAGTGCAGTAGAGAGGTGAAGAAGAGAGTGCAGGCAGGGTGGAGTGGGTGGAGAAGAGTGTCAGGAGTGATTTGTGACAGAAGGGTACCAGCAAGAGTTAAAGGGGAGGTTTACAAGATGGTTGTGAGACCAGCTATGTTATATGGTTTGGAGACGGTGGCACTGACGAAAAGACAGGAGGCGGAGCTGGAGGTGGCAGAGTTAAGATGATAAGATTTTCACTGGGAGTAAAGAAGAAGGACAGGATTAGGAACGAGTATATTAGAGGGACCGCTCAAGTTGGACGGTTTGGAGACAAAGCAAGAGAGGCAAGATTGAGATGGCTTGTACATGTGTGGAGGAGAGATGCTGGGTATATTGGGAGAAGGATACTGAATATGGAGCTGCCAGGAAAGAGGAAAAGAAGAAGGCCAAAGAGGAGCTTTATGGATGTGGTGAGGGAAGACATGTAGGTGGCTGGTGTGACAGAGGAAGACGCAGAAGAGAGGAAGAAATGGAAACGGATGATCCGCTGTGGCAACCCCTAACGGGAGCAGCCAAAAGTAGTAGTAGTAGTAGTAGCAGTAGTGTTATGATTTTCAGTCACATGTAATAGTTACCTATTCTAATAATAACACTAGCCTATTGACATTTAAGGGTAGACAGGAATTTCAGCCATCTCACCATCGACCGCTGAGAACCTATAGTGTGGCTCCCTCAGTAACAGACATGAGGCACGAGGTCTTGGTTAAAAAACGGGGCTTTGCTCTTGGACAGATCAACCCGTGAGAACTGGGTTGGAAGAGAAAATAAAATAAAATAAATAAAAATACAAGGAACGAAATGCATGTATGTGTCTTGTTTTCACAATTCTGAATTTCCTATAGTAGCTATACAACAGGTTGCATGTTAGCTAGCTAGCACATACATAATATTGCTCTCCCTCAGCTTTCTTGCTCTAACAGACCTTGACCATATCAGAAAACACTACCACACCCACAGCTCTGTCTGATGTTTACTCTTTTTCTCACACTCCCAGAGCTGGGAGGCGGGGTGGTGGTACTGGCCTGCTAATCTCCCTGAAATGGAAATACTCTCTTGTTTCCATTCCACAATTTTCTCCGCCCGCTTTGGAATTTCATGCTGTTACTGTCTCTTATCCAGTCAAACTCACCATTGTGGTTGTGTACCACCCACCAGGCCCCCTTGGTGTATTTCTGGAGGAGCTTGACACACTTGTCTCGCACTTCCCTGTTGATGATTCTGCACTTATCCTTCTCGGTGACTTCAACATCCACACTAACGAGCTAGATCCTCTTCTCTCTTTCCTCTCCTCCTTTGACCTTCACCTCTCACCCACTCCTCCTACCCACAAGGCCGGCAACCAGCTGGACCTTATCTTTACTAGACACTGTCCTATTTTCAATCTCTCTGTTACTCCTCTCCAGCTCTCTGACCACTATTTCATGTCCTACTCCCTCTCCCCCCTCCTTCACCCCCTTCAGCCCCTTCCCCTACCCACATGGTTTCCACCTGTAGACACCTCCGCTCTCTATCCGCCACTGATCTTTCTTCCTCTGTTACCTCTATCCTCCCTACACCTGCATCTTTCTCTCTCCTACCCCCTGACACTGCTACTAATCTTCTCTCTATCCTCTTCTCTTTCCTGGACAATCTCTGTCCCCTCACCCCAAGGCCTGCACGCCAAACTCCACCTGCCCCTTGGCTGACCGACTCAGTACGTACTGACAGACGGAGCCTGAGAGTGGCAGAGCGCAAATGGAGAAAAGGCAAACTCCCAGATGACCTTCTCAACTTTCAATCTCTCCTTTCAACTTACTCCTCCTCCCTTTCTGCTGCTAAGGCTGCCTTCTATCGCTCTAAAATCCTATCCTCTGCCTCTAATCCTAAGAAATTCTTTGAAACCTTCTCTACACTTCTTCAACCGCCACCTCCTCCTCCTATTTCCTCCCTTTTCCCTGATGACTTCACTAACTTCTTTGACAAGAAGGTAAACGACATCAGATCCTCCTTTTCCCACCACCCGGTTAGCGCTGCTTGCACTATCCCACCCTCTGCACCCTCCCTCACCTCTCCACGTCCCACCCTATCCCACCTCGCTCCCCTCTCCCCCAATGAGGTTCTAAACCTCATCACATCCAGTCGCCCCACCACATGCTTCCTTGACCCGGTCCCCTCTCCTCTTCTTCAGTCTATAGCACCTGAACTCCTTCCCTATCTAACCCACCTCATCAACACCTCCCTCCAGACAGGATGCTTTCCATCTGCCTTCAAGACGGCTAGAGTCACCCCCCTTCTCAAGAAACCATCACTTACCCCCTCTGACGTCAAAATCTACAGACCAGTTTCCCTTCTACCCTTTCTATCCAAAACTTTCGAACGTGCTGTCTTTAACCAACTTTCTTTGTACCTCCACCAGAACAACCTCCTGGACCCCAACCAGTCTAGGTTCAGGGTGGGTCACTCAACAGAGACGGCCCTCCTTCCAGTGACAGAATCGCTGCACTGTGCGAGAGCCAACTCTCTCTCCTCTGCCCATATACTCCTGAACCTGTCAGCTGCGTTCGACACAGTGAACCACCAGATCCTCCTCTCTACCCTCGAGGGGTTGGATGTCACAGGCTCTGCGCTGTCAAGGTTTGCAACCTACCTGACGGGTCGCTCCTACCAGGTGACATGGAGGGGATCTGTGTCGGAGCCTCGCAGACTGACTGCAGGCGTTCCACAGGGTTCGGTTCTGGGTCCTCTCCTTTTCTCCCTGTACACGACATCCCTGGGGTCTGTTATTCGCGCGCATGGCTTCTCTTACCATTGTTATGCCGATGACACCCAGCTGATCTTGTCCTTTCCTCCCTCTGACACACAAGTAGAGACACGCATTGCTGCGTGCTTGACTGACATCTCGGAGTGGATGGCGACACACCACCTGAAGCTCAATCTGGACAAGACAGAGCTGATGTTCCTCCCGGGGAAAGGTTGCCTGCACCGAGACCTGGCCATCACCATTGACAACACCGTGGTGACGCCAACTCAGACTGTGAGGAATCTGGGTGTGATCCTGGACGACCAACTGTCGTTTGCTGAAAACGTTGCATCGGTTGCTCGCTCCTGTAGATTTCTCCTCTATAACATCAGGAGGATTCGCCCATTCCTCATCGACAAGATGGCACAGGTGCTCATCCAGGCTCTGGTCATCTCCCGGCTGGACTACGGCAACTCCCTCCTTGCCGGCGCCCGGCGTCGGCCTTCAGACCTCTGGAGCTTGTTCAGAAAGCTGCAGCTCGTCTAGTGTTCAACCATCCTAAGTTCTCCCACACAACTCCCCTTCTCATGTCCCTACACTGGCTCCCAGTAGCTGCTCGCATCCAGTTTAAGACTCTTGTGCTAGCCTACAGGGCAGTGAAAGGAACAGCTCCTTCCTATCTCCAGGCCATGGTCAAGCCCTACACCCCCGCCCGACCACTTAGTTCTGCTGCCTCAGGATGCCTGGTTGCCCCATTGCTCAGAGGCCCTTGCTGCTGATCAACCCGGTCACGGCTCTTTTCTGTCCTGGCCCCACAGTGGTGGAATG
>NC_079215.1:5635082-5670082 GCF_029633865.1 Lampris incognitus | reverse complement strand
AAGTACTGAGTAAAGGGTGTGAATATTTATGTACATGCAATATTTCAGTTTTTTATTTTTAATAAATTTGAAAAAAATTCTACAAAACCTTTTTGGCTTTGTCATTATGGGGTATTGTGTGTAGATTGATGAGATAAAAAAGGAATTTAATCCATTTTGGAATAAGGCTGTAACATAACATAATATGGGGAAAGTGAATATTTTCCAGATGCACTGAATATATATATATATATATATATATATATATATATATATATATATATATATATATATATATATATGATACCCTGTTGAATATTTAATTACATTTTAAATATTTCTATTAAATTTAAAACCTAAATGAAAAATATTTAGTTCAAAACAAATACTTAAATGAAATCTTAAATCTGGGGCTTTAGATTAAAGATTTAAATTAAATCTCAATGTTCATTTTACGGTTTGCAACATTTAGCAGTTTGCTATCAGAGTCTACATTCAAATTAAATAAACCTGAAAAAGTACATATCCAAGATTTAGATTTAAGTTAAATATTTATATCTGAACGAAAGATTTATTATATAAGTTACATATTTAACAGCAAGCTAAATGTTTGTGTCAATGACACAGATATAACATTGAACTTAATTTGTCAGAATATATTTAATTAACAGAACAGATTTAGGATACCAGCCAAATATATATTTTACTATTCAAATATTAAATTACTTGTCTTATATTTAGATGCTATATATTTAGCTAGATGTTTTATATATATATATATGTATGTATGTATGTACACTACCGTTCAAAAGTTTGGGATCACCCAAACAATTTCGTGTTTTCCATGAAAAGTCACACTTATTCACCACCATATGTTGTGAAATGAATAGAAAATAGAGTCAAGACATTGACAAGGTTAGAAATAATGATTTGTATTTGAAATAAGATTTTTTTTACATCAAACTTTGCTTTCGTCAAAGAATCCTCCATTTGCAGCAATTACAGCATTGCAGACCTTTGGCATTCTAGCTGTTAATTTGTTGAGGTAATCTGGAGAAATTGCACCCCACGCTTCCAGAAGCAGCTCCCACAAGTTGGATTGGTTGGATGGGCACTTCTTTGAGCAGATTGAGTTTCTGGAGCATCACATTTGTGGGGTCAATTAAACGCTCAAAATGGCCAGAAAAAGAGAACTTTCATCTGAAACTCGACAGTCTATTCTTGTTCTTAGAAATGAAGGCTATTCCATGCGAGAAATTGCTAAAAAATTGAAGATTTCCTACACCGGTGTGTACTACTGCCTTCAGAGGACAGCACAAACAGGCTCTAACAGGTACTATTTAATGAAGATGCCAGTTGGGGACCTGTGAGGCGTCTGTTTCTCAAACTAGAGACTCTAATGTACTTATCTTCTTGCTCAGTTGTGCAACGCGGCCTCCCACTTCTTTTTCTACTCTGGTTAGAGCCTGTTTGTGCTGTCCTCTGAAGGGAGTAGTACACACCGGTGTAGGAAATCTTCAATTTCTTAGCAATTTCTCGCATGGAATAGCCTTCATTTCTAAGAACAAGAATAGACTGTCGAGTTTCAGATGAAAGTTCTCTTTTTCTGGCCATTTTGAGTGTTTAATTGACCCCACAAATGTGATGCTCCAGAAACTCAATCTGCTCAAAGAAGTGCCCATCCAACCAATCCAACTTGTGGGAGCTGCTTCTGGAAGCGTGGGGTGCAATTTCTCCAGATTACCTCAACAAATTAACAGCTAGAATGCCAAAGGTCTGCAATGCTGTAATTGCTGCAAATGGAGGATTCTTTGACGAAAGCAAAGTTTGATGTAAAAAAAATCTTATTTCAAATACAAATCATTATTTCTAACCTTGTCAATGTCTTGACTCTATTTTCTATTCATTTCACAACATATGGTGGTGAATAAGTGTGACTTTTCATGGAAAACACGAAATTGTTTGGGTGATCCCAAACTTTTGAACGGTAGTGTATGTATATGTATATGTGTGTATATGTGTGTATATGTGTGTGTGTGTATATATATATATATATATATATGTGTGTGTGTGTGTGTGTGTGTATATATATACACATATATACACACACATATGTATGTATGTATATGTATATATATGTATATATATGTATATATATATATGTATGTATATGTATGTATATCCATCCATCCATCATCCAAACCACTTATCCTGCTCTCAGGGTCATGGGGATGCTGGGGCCTATCCCAGCAGTCATTGGGTGGCAGGCATGGAGACACCCTGGAAATCCACTGAGAAACCTCTACAGAGCTATAATTGGATCCTTTCCGATCTCAAAATTGCGAGGTCAAGTTAAGGCAATTTTATTTGTATAGCCCAATATCACCAATTACAAATATGCCTCAGTGGGCTTTACAGCAACACAACATCCTGTCCTGAGACCCTCTCATCGGATAAGGAACAATTCCCTACAAAAACCCTTTAACAGGGAGAAAAAACAGGAAGAAACCTCAGGGAGAGCACCAGAGGAGGGATCTCTCTCCCAAGATGGACAACGTACAATGAATGTTGTGTTAACACAATTTACACAATACAACATTGAAAGAGGATAACAGAATTATAATGGTATCATAAAATATATGAAGAATATGATGAGCAGGATGTCAGGCAGTGTCCAGACGCCACTGGAACAGCCCAGGACCCGAGCCACGTGACCACCATCACCATGTTAAAAAGAAAAAGAGTCACGCATCTTAGTGAGAGAAGGATGTAAAATGAAAACAGGATACCAATTTATATGGATTTATAAGGTATATAAAAAGAAGACGTGATGAGGGGGATGCAAAGCAGTGTCCAGGTGGTGACCACCATCACCATGGAGACCTGGGAGGAGGACAGGCTGCACGTGCACACAAGGGAGACTCACATGACACCATTCACACTCACAGAAGAGGAGAAAGGAGAGGACATCATTCAGAGAGAGAGAAAAGACATGTGAGGGAAGAGGACAGTTTGCAATAGTCAATAATCTATACGCTGTAATCTGGTCGGCAGAACAGTGGTTGGTAAATTCATTGAGACAGAAACCGACCCACCACCCAGTCCAGGTTGTGGAGCACTCAACTTAAAGGCAGCTAATTGTAAGCTAAGGTAAAAAGATGAGTTTTAAGTCTGGATTTAAAGACTCAACAGACTCTGATGGTCTGATGGCAGCAGGCAGGTTACTCCACAAGAACGGGGCCCGGTAGGAAAAGGCCCTGCTGCCACCAGCTGACCTCTTTTTAACTTGGGGTACACACAGGAGCCCTGTATTTTGGGAGCGAAGAGCTCGGGATGGACTGTACGGTTTAAGGAGATCAGAAAGGTAAGATGGGGCCAGCCCATTTAGGATTTTATAAGTCAGCAGAAGCACCTTGTATTCTGATCTAACGTGGATAGGAAGCCAATGAAGGGAGGCAAGAATTGGTGTAATATGGTCAAATTTCCTAGATTTAGTCTGGATTCTAGCAACGTAATGTTGTATGTTCAATGTAATGAAGATGGCCTGAGACGATACACACCTGAGAAAATTAGGTCTTCAGCCAAAGCTGTTTCCATCTGCTCTTACATGACGGAAGTAGAATACGTTTAAAACAGTTTGAGTTGTAGGTCAAAATAAACATCAAGGGGCTGAGACGTCATAACCTCTTTGCATTTCAGGAAATGTACACAATATATACAGGCGTCTGGAGCTGTGGCGCTGCAGTGGGATGATGCTGAAATAATATAAAAACAAATGGTACAGCACCAGCATTGACTCGCCAGTTTGCCACAACATGTGTGGAAACGTCCGTCCTCAGGAAACTCTTTTGTTTTTTTAAAAATGATGTCATGTGGGCGTCCGGGTGGCGTAGGGTCCAATCCATTGCATACCAACATGGGGATCGCCGGTTCGAATCCCCGTGTTACCTCCCACTTGGTCAGGCGTCCCTACAGACTCAACTGGCCGTGTCTGTGGGTGTGAAGCCGGGTGTGGGTATGTGTCATGGTCGCTGCACTAGCGCCTCCTCTGGTTGGTCAGGATGCCTGTGCAGGGGGAGGGGGAACTGGGGGGGGGTAGCGTGATCCTCCCATGCGCTACGTCCTCCTGTTGCAACTCTCTGTCAGGTGAAAAGAGGTGACTGGAGACTCCACGTGTATCGGAGGAGGCATGTGGTAGTCTGCAGCCCTCCCCGGTATCGGCAGAGGAGGTGGAGCAGCGACCGGGACGGCTCGGAAGAGTGGGGTGATTGGCCGGGTACAACTGGGGAGAAAAAAAAAGAGGGGGGGTCCATCCATTATCAAAGCCGCTTATCCCAATCGGGGTCACGGGATGAGATACCCTGGACAGGCTGCCAGGCCATCACAGCCCCCCCCCCCCCACACACACACACACATACAAACCCAATTCCAATGAAGTTGGGACGTTGTGTAAAACGTGAATAAAAACACAATACAATGAATTGCAAATCCTTTTCCACCTATATTCAGTTGAATACACTACAAAGTCAAGATATTTAATGTTCAAACTTTATTGGGGTTTTTTTTTGCAAATATTCACTCATTTTGAATTTGATGCCTGCAACCCGTTCCAAAGAAGCTGGGACAGGGGCATGTTCACCCCTGTGTTACACCACCTTTCCTTTTAACAACACTCAATAAGCGTTTGGGAACTGAGGACACTGCTTGTTGAAGCTTTGTAGGTGGAATTCTTTCCCGTTCTTGCTTGATGGAGGACTTCAGTTGCTCAGCAGTCCGGGGTCTCCGTTGTCGTATTTTGTGCTTCATAATGCGCCACACATATTCAATGGGAGACAGGTCTGGACTGCAGACAGGTCTGGACTGCAGGCAGGCCAGTCCAGTACCCGCACTCTTTTACTACGAAGCCCCGCTGTTGTAACACGTGCAGAATGTGGCTTGGCATTGTCTTGCTGAAATAAGCAGGGACGTCCCTGAAAAAGACGTCGCTTGGATGGCAGCATATGTTGCTCCAAAACCCGTATGGACCTTTCAGCATTAATGGTGCCTTCACAGATGTGCAAGTTACCCATGATGCCATGGGGCACTAACACACCCCCATACCATCACAGATGCTGGCTTTTGGACTTTGCGCTGATAACAATCTGGATGGTCTTCACTAACACTAACCGCTTCGGAATAAGGCTGTAACATAACACAATGTGGGGAAAGTGAAGGGGTGTGAATACTTTCCGGATGCACTTTATATATAGCAGCTGATGAGTGCGAGACGCATGAATCAGGCCTGTACTGCTGTGCATTAAAATATTTTTTCCTGTATCCATGTTCACACACACACACACACACACACACACACACACACACACACACACAAACACACACACACACACACACACACACACACACACACATATATATATGTATATATATATATATATATATATAATCCAGTGATTCAAGTAAATTCTTTTTGAGACAACACAAGCCTGTTTCCTGTCACAAGCAATCATCAACTGTGCGGTGATGATTATATGCAAATATCTGTGGAGATAAACCTTTATGTGTGGAGATAAACCTTTATGTGTATAGGTAAACGTTATGACACTCGTTTCTGCACTTTGCCCTTTTTTGCATATTGGGTGAGCTGAGCAAGGTTAAACAAATGCCATGGAAAAAAAACTCCACCTCATTTTAGTCTTTTTAAGCAGTGTGCCAATTCCTAATCTTGTTAACGTACAGGCTAAGGGAACAAATTTCCTCAAGAACAAATGTACTTCTTGACGGAAATTTTTTTTAAAAAAAGAGGAAGAAGAAGAAGAACGATTTCATTTCATTTATTGTTTGCCGTGGTGATGGACAGGTTGATGGACGAGATCAGGCAGGAGTCTCCGTGGACTGTGATGTCTGTGGATGACATTGTGATCTGTAGTGAGAGTAGGGTGCAGGTGGAGGAGAGCCTGGAGAGGTGGAGGTATGCACTGGAGAGAAGAGGAATGAAAGTCAGTAGGAGCAAGACAGAATACCTATGCGTGAATGAGAGGGAGGACAGTGGAATGGTGAGGATGCAAGGAGTAGAGGTGACAAAGGCGTACAAGGTTAAATACTTGGGGTCAACTGTCCAAAGTAACGGGGAGTGCAGAAGAGGTGAAGAAGAGAGTGCAGGCAGGGTGGAGTGGGTGGAGAAGAGTGTCAGGAGTGATTTGCGACAGAAGGGTACCAGCAAGAGTTAAAGGGAAGGTTTACAAGATGGTAGTGAGACCAGCTATGTTATATGGTTTGGAGACAGTGGCACTGATGAAAAGACAGGAGGTGGAGCTGGAGGTGCCAGAGTTGAAGATGATAAGATTTTCATTGGGAGTGACGAAGGACAGGATTAGAAACAATTATATTAGAGGGACAGCTCAGGTGGGACAGTTTGGAGACAAAGCAAGAGAGACAGCTTGGACATGTGTGGAGGAGAGATGCTGGGTATACTGGGAGAAGGATGCTGAATATGGAGCTGCCAGGGAAGAGGAAAAGAGGAAGGCCAAAGAGGAATGTTATGGATGTGGTGAGGGAGGACATGCAGGTGGCTGGTGTGACAGAGGAAGATGCAGAGGACAGGAAGAGATGGAAACGGATGATCTTTTGTTGCGCCCCCTAACGGGAGCAGCCGAAAGTAGTAGTAGTAATAGTAGGTGGCCCAGTGGTTAGCACTGTCGCATCACAGCAAGACGGTCCTGGGTTCGAAACCCAGGGTTGTCCAATCTTGAGGGTCCTCACAGGTCATCCTCTACGTTAAGTTTGCAAGTCCTCCTTGGCTATGTGGCGGGTTTTCTCCGGGTGCTCCGTTTCCCCCCCTCCATCAAAAAGACATGCATGTTAGGGTTTATACTCCTGTGTGCCCCTGACTGAAGCATGGCAAGACAAACTGGAGTTGGTCCCCGGGCGCTGCACGGTGGCTGCCCACTGCCCCTGGCTACACAGCTAGCATGGGCTAAATGCAGAGAAGAATTTCCCCACGGGGATTAATAAAGTATATCACAATAAAAAAAAAATATATATATAAGCATTCTGCTTTATGGTCTGCATATAAACTGTCCAGGACCATTTAAGAAAGACAAATTTCGCCACCGGACTAGCTTACATTTCATGGACTCTCTACGTTTCTTTTTCAGTGCTAACACAACTGTTGTGATGAGAAACTGTATATTATGTCGTCTGTGAATGTTCTCATTCATCCAGGTCATGGTTATCCAACTATCTAGTCAGAAAGGCACGAACTGAGGAAGCCTCTTGGTTGAGAAGTGAAACGTCTTCACGGATATATACCAAGTCCAGTTGCACTTGATTCCACTCCTTTGGCCAGCTCTAGGAAGAGTCCTGGTGGATCCAAACTTCTTCCATTTACGAATGATGGAGACCACTGTGCTCTTCGCGACCTTCAAAGCTGTAGACATTTTTTGTACCCTTCCCCAGATCTGTACCTCGATACAATCCTGTCTCGGAGGTCCACAGGCAATTCCTTTGACTTCATGGCTTGGTTACTGCTCTGACATGCACTGTCAACAGTGGGACCTTATATAGACAGGTGTGTGCCTTTCCAAATCATGTCCAATCAATTGAATTTACTACAGGTGGACTCCAATCAAGATGTAGAAACATCTCAAGGATGATCAGTGGACACAGGATGAACCTGAGATCAATTTTGAGTGTCATAGCAAAGGGTGTGAATACTTATGAACATGCAATATTTCAGTTTTTTATTTTTAATAAACTTGCAGAAATTTCTACATAACCTTTTTGACTTTGTCATTATGGGGTATTGTGTGTAGATTGATGAGAAAAAAAAGGAATTTAATCCATTTCGGAATAAGACTGTAACATAACAAAATGTGGGGAAAGTGAAGGGGTGTGAATACTTTCCGGATGCACTGTATACATAAATTCACTACCATTTAGTTCCTCATTGACTCGTTTTGGGCCAGGGCATCATCCAAAGCGGCAGGATGAGGAGCCACGCAATAGTCATGCTCTTGCAGGCAGCTGCTGTCAACCATGATCCATCTCATTGCCAGAGGAGACCAGAGCTGGCAGAGGGGCGACAGCAGGACGCTCTGGTGCACCCACACACGTAGCCTGGGTGCGGGTTTGGAGTACTTATTCCACGCTGAGTGTGGGGACGGTGTCCTTATTGAGCACCCTTCACACCTGTAGCTGGCACAGCGAAATCACCCAGCTCAAAATGCCGACTACACTTTTTTACTCTTGGTGACGGTAAATGCATCCCTCCGAATCTTCGCTAGCCACTTAGCTCTTTCCTCGCAGTTACTAGGGAATGAATGGAAACGTAAAGAGAATTACGGCGGGTCCGCGGTGGTGTAGCGGCCTAAGCATCGGCTTTGTGTCGATGCAGTTGCCCACTGGGGTCCGGGGTTCGCGCCCCGGTCTTGTCAGATCCGACTATGGCCGGACTCGGTGAAGCAGCAATAATTGGCAACGCTCCCTTCGGAAGGGGGCGGAGTCGGCTTGTGTTCGTCACATGACTGCGTCTGTGTGCGTCGTAAAAAGCAGTGCTTCGGCCTGGAGTCGCCTTGTCACGAAAGGGGCGAGGTGTCTCCTTCGAGACTGCCGGCTGGAGAGATGCAGTTGGCGAACGTATGAAGTATGAGGGTGGGTGTTTGAATTAGAATAGGGAGCGATTGGCCACTAAATTGGGAGAAAAAGGGAAAAATCAGAAATAAATTCATAAAAAAGAAAGAGAGAGAATTACAGCGAGCCAAATTCACACTCTGTGGCACACGACAGTGCTCAGCGGAGCCTGATTCACGGCGTTGATACTTGAACACCCATTTTTGCCCTGTTTAATTCATTGGTTTTTCGGACGAAATTGAGATTTTGGACGGGTAAGTTAGCGGCTACCTAATGATTCAGTAGGACGTAAGCATCCGGTTGTACCGGAAGTTCTTATGCAAACAGATACACCCGGAAGTTCCGCAGCGCGACATTAATTCACCGAGCCTATTCAGTTTCTGGATGCTAAAAGCTTGTCACTGGTCATGCGAAAAGTAGTGGACAATGGACGGAAAGCGCTAAATATTTTGAGAGACTATTATGCAGGCAAAGGTAAGCCACCTATAATTAGCCTTTATACAGAACTGACCTCCCTTCAAAGGTCAAGCCGGAAGAGTGTACATGAGTGTTGGTGTGTTGCCTGACGGTGATTCATTAAAACCGGCAAAAGCTAAATAAAGCCTCCATCGCAATTGTGTACATGGTCTGACATTTACATGGTCAAACTTGCGTTGTTTTTAACAGATAATAATTACATTTACCAAACATTTACCGAATATTTAAAAAAAAGTTTTTAAATTAACATAAAAAAGTCATGGTGGTTCAACATGGGGTAATTATACTGAACATGAAAGAAGTGCTTTCAATTAACATAAAAAGTCATGTTTGTTAAACAAATAAGAATTTTGTATATTGCACATAAATTATTCTTAAAAACATAACTTTAATACGTGCAACCGATGTACATAACTTTTTTTTAATATAAATCCAAGCGACCTTTTTTTCCCCAGTGTGATGTGTGATGAAAGCACCTTGCTGAATATGGAGCTGCCAGGGAAGAGGAAACGAGGAAGACCAAAGAGGAGGTTTATGGATGTGGTGAGAGAGGACACGCAGGTGACTGGTGTGACAGAAGAAGATGCAGAGGACAGGAAGAAATGGAAACGGATGATCCGCTGTGGCGCCCCCTAACGGGAGCAGCCGAAAGTAGTAGTAGTAGTGCGATGAAAGCACTGATAACTGATAAGACCCAGTTATTGATTTTCCAAAGTTTTGTGGATATCAAGGGCAAAGAACTTAAGACTGAGTTGTTGAGCCTACTCGAACTCACAGAGAAATGTAGTGCTGACAACATTTCTAAGGCCATCGTTGACCATGTTGATCGTGAGAACTATCCAACCAAAAAGCTAGTCAGTTTTACATCGGATGGTGCCGCTGTGATGCTCGGACACAACCAGCAGGGGGAGGGCAACGTCGCAGCTAAGCTAAAGCAGCAATTTGGAGAGTTGTTTGTGCAGCATTGCGTGACACAAGGACGGGTACTAATGTCTGGAGGTGCAGAAAAAGAAATACCAGTCTTTGTAGAGGACACTATAAACGCTACGTTGTCACAGTTCAGTGGCCCAGCGAGAAAGAAGGAGTTCTCCCACATCTGTGCTTTAAATGATGAATTGTTATTCGTCCTTCGCAGCGACGAGGACCATCTAGTCATCCTGTGATGGATGACTGATGACTTGCGCGATGATTTAAGTGATGAAGAGTTGCGCATCATCAACCCCGCTCTCTCGTCCGAGACCACGTACTACCTGTGGCAAGACTAAGCGAGACGACTGGCAATGGAGACGGATGCAGATTTTTCCTCAGGGTTTCTCCCTGAAGCCTTTCCCCGTAGACGAGTACACCCGCAAAGCAGTGAAGGTTTTAAATCAGAGTTTTCCTTCTCCTAGATGAACTGCCTGACAAGGCTGATGAGCTTCATCTACCCAGGAAATGATGAAGAATACAACCCCCTGGTCACTCACACAAAAAATTCGGTGGCTGATCCTTGCAGCCTGTGTAGAGCACTTCGTGGAACTTCGAGCCAGCCTCGTCCTACAGTTTGAGAGCATTGCAAATGGAAGCGAGGGTTCTGTTCGCTATCGACGAAGTTGCGGTACATTTGGTGACATGCTGCACAATCCCAAATTCATTCTGTACTTACTGTTTCTCAACTGGATTTTTCCACTGCTGGCTAGAAAGAACGAGAAACTACAGAAGGAGAACGTGAGTTTGTACTCTGCCTAGAATAATGTAACCGAGCTATTTTCTCGCCCGGTGCGGGATTCGACACGGGGTGTACTGCACCACAAGGCGACATCACTAACCGCTCGACTAAAGGGTCAGACCCTCTAGTTCAGGGGTGTCAAACTCCAGGCCTCGAGGGCTGCAATGTATGCAGGTATTTGTTGCAACCATGCACTACACCACTTGATTAAACTAGTTCCTTTCCCAAATCAGGTGGTGTAGTGCACGGTTGCAACAAATACCTGCAGACACTGCGGCCCTCGAGGCCTGGAGTTTGACACCCCTGCTCTAGTTGATCGGCCAGTGGGTCTTATTAGTAGTTTGCAGTCGTCACCCTCTCCCGGAAGCGCGCCCTCGCGCTTTGTTATTCCCGCGCTCCAAAGAGACTTCTGAGTATCTGCACGCTTCCGGATCCCACCGCTGCCACCAATGTAACCGAGCTGTTTTCTCGCCCGGTGCGGGATTCGACATGGGGTGTACTGCACCACAAGGCGACATCACTAACCGCTCGACTAAAGGATACAATAACATCCGGAAATACATGCGTGTAATTCTGAATCCATTCCTGTTGAACACAAACGACCTCACCTGGTTTACTGATCCGAGACACTTGACAATTCCAAACGCGAGTTTGAACGGATTCATTGACGAATTCAAATGTGAACACCATCTCTCAGATTCAGAGATACTGAACTTCAACATCACGTTAGTCAACGACGCAAAGAGGCTACAAAGTGCCTCTGGGACGAGATTCCCAGAAAACAAATGCTCTTTCTTGATCCCCTGAACCCCAAACCCAACATCACGCAGAGGTTTATAAAAAACGTGTCTGTTCCCGAACTGCAGTCACAGTATCTCGTCTTTTGCGAAGATGATGGCATAAAGACATTATTCATGTCTGACCGATGCAGCAGTGACCTGGTCAAATTCTTGTGCCATCTGTTTGAGAACAGCGAGGAGTACAATGGACCGAGCAAACTTGCAGTACTCCTGCTCACATTAAGCCCAGACACCTGCAGCTGTGAGCGAGGTTTCGGTCATATGAACGCTGTTAGATTTTAAATACGAAATAAACTTGGAGCATGCCGCATTGATGCCTGTCAGGATTGTCACCTGCCCATATACAACGTCTGCAAGTTTTCATCATAACAAGGTAGGGCACTGTTTCTTCATGTTAGAAATACTATCATTTTAAAATCATGCAGCATATTAAAACATGTACTATGGCACATTGTGAGGTCTAGCATGCAATTATTTGTTTTGGTAATATTTGACCACTTCACATTTTGTATGTCCGTGGTAAAAATCGCATTTTGACCAAAAAGGCCGTCACAAGCCGACCCAGTGATGACCCCTGCACTGGACACACGTCAGTTGGGGGGGGGGGCACATCCCAATTCAACGTTTTCAAGGCAAAATATTATTTGCCTAATGTTATTCATTTTTAAGGGGATTTAGTGAAGCCAAAGAAACAACTTTAACAGTTAGCGACAAACCTAGCTCTCAGTTGTGTTTTATTGTCTTCTCAATGTGATGACACACGAGGATAAGGGAACAGATTAGATGGGTTTAACCTATTTGCATAACTGTACAGAATTTTATAGCCCAGGAAAATGTGCTGATAAACTTCCACATGGAGGTTGGATTCATTTAAAAGGGACCTCTGTCCCAGCTGGATCTCAGACTTGTGAGGGTCACCATCGACAGCAATGGCTTGGCTGGTACTTCTTCTCCTGTCGCTGTGGGCTGGTGAGTATTCAGTAATGTCTGCCTTGTGTGTCACACTTCTGATGATTCATGTTACTGTTCTTTGCGTTTAACTTGTCGTGTTTGTATTGTTGGAACTGAGGAATGTTTGTTGAGTTAATTTCATGTGTTTCAGCGGAGAGTTTTGCCAGCACAGCATTCCCATTATTCACATTACATCAGATTACTGCTTTAAAGAGTACTATCACCCCAATTACCAGCGGTGCGCTGCCCCTTTGTCATCTTTAAAAGAAACGTGGCGGTCTATTCCGTTGAACACGGCCATCGCCGGTTCGAATCCCCGTGTTACCTCCGGCTTGGTCGGGCGTCCATACAGACACAATTGGCCGTGTCTGCGGGTGGGAAGCCGGATGTGGGTATGTGTTCTGGTCGCTGCACTAGCACCTCCTCTGGTCAGTCGTAGCGCCTGTTCGGGGGGGAGGGTAACTGGGGGAAATAGCGTGATCCTCCCACGCACTACGCCCCCCCCCTGGTGAAACTCCTCACTGTCAGGTGAAAAGAAGCGGCTGGTGACTCCACATGTATCGGAGGAAACATGTTGTAGTCTGCAGCCCTCCGAGCATCAGCAGGGGGGTGGAGCAGCGACCGGTAGAGCTGGGAAGAGTGGGGTGATTGGCTTGATACAGTTGGGGGAAAAAATGGGGGACCCCCCCCAAAAAAAAGATGCTCAGAGACAGGATTTTCTTTTTTCTTTCTTTCCAAAATATCACCAAAATAACATTCCATCTTGAGACTTGTTTCATGTGCTCGTTAGTAGGTCACGACTGAAGACTGAAAAGGGAAATACTGCATCGATGAACAATCAAGAGGATTGTTAGTTACCTTGTTTCCTTGTTAGTTACCTTGTTAGTTACCTTGTTTCCTTGTTAGTTACATTGTTTCCTTGTTAGTTACCTTGTTAGTTACCTTGTTTCCTTGTTAGTTACCTTGTTTCCTTGTTAGTTACCTTGTTACCTTGTTTCCTTGTTAGTTACCTTGTTTCCTTGTTAGTTACCTTGTTACCTTGTTAGTTACCTTGTTACCTTGTTTCCTTGTTAGTTACCTTGTTTCCTCGTTAGTTACCTTGTTACCTTGTTACCTTGTTTCCTTGTTAGTTACCTTGTTACCTTGTTTCCTTGTTAGTTACCTTGTTTCCTTGTTAGTTACCTTGTTACCTTGTTAGTTACCTTGTTTCCTTGTTAGTTACCTTGTTTCCTTGTTAGTTACCTTGTTTCCTTGTTAGTTACCTTGTTTCCTTGTTAGTTACCTTGCTTTTCAACATAAAATGAGAACTTACTGTTTATTCTACTGCACAAAATATTTGGTGGGTCCTGGGCCTAAAAGTGTCTCCACAGGTGGGTGACGGCATGAGAAGGATAAGAACCTCTGTGTAAAGGACAGAAGCAGCATTTTTTCCTCTTAATTTATCAAGAGTTACCTCCAAGAACTGCTTCATATCCTCTTTCAGTTTCAAGATACTTGCAAACTGGCTTGTTGCATCTTGTTTTGAAGAGCATCTGTACTCCTTTTTTACTGATCTTTCTATCGATCAATCTATCTATCGTTTGATTTGTTCATTGATAATATTTTTGTCAGTTTTATTTTGGATTAGAGCAAACTCTGGTGAGTCATGACAGCTATCAGCTGTGTTTGTATCCTCCACGTTAGCAACACTTCAGCTCACTCGGTGCTTCCCCCCCCCCCCCCCGTGGCTGATCTCCTCTCCCGTTTGTGTTGCGAGTAATTGGTGGACAACTCTCCTTCTCCTTCAGATGTCACTTTGGGAGGTGTGGAGAAAAGGATCATTGGAGGTCGTAACTGTGGAGAAAATGAACGGAAGTTTCATGTCCTTCTGAGAGAAGATGGGGAATTTGTTTGTGGTGGATCTCTGATCAGCGATAAGTGGGTTCTAACTGCAGCTCACTGCTGGCCTAATGTGGGGTGAGAAATGAATAACTAACTTAAAACTGTGTGATAGTGTGTGACTTTCTCTACGATGATGTTAAGAGAACTGATCTGTATCTTAAAGGATGTTAATGGGCAGGAGAAAACAAGTTTAGATGTGTTATCCATGATGAAGAAAGGGACAGAGTTTGCTGAACTGGGTTTTTAACCTCCAAAATGTCAGGAGTCTTGAAGCAGAACCAGGAGTACATCCATCTGGTGGCACAAGACAAAAGATAGCAGAACACAAGATATATATGGAAGGTACAAATAAACATGACATCATGCTGCTGAAGCTGTCGACAGCTGTGACAGGGATTGCAACAGTGGATCTACCCGACTGTACGAAGAGTGTTGTACCTGACCCAAAGAAGTGAGTTATTTATTCATTTATTTATTTTACTTTACTAAGTCTGCTGAAAACATACCATGCTCTTTCCTGTGATTGGCTGCTACAAACACAATTCCACACGAAGACGTGGATTAACCAAATAAAATTACAGTCTCCCACAGTTGGCGATGGCGATATTAAAAGATTGTGGTTTCTAACCTTCCAACTACGAGATGTTTAAATAGCTCTTAGCCTCCATTCCATCCACAATCATGATGCCATCATTTACAAGCAGTCTGGATTATCTTTGGGGCTGCTTTTCATGGGAATGAATTTCTGTCATGTCTTTTGCCTGATTGTAAATGTGCCCAAATTCACTTCTTTCTTTTTTTTTGGCACGCATTGTTCCACAGTCCTCAAACCAGCGGTGGGGTCAAAGTTCAGATCGCTGGCTATGCTAACTATGTTGGAAAACCTGGAGATGTAGAAGAAGGTGAGATTATGGTGGCACTGCAGTCTAAAGAACACAGTATATATGTTTCAAATACGCTGTGAGTCCTAAATCTGTCTCATTAGCTTTATCAGATTATGCACCCTTCCTCTCTCCCATCTTTAACACATACAAGCTATGGCTGCTACTGCAGATACACCATGTAGACAGTGTTAAGAAGATGACGTTACAACAACTTGACAAGCACAGATCAGGCCTGGTCATTATCAAGGACTCTACACGTTTGAATTTCTACTTTAAATTTTAAGTTGTCATCTTTACGATTCATTTTTAGTCCTGATCAGTGACGGGATTTTGGCTGACATGAAGTCTTTACTGTCTGTAGTTGATATTTGGTCTTCATAACCAGGACTGACTGCATATAACGTTTTATTTTGTTACTGAGCACAGTGGAAGTTATTTCATTGCAAAACCATTTGCACCGGTCGGTTTCTGCAGATACAGAACTCCAGCATCCTCTCATCACCGTGTATTTTTCTAGACATCCCAGAACACCTCCCTGCCACCCTGCAGTGTGCCGACATGGAAACGGTTGCGTGTGCAGATACTCCTATTAATGGTTTCATGCGGCGCCTTTTCTGCGGCAAAACATCAGGTGGAGTTGATATCTGTGTGGTGAGTAAAGTTTTTCTTTTCCAAGAACTATAATCTCACGGCTGCTTGCTGAAAAAATTGCCCGGAGGAAGATAAGGAATATTTGGTTGCACCTTTTGAATATGTCAAATGAATGGAGAGAGAGAAAATAAACAATGCCGTGTGGAAAGTTTTATTTTATTTTTTTCAAATTCCTTTGACTTTCAATGTGCTCAAAAACTAAAGGTGGCTTTTACCAGGAGTGACTGTTTCACTTTTCTTAAAAGCAACTTTGACGCCGCTTTCCAAGACGTGTTGCTCTCTGACTCCATCTTCTCTCGGTGCTTTAGGGGGATTCTGGTGGAGGGGTGGTGTACGACAAGAAGATTTATGGTGTCATCAGCGGGAGTGGGGAGGTGATCTGTGGTATTCCAGTCAGGTTCATGGATGTCTGCAAGTACTTGAATTGGATCAAGACAACTATCCAGGGTTAATGACTCATTATAATAAAGAATAAATGTCGAGATCTCTCATCTCCCTACAAGAACATGTTGTCATTGCTTTCTTCTCTTTATTTAAGTGTCTCATTATTAGTTTCGCTGTAATGTACACTACCGTTCAAAAGTTTGGGATCACCCAAACAATTTCGTGTTTTCCATGAAAAGTCACACTTATTCACCACCATATGTTGTGAAATGAATAGAAAATAGAGTCAAGACATTGACAAGGTTAGAAATAATGATTTGTATTTGAAATAAGATTTTTTTTACATCAAACTTTGCTTTCGTCAAAGAATCCTCCATTTGCAGCAATTACAGCATTGCAGACCTTTGGCATTCTAGCTGTTAATTTGTTGAGGTAATCTGGAGAAATTGCACCCCACGCTTCCAGAAGCAGCTCCCACAAGTTGGATTGGTTGGATGGGCACTTCTTTGAGCAGATTGAGTTTCTGGAGCATCACATTTGTGGGGTCAATTAAACGCTCAAAATGGCCAGAAAAAGAGAACTTTCATCTGAAACTCGACAGTCTATTCTTGTTCTTAGAAATGAAGGCTATTCCATGCGAGAAATTGCTAAGAAATTGAAGATTTCCTACACCGGTGTGTACTACTCCCTTCAGAGGACAGCACAAACAGGCTCTAACCAGAGTAGAAAAAGAAGTGGGAGGCCGCGTTGCACAACTGAGCAAGAAGATAAGTACATTAGAGTCTCTAGTTTGAGAAACAGACGCCTCACAGGTCCCCAACTGGCATCTTCATTAAATAGTACCTGTTAGAGCCTGCTTGTGCTGTCCTCTGAAGGGAGTAGTACACACCGGTGTAGGAAATCTTCAATTTCTTAGCAATTTCTCGCATGGAATAGCCTTCATTTCTAAGAACAAGAATAGACGGTCGAGTTTCAGATGAAAGTTCTCTTTTTCTGGCCATTTTGAGCGTTTAATTGACCCCACAAATGTGATGCTCCAGAAACTCAATCTGCTCAAAGAAGTGCCCATCCAACCAATCCAACTTGTGGGAGCTGCTTCTGGAAGCGTGGGGTGCAATTTCTCCAGATTACCTCAACAAATTAACAGCTAGAATGCCAAAGGTCTGCAATGCTGTAATTGCTGCAAATGGAGGATTCTTTGACGAAAGCAAAGTTTGATGTAAAAAAAATCTTATTTCAAATACAAATCATTATTTCTAACCTTGTCAATGTCTTGACTCTATTTTCTATTCATTTCACAACATATGGTGGTGAATAAGTGTGACTTTTCATGGAAAACACGAAATTGTTTGGGTGATCCCAAACTTTTGAACGGTAGTGTAGATACTGCTTTGCTAATGGAACAATGCAGTTTGCAGTGAACACTAGTGAGGTTTTCTCACCTGTGTCCTGTTTCACAATGCTTCACAGAACCAATGAAAGGACAGGAGACAAGTGAGAAATGGCCTGTGTCAGTAAGTTCCCTTTCAAAGGACAACGGGGATCGATTGTTGAGGCGTGCAGGTAGCATGGAAGATCTTAGACATGTTTTGATACGGCCTGTAGTGGAGAAGAGTCTTTCAACAGTACATGAAGTCAGGGGAATGGTGATCATTGCCCTTAACAGTCTGTTCATGTTTGGGAAAACGTCAGAGTTGCAGCTGTCCAGCACTTCACGGAGGGATGGGTAACACTGACCCCTCTCCACTTTAGGATGCAGTGCCTGAATGAAAACGGTCCATTCCGCGTCCTCAATAGATATCCGGTGATCACACGAATGCTGCAACGCTTCTTTCTGGGCAAACGTAACTGATCCTGGTGAACAAGCAGCGGCTGCTCGCATGATGCCATACTGATCTTGCTGAAAGCGACTGTCCAGCTCATTAATCTGCCTGTCCAGAATGTTAATCCATAGCTGCTTCAGGTCCTCACGTTTGTCGCTTTGCCCAAACTAGTGGTAACCACCAACTCGTTGAATCTGGCGGGCAGCTTTCTCTCCCGAGCGCCGGTGACGTCCCAGCTGGAGACGTCATCCTTTTCCATCAGTTCACCTCGTGAATCATCTCTGAACTGTGCAAAACTGTCTTTGAGGCCTTGAATTAGACCTGTGCCGTCAGTGACAGTCAATGAGCCGCTCTGTAAACCTTTTGTTGCAACATCGCTGCTCTCGAATAACTTCCCGACTGTAACCAGCACAAACCAACGTTTCTTCATCTGAATTTGTTGCAAAAGGGATTCGGCTTCAACTTTAGTGTGACCGCTAGTTTCGGAAAATGGTGCTAGCGTTTCCAAGATAACGTCAAGTAACACCAAAACCTTGCTCACGGATCCTGACTCCGAGCGCCACCTTGTGTCTGCTGAGCGCTCTAACTCCAGGCATCGCCTGTTAGGATGAAGCTCTTTCTGTATGTCGAGGAGTTTAGCGTGTCTGCGCGCACCTGTCATGAAACTGTATAGAGCAGTGGTTCTCAACCTTTTTAGGGTCCTGGACCCCCTGCGTATTTTTGATCTACCCTGAGGACCCCTCCACCTGATCTTGGGGGAGGGGTGTTGCAATTTGATAGAAACAGTAGAAACTGCATTTTAAATTGCATTATAGCATTTATTCACTCTTTGGGGCAAAAATAAGAGCTTTCAGTTGTAACTTAGATATAGTTAACAAAACAGAATTCTTATGCAGTAACTTTCTGATATATGTAACAACACAGAATATGTATTCAGTAACTTTCAGATATATGTAACACAACAGAATATGTATTCAGTAACTTTCAGATATATGTAACAACACAGAATATGTATTCAGTAACTTTCAGATATATGTAACAAAACAGAATATGTATTCAGTAACTTTCAGATATATACAGAATATGTATTCAGTAACTTTCAGATATATGTAACAACAGAATTCTTATGCAGTAACTTTTAACAATGCAAACGGGAGCGAGATCTCTTATTAAAATACAATAAATTACACTTGTGAAACAGATGTAATTAGAGAAAAAAGTCCTGTTACCCTTTATAGTTTAGGTAGATAAAGGTCTCAGTCACATCTGAGTAAAATAATCCTATTTCTATAAATGTCATAGGATCTTTTTTTTAAAGATATTTTATTTTCACGGACCCCTTGCAATTACACCACGGACCACTAGGGGTCCGCGGACCCCCGGTTGAGAAACACTGCTCTACACTGTACACCTCACATTCACCCCCCGGAGGTTGGAGGCTGCTATGCAAGGCACCAACCTGCTCGTCAGGAGCAGTTAGCGCTTCAGTGTCTTGCTCTAGCGCACTTCGACACGCTCTCTGGGGGAGCCGGGATCGAACCAGCGACCTTTACGATTGCTAGACGACCCGCCCCACCTCCTGAGCCATTCCAGCCCAAGGCCTAGGAAAGGTTATGTTTTACCTCATGCCCTTTTTCAGCCCGTCTCCTGTCTGTACAGTCACACGGTGTTCAATATGCATGAGTAGATGTGACAACACGGGTTTTGTTGCGACGCTTATGACCGTGAAGCGGAATATGAAGTGCATCGGGAACCCTGTGCGTAATGGAATTGGAGACTGCCCTCCACCACAAAACGACCCCATAGGTCGTTCGTACAAGCAGCTTACTAAAGTTAAGCGACCCCTAGCGGTCGTGCTCCTAATAGCAATCTTAGTTACTATAGACGGGTTTCCTGTTTGCAAACGTCACTGGGTGCGTGCGCAGCCAGGGGGCGAAGCCGCTTTGGTCGCTCGGTTCAACAATCAAAATGCTGAACATTTTCCACCCGTCCTTTCGGCGTTTTGCGCAGTTTATTGCACGACAGCTGTGCGTCATCTCTGCTGTAGCTGAGCTCCATCTCGGATGAACTCTCTGCGCTGTAGCTGCTTTCTGCCCCCTAGTTGCGCACGCATCTCTTTGATGACGTTGCACGGAAACCCTCCCATACTAGACGGCGAAACAACGCAAAAACACGCCGACTGCATATTCTGTTGTTCTCAAGTGGTTTTTTATCACTATTTACTGACTGCTTACCTTTATTAGCCTGTCTGTGAAGCGTTGTAAAAAGGATGTCAACAAGTAGACAAAAACCTACAATGAATGCGCAGAGGCGAGAAGTATCTGTGGCATACCTCCTGGCTCCTGCCGCCGGTAGGGGCGCTAATTTAGGACGCGCTCCTGTGGGCCGTATTAGAGATGATATAGGTTGTTTGCATATGATGTCACGAACCGCGGATGGCGGGCAGGAAGGGATTTTCTACATAGGAAGCTATTCCATCCCTCATATTATATTTTCATATTCGTTAGTTCGTTTACCGATAGAGTTAAAATCAGGGGTTAAAGTGGGATTTGGTAAGTGGGGGATCTCTGCATTAGAGAGGTGGGCAAAAGTGCGGGAGTGATAGGTAGCTAGCTAACGTTAGGCTAGCTAACCACTGGTCCAGTAGTCCCGACGTTAGCATTGTTAGCTAACAATAGCTACCGGTAGCTAACGTTTGCTAGCTAGTTAGTTATTTGAATGAAAATATTGCATGGCCAGAGCTAAGGTTGGACAAACATAACTAGCTAGCTACCGGTAACGTTACCGGACGCTACCGATAGTTAGCTTGCCTAGCAGCGTTCAAACAACTAGCCAGCAACGTCAGCAACTAGCTAGCAACGTTACCGGGTGGAAGATAGCTAGTTAGCTACGTTACGTTCGCTAACGTTAGTTGCTTGAATGAAAACCACAGCAGAGCTAGACAAAACTATTGGAAATACTATTAGAAATACACTGAAGATACTCACTCTTTATGCCCCCCAATCCAAGATAATAGTGCAGGTAGCAGGTTGACGCTCTCTCGAGTCTTGTCTGCCTGGTGCGGTGAACTGACCCTGACCCGTGAGTGTGAAGCCAGTCTCTTCTGACGTCAAGTCTCGTGAAGCCAGACAGCAGGCAGGTGCGGGTCACGTGAGGACGCGATATCGTTCAAACTTTTAGAAAAAGTAAAGTAGTATAAAAATAGAAGAACGACTTTATTTGCGATTGATTTTGTAATGCTCGCGAATTGGCTGCATCATGTTTTTTTGTTTTAAATTTTACTGTGACAAAAAGGTTGAAATGACTCCTGTCTACAGAGTGCTGCCGGATCTCAGCTCCGGTTGACTCGGGGGAGGAGGGGAGGTGCCGGTGTCGGGATCCGGGGAGCTCCGGCCCACTTTAATCACTGGTTAAAACAGATTTCGCAAACGATTGCTTTGACGCTCTACCGGTGTCAGGAAGCGGAGGTTATTCCTAGTGGTAAAAAACCGACGTTACAAGTAAGTTGCGATTTGGTCGCCATTTTGATTCCAGCATTCAGAGTGGAGGGCTCTTGGTACGTGCGTCTGTCTTGTCCTTCGTCTACTGCCCTTGACTCGGGATAATCTGTAAGTTCGCTGCTAGATAACGAAGTTTTATTATACTATATTCTAGCTTTATTTAGATAAATGAATCGAGTTTCCTCCTTGTATACCGCACGTACACGTTCGGATAGCGTGAGCTAACTGATGGCTAGCTTACCGTAAGCTAGCGCGTCATCAGATGTTAGCCGCGCACGTAGCAGAATTAGTTTAGCGTTACATCTTTGCCTTACCCGTTGTTAACAAAATGGCTCGTACAGGTTATAGAGAAGAATGTCATGATTTGACGTGGGGCTTATGTACGTCTACACAGACTAGCTTGTTAAAATAGCTTTATTTTATTTTTTTTCTGTGTTACAGTTTTACAAAATGTGGTTTCTCAGCAGAAGCTCCGAGGACCTCAACACGGTCCCTGAGGACTCTCGAAATGCCTGTTTGGCGTCATTAACTGAGGAACCACAAGGAGTTTTTATGGAGTACCAAAAGTTGTTGTTCATGGGGGGGGGGCATTACCCCCCTCCCCCCGGAGGGGGTGGGGGGAATGGCTCGCGAAGCGCCGCCTGCCGTCGGGAGGAGCGGGTAACGCGCGTGTGTGCAGTGACCACTTTGCAGTGGCGCCCCCAAGGGGTTGGCCAGGGGTGGCCACGGCCACCCTGATACTATCCCTGCCCCCCCCCCCCCCGCTGGCCCCCCCAGCCACGAGTCGCATATGCAGAATATGCTTGTGATCTGATATTTTCATTTTTCATTTCTGGACGTTTACAATGTAACAATGAATGTTTAACATGTTACAATATATACAGATACATAACACATTAAACAGAATTGTTGTGGAACTCAAAATGTTAACTGTACTGGTATTAGTCTATGCACATCAGATATTTAGTAACATTAACTGTCAAAAAAATAAGAAACCAAAGTGTTTCAGTATGCGATTCCTTAACTCTCATACTGACAGTTTTCCACTAGCCTATACAGTACACTGCAACAGCATAATAGAATCCCTGAAATTCAGTCATGGCTTTTGGTTTCGGTGTGCCACCCCAAGATTTTCAGTGGCCCCATTTGGCCACCCCTATGAAAGATTTCTGGGGGCGCCACTGCCACTTTGTCAAAACAATCCCTCTTCATCGCATAAGGATCCTGTCCAACATGTCTTACTTCCTGTGTACACCAGTCTCTCATAACATCGTCTAAACCAGCACAGTTCGGGCTAAACTAGCTCCATCTCCCTCCATTCTGCTTCTCACTTCCTGCCCTCCATCCGACTCTCGCGCGTCATCAGAATCACGTGAACCAGCTCTGTGACCTATGTGGTGGTATGGGTTGGAGGCCTTGTACACCCATTACATGGCTTCAAGGGAGAATGGCTTTGGACCCTCTTGAGATAAGCAAGGAAGACGTTTTATGTCTTCAGACGTGCAAAATTCAGTTTGTAGAGTGGCCGATAAAAGGTTGGCTAAACGTTATCTTAACGTCCTGAGTTGACGGACAGTCACGGAAGAAAGACAGAAAGAGGGATAGTGTGAAAGTAGAGGGTGGTTTTCAGATTTGTTTTACGTTGTTGCCTTTTTCCTCAATTTTGATCAGTGCTGATATATTCTGAGCCAGGTTGCGTGTCACGCGTATGTGTTACATCACTGTGTTGTAAAGCTGTGTGACGCTGGCGATGCTTTATTAAATTCACGAGAAGTAAAAGCCTTGAAGGACATTGGTAAAATAGTTATGTATTTCTTTAAAAAGGTGAAACTGCAGGAATATTTTTGATGTTACAAAAATACTTGGGTGTATGGATTTGCTGTGATATACATCCCTCGGACCACCGTCTATATCTCATGACGATCAACATAAATCTCCTGTGAATCAAACTATGAATAGCGCCACACATATAGTTTAATTCAAAATACTTCATTTTTGACCAAGAAAAAGTTTTATTAACTCGTAATTTTTAATGACATTCTCCAACATTTCACAGCAGCTGTTGGTGCGGATGAAAGGAAGTTTGACTGATCGGTGCTGCCCTCTAGAGGCCAAAACGAGGTGGGGAATTGATAAAATGCTGTACAGACAAAATTAGCATTACATTTTTTTCGAATATGTCTATGAATATTACTTGAATAGTTCGTAATTGAATATTACAAACAGGTTTCTTTCATTTTAAATCAGTCTGACAAACATGACACTTTGGGACTTGGGTATTTTGATAGGGCAAAAAAAAAAAAGGGTCTGCGGGAGTGCCCATCAGAACAGTATAACACTGAGGATGTGTTCACTTTTGATGGAATGGGTGTGGGTTTTGAATGTGTGGTGAAATGTAACTGAAACTGTATGGTTTGTGTTGATTTATTAATCTTATCGGCCTGACGGCCCACCCGCCTTGTCTCGCCTCATTCAGGAACGACGTCTCCTATCCATTTGAGGTAAGGGGGGTTGCCCTGGTCGATAGGCAGACTAATGACCTCAGCCACTTCGTAAGGATGGTTAGACCTGGAGAGGACATAAGAGCGGCTGAGTATAGACACCCTTCTGAGTGTGCACACACACACACACATATTCGCCCACTGTGAACATGCATCTCCAAACATATTATCAACGAGTTCACTTCAAAAAGTTGACACCAGGGGCGTCCGGGTGGTGTAACGGTCTATTCCGTTGCCTACCAACACGGGGATCGCCGGTTCAAATTCCCGCGTTACCTTCAGCTTAGTTGGGTATCCCCACAGACACAATTGACCTTTCGCAAAGTCCCGCCCCCCTTAGTTACTGTTGCTATGCCCGTCAAGCATTTCAGAACTATCCAGGAAGTAGCCGGAAAACACCAAAACATGAAGGGAGAAATCAGCGCATTGTGTGGGTAACAGTAACAGTAATAATACGTTAGCTGTATTAGCTATCAATCATAGCTAGTAGCAAGCTTAGCTTGGAGCAGACAGGTATTTGTGTTGATTCTGGGTGGATTAAGCTGGCCATGGGGTCTGCTATACTGCCAAATCTATTGCCCACATTGCGCTTCTTGCATTCTGGGTTTCGGGAAGGGAAAGAAAATTACACCCCTCCAAACTTTTCACATATCTAGTATCCGATTTGCAGATCCCATAGACACACCGTTTCAGCATTTTGCTGTGTGTTTGAAAGCTTGACGGACCATTGCTAAGGTAGGATTGGACAAGCACCGTTCTGGGGCGGTACTTTGCGAAAGGTCAATTGTCCGTGCCTGCGGGTAGGAAGCCGGATGTGGGGATGTGTCCTGGTCGCTGCGCTAGCACCTCCTCTGGTCGGTCGGGGCGCCTGTTCGGGGGGCAGGGGGAACTGGGGGGAATAGCGTGATCCTCCCACGCGCTACACCCCCCTGGTGAAACTCCTCACTGTCAGGTGAAAAGAAGCAGCTGGTGACTCCACACGTATCGGAGGAGGCATGTGGTAGTCTGCAGCCCTCCCCGCATCGGCAGAGGGGGTGGAGGAGCGACCGGGATGGCTCGGAAGAGTGGGGTGATTGGCCGGGTACAGTTGGGGAGAAATTCCAAAAACAAAACAAAACCTGACACCTTAGATGATGTGAATAAAGTGGGGGAAAAAGAGAGATCGACAGGTGGATCTCTCTATTTCAGGGTGCCATGATTGAATGTTAACTTTGTGACTGACAGTCTATCCAGGCTTCAGTCCAAAAGAGAGGACACTCCAAGCATGTGCATGTATGTATTCATGGACAGACACACAACAAAACATCCATCCACCCATTAGCCGAACCGCTTATCCTGCTCTCAGGGTCGCGGGGATGCTGGAGCCTATCCCAACAGTCACTGGGCAGCAGGTGAGGAGACACCCTGGACAGGCTGCCAGGCCATCACAGCGCCGATACACACACATTCACACCTAGGGGCAATTTAGTACAGCCGATTCACCTGACCTACATGTCTTTGGACTGTGGGAGGAAACCATAGCACCCGGAGGAAACCCACGCAGAGAACATGCCAACGCCACACAGCACGACCCACCAAGGTTTGACAACCCCGGGGCTCGAACCCAGAACCTTCTTGCTGTGAGGCGATTGCGCTAACCACTGCGCCACCGTGCCGCCCCACAACAAAACACACACAAAATTATTTTTTGTACATTACACCCACAGTTAAACGACAGCATTTTACATAGACTCAATCAGTCAGGCACACACACAAACAGTATTTCCTCCAACTTCTACAGTCGTAGTTTACCGGACATATTCAGCAAGGGCAGGCACTTTTGAACTTCTGGTCTTGATCATCTAAACAGGAGACATGAACTGGTTAGCTTAGCTTCCCTTTAATACACCCGAATCTTAAGTCGGCAGCACTGCAAATAAAGCAATTCTTTTTGTAGTCATAGTAGTAGTACAGAAGTACTATTAATATAAATACTGGCAACTGTATTGGTACTTTGAGTGATTCTGGTAAGACACACAGGGCTGAAATGTGTTTTCCATCCATCCATCCATCCTTTATCCAAGCCGCTTATCCCAACCGGGGTCGCGGGATGCTGGAGCCTATCCCAGCAGTCATTGGGCGGCAGGCGGGGAGACACCCTGCACAGGCTGCCAGGCCATCACAGGACCCACACATTCACACCTAGGGACAATTTAGTACGGCCGATTCACCTGACCTCCATGTCTTTGGACTGTAGGAGGAAACCGGAGCCCCCGGAGGAAACCCACTCAGACACGGGGAGAAAATGCAAACTCCACACAGAGGACGACCTGGTTTTGGACTACCCCGGGGCTCGAACCCAGAACCTTCTTACAGTGAGGCGACCGTGCTAACCACTGCGCCACCGTGCTGTCTTGAAATGTGTTTTATATCATGTATATGATCTGGCCGAAGAAGATTAAAATTCACACTTACCAGAAGCACCTCACTGTCCTCTTCAATTTTTCCCTGCCATTCATATCTGACAGGAAGAGGAAAATAGGAGATAAGGAATACAGTAATCTATTATCTAATGTAAATCAACAACTGGCATTCCAAGTGGGCTCACTGGAATTGCTGCATATTCCCAGTGATCTGATCTACAGATTAGTACAGATTCTGAGGAAACTTGCACAATACTATACATTCCTCCTGCTGCACATTCATTCATTCATTCATCTTCAGCCGCTTCTCCGGGGTCGGGTCACGGTGGCAGCAAGCTGAGTAGGGCACTCCAGCCGTCCCTCTCCCCAGCAAAGCTCCCCAGCTCCTCCTGGGGGATCCGAAGGCGTTCCCAAGCCAGATTGGACATGTAATCCCTCCAGCGAGTTCTGGGTCTACCCCGGGGTCTCCTCCCAGTTGGCCGTGCCCGGTAAACCTCCAAAGGAAGGCGCCCAGCAGGCATCCTGATCAGGTGCCTGAACCACCTCAACTGGCTCCTTTCGATGCGAAGGAGCAGCGGCTCTACTCCAAGCTCCCTCCGGATGTCCGAGCTCCTCACCCTATCTCTGAGGCTGAGCCCAGACACCCTACGGAGGAAACTCATTTCAGCCGCTTGTATCCGTGATCTCACCCTTTCGGTCACTACCCAAAGCTCTTGACTTGTTGCATGTCATAACCCAAATATAATTACTGATTCATCTTACCATCCTCATACAGTGCAGTATATACCAGGTCTCTGAAACGTTTCCAAAATTATGTAAGTTAGTAGAAGTCTGTCATTGGCTGCTCAGGGTGTGCCATACGCCTTGCTAATAAACCATTGCACGTTGGTTAGAAATGTTCCATTTCTGAAGAAACGATTGCACAAGCCACAGATATCTGAAATAACTGTGGCAAACGGTTTTTGGTGTGAGCTGCTGCACTTGCTTTCCTTCAACTTCACAACTTCATGGGATGATGGGATACAACTTTAGCTGAGTGTCTATCGGCTCATCAAACTGCATCTTGCCATCCACACTTAAATGACGGCAATCATTCATTTAAATCTCAGACAGCATTTTAGTTTTCAAGCAGCGACTAGGTGGTTCTCTCGGTACGTTTCGGGTATGTTATGCCTTTTTGCATTTATTGTTGATGGCGCCTCGCTGCAATGCGACAGAAGTGTTTGACTTTTCTGACACCTCCTTTGGCTGCAGCTCTTGCCTATTTTTGAGTTGAGCTAAAAAACCATCTTAAACAAGCCTACTCTCTTCCCACAGAGTCTGTAGTCCTGTATTTTCTCTTCCTGCAGATGGCACTATTTATCCATCTATTATCTGAACCGCTTATCCTGCTCTCAGGGTCGCGGGGATATTGGAGCCTATTCCAGCATTCATTGGGCAGCAGGCAGGGAGACACCCTGAACAGGCTGCCAGGCCATCACACAGGGCCCACACACACATTAGGGACAATTTAGTATGGCCGATTCACCTGACCTACATGTCTTTGGACTGGAGCACCCAGAAGAAACCCACGCAGACACGGGGAGAACATGCAAACTCCACACAGGACGACCCGCAACAACCCCCAAGGTTGGACTACCGCGGGGCTCGAACCCAGAATCTTCTTGTTGTGAGGTGACCACGCTAACCACTGCGCCACCATACTGCCCCAGGTGGCACTAGTGCCGTCCAAACCCCTTCTAACAGCTCCTAAACATGAGAGGCCCTCGCAACCTAATGCATGTAAAAACACAATTATCTATGTCTGCAAATGTGTTTGTGGTGTACTAGCTGCATCCCCGCAATTCATCTTTGCATCTGTTGTTCTTCGTAACACCCTGCATGGTAATCCAAGCCCAGTCTCACAGACAACAAGTTTGTACACAACACATCTGCAGTTCCCAAAATCTGCTGATTGCCGACGAACTGTCACATACATAAAATGCACGTCAACTAGTTTTGTGAAGTCGGACTTGACTAAACTACTTTATGATGGGGATACACTTATACATCTGGCCTCGAGAAACCACATGTCAGTTTACATGTCTGATCATACACATTAGTTCATTTACAATGGAGATGGTTATGATTACATTAAGATTAGATGGAATGAAAGTCAGTAGGAGCACGACAGAATACATATGCATGAATGAGAGGGAGGACAGCGGAATGGTGAGGATGCTGGGAGTCGAGGTGATGAAGGCATATGAGTTTAAATACTTGGGGTCAACTGTCCAAAGTAACGGGGAGTGGGGAGGAGAGGTGAAGAAGAGAGTGCAGGCAGGGTGGAGTGGGTGGAGAAGAGTGTCAGGAGTGATTTGCGACAGAAGGGTACCAGCAAGAGTTAAAGGGAAGGTTTACAAGACGGTTGTGAGACCAGCTATGTTATATGGTTTGGAGACAGTGGCACTGATGAAAAGACAGGAGGTGGAGCTGGAGGTGGCAGAGATGAAGATGATAAGATTTTCATTGGGAGTGATGAAGAAGGACAGGATTAGGAACGAGTATAATAGAGGGGCAGCTCAGGTTGGATGGTTTGGAGACAAAGCAAGAGAGGCAAGATTGAGATGGTTTGGACATGTGTGGAGGAGAGATGCTGGGTATACTGGGAGAAGGATGCTGAATATGGAGCTGCCAGGGAAGAGGAGAAGAGGAAGGCCAAAGAGGAGGTTTATGGATGTGGTGAGGAAGGACATGCAGGTGTAATAGAGGAAGATGCAGAGGACAGGAAGAGATGGAAACGGATGATCCGCTGTGGCGACCCCTAACGGGAGCAGCCAAAAGTAGTAGTAGTAGTAGTAGTAGTAATAGTAGTAGTAGTAGCAGTAGAAGACATTAAAGATGGTTAAGTAAGCTGCCAGGTTTCAAATGGTTAGGTATTAGGTCAGAGATGGTAAGGTTAGGAATAAGGTTAGATTAGAGAGGTGGTTATGTTCAGGTATAAGGTTGGAAATGTTTAGGTATTAGGTTAGAGATGGGTAAGTTTAGGTATGGGTTTGGTGTGTTTGAGGTCAGGGTAAGGATCCGGGGAGACAGCTGTTCCAGCGAGAGTAAATCGGGGTTATTTGCTCAGTCATGTCATCATTCATCAATGCCGTGAAAGTCAATGTATTTTGGGACCTGGAAATACATTGTGTACCAACATTTTGTCTGTGAGACTGGGCTGAGCACTCTTGTTGAAAAATGCGACCTTACTTGGAAAAACAAAAAGTATCTATAGACTGTAAATTTACTGTTGAGCGTTCCCTTGGCATTTTATCTTCCAGAGAGAGAGACAGAGACAGAGAGAGCGCGAGCAAGAAAGAGAAAGAGACAGAGACAGAGACAGAGAGACAGAGTGAGAGAGCAGAGAATGAGTGGGGGGGTGGGGGGTCCAGGACAGCAAGAAACAGAGAAACAGAGCGGCAGGAAGAAGTGAAGGCTCCATCTACCCTGGAACTGAACACACATCTCCGATCTGCGCTGCAACCTACACAGATTTGATGGCGGGTACAATGTTGACACACGCAGCCAGCTTTTTCTCCACAATGCCCCTGTGAGGTAGAAGAGAAGGGTCATCAGCAAAACTAATTACGTCAACATAGGACATGCAATAATGCAACCGAGAGAGACGGAGAGAAGATGTCTGTGTGTGAAAATGGCCATGAGGGGCGTCCGGGTGGTGTAGCGGTCTATTTTGTTGCCTACCAACACGGGGATCGCCGGTTCGAATCCCCGTGTTACCTCCGGCTTGGTCGGGCATCCCTACAGAAGGGTGGGGAGCCGTATGTGGGTATGTGTCCTGGTTGCTGCACTACCGCCTCCTCTGCTCAGTCGGGGCACCTATTTGGGGGGGAGGGGGAACTGGGGGGGAATAGCGTGATCCTCCCACATGCTACGCCCCCCTGGTGAAACTCCTCACTGTCAGGTGAAAAGAAGCAGCTGGTGACTCCACATGTACGGGAGGAGGCATGTGGTAGTCTGCAGCCCTCCCCGGATCAGAAGAAGGGGTGGAGCAGTGACCGGGACGGCTCGGAAGAGTGGGGTAATTGGCCGGGTACAATTGGGGAGAAAAGGGGGGGGGGGGTGGCCATGAAGCAACTATATGTGTAATGTGTTCACAACCCCAAAGCGGTTACCAAGGGCAACCAAAGAAAGAGCAAAAAAATAGAGAAACAGAAGGGGCACATTTACATGAATGTTACTTGTTCTTACCCTTCCTTTCTTTGTACGATCATTTTATTATCAGGAAATCTGCAGGTATCGAAGTTACATCTAAAACTTTTTAAGTCCTTTCTAAGACCGGATATGGAGAAAATCAAGACAGATTTTTAAAAGATGTTGAGGAATGATTTCAGTTGATGGTTGGCACAAGTAGAGGTGATGCTCGGATTTTTTTTTTTAAAATGGGGGTCCCCCAGAGACATCCTAATTTGTGGAGAAGGGTCAAGTTAATGTCTTACACATGTTTGTACTAGTACAGCCAGCTCCATGAATATTACATTGGTGGAAATATTTTCGACACTTGGGCTCATAACTCTTTGAACGAATTTAAAATTTCATTTTGATAATTCACGAAAGTAGAGAAGCGATAAAAAAGAGACATTATTGACTATTTCACTTTATATTCAATTTATTTTGAGTCAAATTACCCCAGCATGAAGGCTAGCATTAGGTAGGCTTGAGGTTTTATTGGCTATCAACAACTTTAATTCTGCAGCAGAACTCAACCAATTGTGACAAAAATAGATAAAAAAAATTAAGGCTCAACAAACTCAAATTTAACATAACTTAACTACTTTTAAGGTCTAATATTTGTAAAATTGATTTAAAATTGTTCTAATAATAATGGTTAATGTAATAATAATAATAATAATAACTACTCCTACTTCTAACTTCTATTACTACTACCACTACTTCTACCCACTTCTTCTACTACTAAGAAGAAGAAGAAGAAGAAGAAGAAGAAAGTAGATATGTGGCAGTCACAGCAGACCATTTTTTAGTTAAGCCTGTGATATACTACAGAATTTTTAAGAAATGTGACTTTTGCATCACAAGTAATAATTTTGATGTTGGCAGCAAGCCCTTATGAATGACAAACTGTGTTAGGACGGGGCTGGATCGTGTCACCTGGCGAGGTCTTTGGCCACTGCGTCATTAGGACAGGTGACGAAGGCTGCAGAGTGGGTGCCTGACGTGTATGTCTCCGATGCCATGGAAAACGCTCTTAATCCCACAGTCCTCAACAGCTGGAGCATCAACACACCAAGAAGCACCGTCTGGGAGGGAGGAAGTTGTCACGGAGTGAGAGGAGCAATGCGTTCAAACACAAGCAGAAGCGGGGGTATAAAGTTTATCTTTCACTGGGTATTTAAAAGGCTAGGGTGCGTTAGATAAGCTACAATGCATTGAGCGGGGCGGGGTCAGGGGATGCAAGTTATGACCGTAACGCAAACTCACCACAATCACTGCTCTCAATGATCCCCCTTGCAATGTCTCTGCACTGGGCAATCCAATGCGCATCGCCTAAAGTGGGACATATGGATTTTTTGCATGCTCAATAATCCAGGTAAGAAAGTCACAGAAAGGTGAATCGGTTCATCTGGACACAAGGTTTCAGCTTACTCCCTAAACGTGGTGTCCAGACGAACTGACTCACCTTTCTGCAGGACAAACGTAGTTTCACTGAGACAGCAGCGCTGGAGTTTCTGCGATGGTGATTAAGATTTTCATTGCATGGATCACAATAACTCCATCCACCCATCTATCCATCCATCATCCAAACCGCTTATCCTGCTCTCAGGGTCGCAGGGGATGCTGGAGCCCATCCCAGCAGTCATTGGGCGGCAGGCGGGGAGACACCCTGGACAGGCCGCCAGCGGCCATCGCAGGGCTGTGTGTATACTTTAAGATACCAACAAGCTTTGTGCAACTTTTGATAAGCTTGGTCCAATAATGATCCACTAAAAAGTTGGGACAGCTTTCCCCTCGTTTCGGACATGAAAACAGCATCTTCCCGTTTTGCTGGATTAGACATGGACATGGTCATGGCCACGATCAACAAAGCACCGGTTCCAGGATTCACACCAACGACCTCCTTTCATACTCTATACCGGACATTCAGTCGGAGGTGCTGAAGCTGCCGGCTGAAATGAGGCCGTGCTGTGGAGACATGGAGAAGCTGGAGGCCAACCTCAACATGCTGTTGATTAACCAGGCCCAGACCGGTCGCCTCCTCTTTACGTGTCTATGGACACGCTTCTGCAAGTCACTTATACGTGTTCATTGACACGTATCTCACAGATGCCGCTAGGGGCGCCCTGTAGCCTACTAGGTCTGTCATGACCATGGTCATGACGCAATAGAATGTCAAAAATATTGAACAAAGATGGCGGAGCGACGCGAATGTTCTTAATATGTGAGTCGTAGCTAAATTTGCTATCTTCAAATTATGTTTTGAAGCAGATATGTACCACATTATTGAACTAACGTTATATGTATGGCGTTTACAATTTAGGAAACTCCGCAACCCATGGAGAAAGAATTCACGTCTGCTCAGTTTGGCTGGCTGGAAGACTAACGTTAGCTAGCTAGGCTAATATTTAGCTAGCATGACCGGTAACTAGCTAGCTATCTAGCTAACGTTAGCAAATGTCTTCATGAACGTTTGTATTATATAGCTAGGCTAGCCATGTGCAATAAAAGGATGTCTAAATTAACATTTTACTTAAATATGTATCAGACGTAACATTACCTTGTGTGGTGGAGAAATTGTGGTGAATCCCGACCGACACAGCTCTGCCTAGACCTAGAACAGTGGTTCTCAACCTTTTTGGGGTCCTGGACCCCCTGCGTATTTTTGATCTACCCTGAGGACCCCTCCACCTGATCTTGGGGGAGGGGGGTTGCAATTTGATAGAAACAGTAGAAACTGCATTTTAATTGCATTATAGCATTTATTCACTCTTTGGGGCAAAAATAAGAGCTTTCAGTTGTAACTTAGATATAGTTAAGAAAACAGAATTCTTATGCAGTAACTTTCAGATATATGTAACAAAACAGAATATGTATTCAGTAACTTTCAGATATATGTAACAACAGAATTTTTATGCAGTAACTTTTAACAATGCAAACGGGAGCGAGATCTCTTATTAAAATACAATAAATTACACTTGTGAAACAGATGTAATTAGAGAAAAAAGTCCCGTTACCCTTTATAGTTTAGGTAGATAAAGGTCTCAGTCACATTTGAGTAAAATAATCCTATTTCTATAAATGTCATAGGATCTTTTTTTTAAAGATATTTTATTTTCACGGACCCCTTGCAATTACACCACGGACCACTAGGGGTCCGCGGACCCCCGGTTGAGAAACACTGACCTAGAAGACAGGATTGCGCCCCCGGTGGCCAGAAGACGGGATTGCGGCCCCAGTAGCAACTAATACGTGTCCATATACAAGTATTTCGCTCTCACCAAAACGTGTCCTCTGACACGTACGTATTGTGACGTAGTGTTGCAGGCCAAACAACATGCGAGGTGTGTGGTCCTACACCCGTGTGCACACACACACACACACACACACTGAAGCATGAGCGGGCGCGCGGGGGCTAACTGTGTGTAAGCTACAGCTGCTAGCAAAAAAACAACATGCGCAACTTTACCGCAGAGCAAACGTCCACCGCAGAGAAACGCCCGGCGTCAGACTCGACGTTCCGGAGACCTTCCGAACGAGGACAGGCAGCCCGGAGGAGACTCGGGTACCTTTCCCACGGCCGCTCACCACACACGCCCCGCCGCACAGGGAGCTGCGCTGTCCAAAAGCGAAACAAGTTCTCTGCCGTAAAGCGAGACGGCCGTGTTTGTCGAACTGTCGTAAAGGCGTCCTATGCGGCGGTTCCGCGTCAGGCGTTTTGGGACCAGGTGCGCCTTGTGGTCCTCCGCCGGGCTTTTTTTTTAAATATCTGACGAATCGTCGCGGCAGTTTTATACGCGTTTGAGTTTTCTCCGTATCGTTACCTTTTTATCCGCAAGCTTTTCGCGTCACGGAAAGCGCGAGGATCTCAGTCGACCAATCAAGTTGCATGTTAGTGGAGCGCCCTCTACACGTGGGGGATTCTCCAATTAAGGGAGTGTTTCTGTCCCCCAGGGTAGAGTTTCAAGAGAGGGGGGGTTGGAAGAAAAAAGTAATTATTGTATTTGTTAGAGTCAGGTTGTGTTAGTTATGAGAAAAACAAGATCTCTGTCTCAATGATGACATTTTATTTCTTGCTGGTTTATATATAGGTGCCATTTGCTCATTTTTTATAGTTAGATATCGCTGTCCCTCATACATCTGTCATCACCATCACACCCAACGTTTTAGGGCAACGTTTTTTCAAACAACAACAACGTGGTTGCCATGGAAACGA
>NC_079215.1:5632648-5634882 GCF_029633865.1 Lampris incognitus | reverse complement strand
GCTCTCTCTATCTCTCTCTCTCGCTCTCTCCTCTCTCGTCTCTCTCGCGCGCTCTCTTCTCGCTCTCTTACACACGCGCGCATTGTCTCTCTCTCTCGCTTTCTCTCTTCCTCACCGTCTCTCTCTCCCCCTCTCGCACACAAACTCTCCCCTCTCTTCTCTTGCTCTCATACACGCGCACGTTGTCTCTCTCCTCGCTCTTTCTGTCTTCCACACAATCCCTCCTCCCTCACCTCTCTCTCTCTCTCTCTCTCTCCTCTCTCTCTCTCGTCTCTCTCTCTCTCTCTCTCACTCATACATGCAACACGTTGTCTCGCTCCCTAGCTGTCTTCCACACAATCTCTATCTCCCTCTCTCCTCGCTCTCTCTCTCATACACGCACACTCCTCTCCTCGCTTTCTCTCTTCCACACAATCTCTCCCTCTCCCCCCCCCCCCCCCTCTCTCTCTCTCTCTCTCTCTCTCTCTCTCTCTCTCTCTCGCCCCGGTTGTGTCGATTTTTATCCTCTGCTTCCAACCACCGTCCACCCCCTCCTCCCCTTCCTCCCTCCTCCTCTCCTCTTCTCCACTTGTGTCTCGGCACTGCGAGGGGGGGGAGAATCCCGGAGAAACCACGGATTGCTGCCGCTTGATTTTTGTCTTACTCCCCCTCTTCTGCGCACCCTTCTCGCTCGCGGCGCCGCCGCCTCGGTAAAAAAAACAAACGCCGCGCGCTTCTGTTGTTCTTACTCCCCGTTATGATCAGCGCAGTTGTTCTAGATAACGTTTCTGGATGATTTTAAACGGCAAGAGAGGCTGTGTGGTGCGCGTGTTGCGGGCCGTGCGGCGTCCGGTTCCGGGTCCGGTCGTGATACATAACCGAGCGGAGGATCGTTTGGATACCGAGGGGGGGCGACAGCAGCATCCGCAGCATCAGCAGCATCCGCAGCATCAGCAGCATCACCAGGCTGGCAGACGAGGGAAGCTCCGCTCGCATCTCACCCCTTCCACGTCTCGTCCCTCCATTCCTCCTCCTCCTCCTCCTCCTCCTCCTCCTCCCCGGCTCTATGACAAGTGATGGTGGGCTCCTCCGCCCGGATGCGCCCCTCTCTCCTCCTCCGCCTGCCGTCCGCAGCTTCCTCTACAGGAGATTTCCAGTGTCGCCGGAGAGCGGTGTAGGGACTACATATGGAAACTGGGGATCGGAATTTTAGGAAAAAGGAAACTAACCGGGCTGTCCGTTTGATTTTCACGATTCATTCTGTGTTTATTATTATTATTATCATCATCACCATCATTATTATTATTATTGTTTTGCATTTTGTTTTCTCTCTTCCCACCCCCCCCCCCCGTCTCGGCTTCAATTCTTTCTCTGGAAGGGGGCTGCTCATCCCCCGGTTCCTCTTTTTCTCTCTCCCCTCCTCCTCTCCTACAGGAATGGCTGACATCCGTAGTAGTTGTGGCACTTTTGATTTATTCGGCGGCGCTCGTGTCGTTGAACGCGTGAATTGTGTTCGTTTGAGTCTATTCTTTGCTTTTCCTTACTCCTCATCTGCCCCCCACCACCACCCACCCACCCCCGCCAGACCCCTGTCTGTCTCCCGCCACCCCTCCTCCCACCTAATGAATGTGATAGCCTGACCATTCCCAGCATGCACGCGGAGAGACGCGCTTCGTTGCGGCTGATGTTCTAGCGCTTCCACAGAGGGGTCGCGAGCCCAGCGTCATCGTCATCTCGAGGTCCCCCCGAGCTTTGCCCTTTTTTTTGGGGGGGGGGGCGTCTTAAGAAAATCAGGCGGCAAGTCTGCTGGTCTTGTCTTAACCCTCTCCCACCCGCCGTTTCCTCACCCCCGCTCCCCCCCCCATCTCCATCTGAAACCACAGCGCGCGCGCGCGTGCTCGTGCGCGCAAGTGAAAGTTGGGGGTTCCGCGTTCGAGTCCGCGAGAGCGTCTCGTGAATGTAGGTGGTGTGAGGGAGGACAGGGACGGTACGGCTGTGCCGCACGCGCGGGTCCGCGGGGCTACAAGCGGGCGCGCAAGACCACCAAGTGCGTCGCCGTACACACTGTGAGTGTCGCGACACGCGAAGCTGCAGTTAATCCGCTTTAGGGAAAGGCCACATGCAGCAATAAACACCGCGGCGGACCCTCCGAGCGGGACCCTCTGCGACTGAACCAAGCAGGCGTAGCTATCCCCGCGCCAAGCCTCCAGGGGGCGCTGCAGAAACAAAAAAAAAAACAAACGAGCCTGTGGTTT
>NC_079215.1:5597648-5627648 GCF_029633865.1 Lampris incognitus | reverse complement strand
TTAAATGGCCCACATCTGGAGTTCTGGGGTACTACGTGGGCCAGATGTGGCCCACATAGTAGTACGTGCTGTAACACAAGTCAAGCCCGGTTCATTATATTTGGGCCACGTCTGGCCCGCACAACACTTGCCGTAACCCAAGTCAGGCCCGGCTTATGACATTTGGGCCACATCTGGCCCACACAACAGTTGCCGGTGCCGTAACTGAGCCGTAAGTAGCAAAAGTGCCCCTGATTAAGCCCAAATGTGTCTGCTGTCTGGGGAGCGAAAGAGAAGGTGGAGAAAGTCTAACTGAAACTCCGTTGTTGTATTCAACGGCATTCTGTGAGGTAGAGGAAAAGCCTTGATCTATCAGAGCTCTTCAACGTTATGATGAACGACAGAAACAAAAGCAGTAACGAGGCCGTTAGGAGTGTTCGATTTAACGGCAATGATACCAAATGTTAAGAGCAGACAAAGTAGAATAGTGAGGGAAATAGGTTCTACTGCTGTGTTGTGAATTTGTTATGACGAGATGTGTTTATCTGCTGAATTGTGTTCGTTTTCCAATTATGTGTATTTGCGTGTGTGTGTGTTTGAGGATTTCTTTGAAAGGAAGGGTGCCCGGTTCTCAGTATAAACCTGTGTAATGCTTTAGCTTTCCGCTTCGAGAGAGTTGGGCATATTTCAACTTTGCTGTAAAGAAAAAAGAAGAAGAAAAAGCGAAGGGCCAGAATGAAGTGCCAATTCCCAGAGAGCAGACACGTGTGGGCCTCATCTGGGGCACTTTTGGTAGTTACGGCTCAGTTATGGCACTGGCAACTGTTGTGTGGGCCAGATGTGGCCCAAATGTCATGAACCGGGCTTGACTTGGGTTACAGCATATACTATGTGGGCCAGACGTGGCCCAAATTTAATGAGCCAGGCTTGACTTTAGTTAAGGCACATACTATGTGGGCCAGAAGAGGCCCAAATGTCATGACCTGTGGCTGAGTTGAGGCATCCACACTCATCCCGAGTCAACGCCGTCATTCGAGGCCAAACGTGGGCCACATTTGGGCCAAAGATTCTTTGCTATCTGAGAGTAGCGGCCTTTCTTTTAAATCCACTCATCCTTCAGTCTGGAGTAAAGTCAGTCGGGGACGGCACAAAGCGAAAGAGAAATGAGACCCCGGCGGCTTATCATGAAAAGAGCATCGTACAACCGAAGAAGTCACAATAACCACGAGAGCGTGTTTTTAAATGTACGCTTTCATCCACCGAATCCCCCCCCCCAACTTGCTCCGTATTCCTGGAAATGTAAGAAATCAACAGGTCTTGACATATTAGCGTGGGACTCTAGTGTTTCTTACCATTTCACAATGTTTTGCTATAACTTGCTAGGTAATCAAAACACCTACCCAGGTAGGTTTCCAGCCAGACGCTGTCTTCCGATAGCTTACCTGTGCTTGGTCCTCGCTCATCGGCGTTAGCTAGTGCGTTAGCAGCAGTATCACCGACAGGCAGGGTCGCCAAGTTGATGCAGCTCCAAACTCAGATTTTTTTCTCATTTGGGGGGTGGGGGGTGGGGGGGCAGCACACCTTATGCCATAGGTCAGGCACATGCCATCATGCATGACTGTAGGCCAGAGTAAGGTGTGTTTTATGGTTCTGCGTTGAGGTGGCGGTGGGGCTCCGACGTGAACCAGCAGTCCTTGCCAGTCACATGGATTCTGGGAAAATGTCAATGGAGACTCTTTCGGGTCGATAACATGCGGGCTCTCATCCGGGCGACCCAACACAGCCTTGTTGTGTTGTAACGTCTTATTACTGGTTTATAACGCATTACTAATGTAAACTACTAACACGTTAGCCCCTAGCTAGCTAACGGGTCTGACCCTTTAGCCGAGCGGTTAGTAACGTCGCCTTGTGGTGCAGTACACCCCGTATCGAATCCCGCCCCGGGCAAGAAAATAACCGGTTACATTGGTGGCAGCGGTGGGATCCGGAAGTGTGCAGATCCTCAGAAGTCTCTTCGGAGCGCGGGAATAACAAAGCGCGAGGGCGCGCTTCCGGGGGAGGATGACGACTGTAAACTACTAATAAGACACGCTAGTCCCTAGCCAACAGGTCTGACCCTTTAGCCGAGCGGTTAGTGATGTCGCCTTGTGGTGCAGCACACCTCGTATCGAATCCCGCACCGGGCAATAAAATAACCGGTTTCACTAAATTATTTATTAACTATTTATTAAGTGGGCGTCCGGGTAGTGTAGCGGTCTAGTCCCTTGCCGGTCGGTAGTTCGAATCCCCGTGTTACCTCTGGGGGCGAAAGAGGGAGGAGGGGGGAAAACTAAACAATTGATTAAGTAATTAGTAACTGCTTCTACGTGTATTTCCATAAGCGTTATTGTAAAGTGGAAGCCCACATTAGCGTGTCTGCATAGGTTATTTTTATGTGCATTTTGACGTATCGCATTAGAAAAGTGTAAACTACTAATAAGACACGTTAGCCCCTAGCTAGCTAACGGGTCTGACCCTTTAGTAAAGCGGTTAGTGACGTCGCCTTGTGACGCAGTACACCTCGTATCGAATTCCGCACCGGGCAAGAAAATAGCCGGTTACAAAAGGTTTACGGAAACGGCAAAAAATAACCAAACCTTTTTCACGGTCTTGAGGTGGTTTTTTGCCATTTCGAAAAAGAGTTAATAACGCTACACGGGAGACGGAAACGCCTCTGCCGAACAGGTTCTGACGTAGCGGATATTTCACTCACGTGACTGATCAGCTATTTCCGCTGTCGGCGCTTCTTCGCCTTCGTCTCCAGGCGGCGTGAAATATGGCCGATAGTAGCTGACCATGAAAGAACAATTACAAGTTTCCCAACTGAAACAAATTCCCGATGACCTCGCCATTTTTCCCTCGTGGGCGGCCAAGGCGACTGGCGGCGTTTCCGGTTCGCCATCTCGTCTTCTTCTTCTTCTACCGAGTTTATTACAGGTCAGTCCTATCTTCCGTCAGCGCTGTGGGTTAGCTGTCGAATAGGCTAGCTGTCGGTTAAAGTTCGGTTAGGCGCGTCGGGTTAAGGTGAGGCTGAAGTTAAGGTGGGTTATGTTACGTTTAGGTAACGTCAATGAAAAAGAGCTGAGGGACATGGGCAAGACACGCTCCGGTTTATTACAGCCATGCTGTGTAAAAGTCGAAATTGGGAAATGTGCCTTTAAAACGCACTTGGTACGTCATCAGACAGCGCCTTGTGTTCTTTTGAGTTGAGCGGCACACATGTTGTGGATGGACGCATGCTATTCCGCTGGTTTTAGTTTTTAGTTACGTGTGGCCTGTGTTGGCCATGTTGCCGTTGGCCGTACAGCCGGGCTTCGTTTAGAGGCAAAATGAAAAACGAGCCAAACAAAACGCGTCCATTCACAGCACGGTAGAGGCTAGTTCCCGTCGATGTAGAGAACGGAAATGGAGTAGAGAACGGTCAACTGAGCATGCGCGAAATGCCTCTACCACGCCTCCGCACGCCCCGCGTAGCATCCGGGCGCTAGGATTCTAGGAAGACCCGCCCCTACTCTGCGTCTGATTAGGTAACCCCGCCCTAACCCTAACCTTAACCCAGTGTTTCTCAACCGGGGGTCCGCGGACCCCTAGTGGTCCGTGATGTAATTGCAAGGGGTCCGTGAAAATAAAATATCTTTAAAAAAGAGATCCTATGACATTTATAGAAATAGGATTATTTTACTCAAATGTGACTGAGACCTTTATCTACCTAAACTATAAAGGGTAACAGGACTTTTTTCCTCTAATTACATCTGTTTCACAAGTGTAACTTATTGTATTTTAATAAGAGATCTCGCTCCCGTTTGCATTGTTAAAAGTTACTGCATAAAAATTTTGTTGTTACATATATCTGAAAGTTACTGAATACATATTCTGTTTTGTTACATATATCTGAAAGTTACTGAATACATATTCTGTTTTGTTACATATATCTGAAAGTTACTGAATACATATTCTGTTTTGTTAACTATATCTAAGTTACAACTGAAAGCTCTTATTTTTGCCCCAAAGAGTGAATAAATGCTATAATGCAATTTAAAATGCAGTTTCTACTGTTTCTATCAAATTGCAACCCCCGCCCCCCAACATCAGGTGGACGGGTCCTCAGGGTAGATCAAAAATACGCAGGGGGTCCAGGACCCCAAAAAGGTTGAGAACCACTGCCTTAACCTACCCAAACAACGGAGGCAACGAGTACGTGCGCATGCTCAGTTGACCGTTCTCTGCGTCGTCGGGAACTAGCCTCCACCTTCACAGCACGCGTGCCACTCAACTCAAAGAATACAAGGCGCTGTCTGATGACGTTGCCAAGTCTGTTTTAAAGGCACATTTCCCAATTTCGACCGTTAACGGCTTAGCATATACCGCCAACTTCTGATAAAATGACTCTTTGTGCAGCCTAGTTTATTCGCTCCACACTAGCTGATGATGTGACATTTCAAAAGTTTGCTTAAAATTTGCTTGACAAGTAATGGAAACACGGCTACTAGCAGTCTGTGAGCCAGTCTGTCGTTGGCTCTCTTGTTGGCTCCCTCAGCATCTCTAGCTGCACACAGGGCCCACCTTACCTCCTCAAACAACATACATGTGCGTCGTGGCTATTGCCTTTTTTTTCAAAGAACTTTATTAACAAAAGTGTACAAAAATAGTATACAACAATGTCAATCAACAATAGTCACATTATAAAATGTATACAACATCAACACATATATTATCATAAGCATTAACATAAATACGCCAGGGGGGATTGTATAAAGTAAAACAAATAAATTACATACTTAACTAAATGTTTTGTAAATCATAAAGTGCTTATATGTTTTTACAGCTTTTTTTTAATTTTCACTATCAGATATTGATGAAATATATTGTTTGATATACGCAGACGGCTCAGGAAAATTAGGTTTCTTGCTAGTGAATTTAGATCTGTGAATATAAAATTTTGTGAAGATAATTAGCAAATTGATTAAATAATATTGAGAATCGAGCTTCCTATCAAATTCAGTATATCCAAACAATACATTTTTCCAACTCGGGGTGAAATGAGGGTAAATATGATCAGTAGTCAAGCGTCGTGGCTATTGCATGACTGGATTCACTTTACCTGCTATGTATTTCCGGTGCCGCCACCCGACAGTTCCTCCATCTCCGGCATTTGGCGAACAGACGTGACGAATTCCTTGTCCTCCTGCCTCGACAAGGCCAGTGGTCGGACGTCTCCTTCTCAGCAAAATTAAGAACGTAAGTTACACGATTACTTCGTCACTTGATTACACCGTCTAGTTTTGCGGTGGTGCTAGTCTACCGGTTGCCCCTATGAAGTGGTATTTAAATGCTATGTCGTTGGCACCTATGGTGGGGCGTAACGTGGAACCTTAAGTCACACCTAAACGGTGGATTCCATAATTTGAGAGAGAACGAGAGAGTTGACTATCTGTATTTGGGCAGGCAACTATAAGGCTTCACGGATCAGAGAAGTAGGACTTGCACACAAAATGAAACGCTCCAAAACGGGTTATTCCAGCACGGGTAACGTCTCAACTTATCTTATCAGTCTTCATCAGAACCAGTCTTCTTCAAGGTACTGATGAAGACTGATTTATTTACTGGCGGAAATATTGACGTTATTGTTCTAACATTAAAGTGTAAGGTTTGACTAAACAGTCTTCGTCAGAACCAGTCTTCATCTCTTTCTCTGATCCTTTTTTTAATTCTTTGCACCTGAAGGAGTTTTTGGGTGTCTTTGGGACACAGTTAGGCTACGTAGCCCAATCTATAAACCACCGTCTGAATTACAGTGTAGACCAGCATAAAGTGACCACTATTGGATTCAACAACAATGATAATACATTTGCCATTATTGGAAAGCACTCGATCATGTTTCATAGCTGCATGAATGTGGCACAACATATCACGCATGGCTCGAGAACAAGACCAGCTCTGAACACAGCATTCATCATTCAGCTCTTCCATCCATCCATCCATTATCTTAACCACTTATCCTGCTCTCAAATGGTTGTGAGGCCAGCTATGTTATATGGTCTGGAGACAGTGGCACTGATGAAAAGGCAGGAGGTGGAGCTGGAGGTGGCAGAGTTGAAGATGCTAAGATTTTAATTGGGAGCGACGGAGGAGGACAGGGTTAGGAATGAGTATATTAGAGGGACCGCTCAGGTTGGACGGTTTGGAGACAAAGCAAGAGTGAAAAGATGGAGATGGTTTGGACATGTGTGGAGGAGAGATGCTGGGTATATTGGCAGAAGGATGCTGAATATGGAGCTGCCAGGGAAGAGGAGAAGAGGAAGGCCAAAGAGGAGGTTTATGGATGTGGTGAGGGAGGACATGCAGGTGGCTGGTGTGACAGAGGAAGATGCAGAGGACAGGAAGAGATGGAGACGGATGATCCGCTGTGGCGACCGCTAACAGGACCAGCTGAAGACTATTCTCCTCAAATTTGTCCACATTTATAGAGAAGAAAAAAAATAGATTTTTTTTTCCTCATTTGTTGTGGCGAACGCTTCTTTTCATCAGCGGAGGACATGGTCATACAGTTATAGCACTTTCTTGGGTTAAATGTCGCTGAGTACATGTCGCTGAACTGACCCACCCAACAGTACAACTGTTGTCAATTCAGCCCCCGCCACCCGAGGCGGTCAGTGTGTGCACAGCAAAGCAGTCAATCCAAGCAAAGACAAGCAGACTGAAATGAATACGAATCCTGCAACCAACTTAAAATTAATTGGAGTAAGCCGCTACACGAGAGCACAGCCTACACCCCGAACACACATCACAAACTGAGGTGCTTCTGCGTGGCATAAAATAAAATAAAATTATGGCCTTTCTGATTTTCTGAATACTTGACAAAAAAGGCTTTTCCATGTTAAACGTGTTTTTAAGGCCGTTCAGCGAGTGTGTCTGCAGGGGGATCTGCACCTCCTTTTGGATGGGAGAGTGATGCTGAGAGCGGTGAAAAGAAAAGAGTTGTAATGTTGGTTCATAATGTTGGGTGTGTTTTGTTTTTTTTTGTGCACAGTTCGCCCACCTCATATTTATGTAATACTTTACATCGTGTGTGCGTGTGTGTATCTGTTTGTGTACTTGCTTGTGTGTGCATCCATGCGTGTATTGAAATCTGACGTAGCTCTGTCGCAAGTTGAGGGGATGTGGTGACGTCAACCTTGACCCCCCCCCCCCCCCGCAGACACAAACACACACCACCTCCTGCCCCCTCCCCGTTCTTATGTACGTTCTCTTGTCATAACCTCACTTGAGCTGTTCCAGCTCTTCTCTTCCCAGACAATATTGCAGAGACACAAAGACAGATTCATGCCCAGTCCAGGGCAAAGCTGCAGAGGGGTTCTCACCTCATGATCTCGTGGGTGTGTGTGATGATCACGTGTGTTGTGTGTCCATGGCTAATCTCGCAAACTACTGGACCTACAGCCTGAAAGGTTGTGAGCACAGTTATGGCTGAGTGATGAAGAACCTCTTGTGGTTGCGGCAATTTAAAACATCTAGAACATTTTGTTCTTGCTACCGCTACTCCTTCTCTTCATTCTTATTATTTTCGTGTCGTTATTTATGTTATTTATATTATTTCTTTTCTTATCGTTATTCTTATATTTATTCCGTACCTGTTGCGTTGCTGCCCCTTGAGGCAAATTTGTGATATCGGGCTATACGAATAAAATGGATTTGACTTTATTCACCGTCTAGCTTGCTTGACCAATGCTGCTGTCTGTCGCTGCCCGATCTGAGTCAACCGTGGGCAAGCGCGACTCACGCCTACGATTGACTCAGATCGGGCAGTGACATGATCAAAAATTATTAGAAAAAAAATTGATCCAAAAAATGCAAAAAGTTATAAAGGAACGACTTCCTCTAGGTTTCAGTCGAAACAGGAAGTGTTGCGTTTTCTTGTCTCTGCCCGATCTGAGTCGAGCATAGACGTGTCGTGCATGTGCGAGGGTAAATGGTTTACCCAACTTTATTACATTATGAAATTAAAGACAAGGTTAGGGTCAGACCACAATGGTCGCATGTATACGTATAGCGGACCTTTTCTTTTTGGAAAGTGCAAGTTCATGTTAGACTTGGTCACATTCGAGTGAGGGTCCACCTTGGAGGCTGCACATCCGCAGACTGACAGGCAAAACATTTTTATTTGGTAGATTTTTTTTCAGCTAAAGCGCTGCATATTAAAACTTTTTTTTCCCCATATTTCCCATTCAGTCGACTGGGGCGTTATGCAAAAATCTTATAATGGCAGGAAAAACACTGGTTTTTCTGTCCGTGTGTCTGACCGATGCTAATCTTGCATACTACTGAGCCTGTCAGCCTAATACATTTTGTGCACAGTTATGACTATCATCAAGAACCTATCATGGTTGCGGTGATTCAAAACCTGTGAACCCCCCCCCCCCCCGGCTTTTTCTCCCCAATTGTATCCGGCCAATTACCCCACTCTTGCGAGCCATCCTGGTCTCTCCCCACCCCCTCTGCCCATCCGGAGAGGGCTGCAGACTACCACATGCCTTCTCTGATACATGTGGAGTCGCCAGCCGCTTCTTTTCCCCTGACAGTGAGGAGTTTCACCAGGGGGACGTATCGCGTGGGAGGATCACGCTGTTCCCCCTCCCCCCTGAACAGGCGCCGCAACCGACCAGAGGAGGCGCTAGTGCAGCGACCAGGACACATACCCACATCCGGCTTCCCACCCGCAGACACGACCAATTGTGTCTGTAGGAACGCCCGACCAAGCTGGAGGTAACACGGGGATTGGAACCATGTTGGTAGGCATCAGAATAGACTGCTTTGCTACCTGAACACCCTGAAAAACCCGTTTTATAGCGCAATTGGGTGCTAACTCCTCAGCTGGTTTTTCGCCCAAGTCCAAACAAGTCCGGAGAAGGGGAGATATGCAGGCAGTGCCTCCATATTTTCCCTTCTTCCGGGTGGTTGTCGCCAAGTGCGAGCACCGGAGAAGGGGCGATATGCCTGGCGGGGATCTGCACTTTACTAAGTGCACTGCACTAGTTTTATGAGTAAGCGTTAAGCTACGAAGGAGGCCATTTTAAAAGGTCTGCTGTCATGCATTCGTCTATATCTGTCCGAGCACCGTGCACAGTGGTAAGTTACGTACAGTTCCCCATCTATGCTGCATCTATCCTGCAGTAGTGCTGTGCTGAACAATACAGCGGTGCATAAATTGGTATATTGTATCGCAGACAAAACCCATGTCTGCCAAACAAATAGTTCCTTCACCATGTCCCTGCTGCTAAACTTGTGTTTCTGCAAACCATGGATGCCTCAAATGGGCCAGCACATGTTAGGAGTGACATCAGGTTTGTTGAATTTGCCGTTTGCTCTTGCCCATTGCCACTTTCTAAGAACACGCCAACCACTCAGCTCAGCATTACTTGCTAGCGTAGCATGAATAAATGATTCCCGGGATTGAAGCTGGGGCTGCTATAGGGGCAGACACCGCGCATTATCTGTCAGCTAAAACTCGGCACGCAGTGCATTCCAGCAAATACTGAACTCTCCGTGTCGGTCTTATATAGTACAAAAACCAGACTGGGCATTCAGGTTTGCTTCATCTGGAGCCTCAATGGTGCAAACGTGCATGCCGATTTTTGAAAGCATGATTTGATTTGATTTTGAGAAACTTGATTAATCCCCATGGGGAAATTATGCTCTGCATTTAACGCATCCTGGCTGTGTAGCTAGGAGCAGTGGGCAGCCGCCGTGCAGCACCCCGGGGACCAACTCCAGTTGGTCTTGCCATTGCCTCGGTCAGGGGCACAGCCAGGGGTATTAACCCTAACATGCGTGTCTTTTTGATGGTGGGGGAAACCGGAGCACCCGGAGAAAACCCACTGCAGACACGGGGAGAACATGCAAACTCCACACAGGGGACGACCTGGGATGACTCCCAAGGTTGGGCAACCCCGGGGTTCGAACCCAGGACCTTCTTGCTGTGAGGCGACAGCGCTAACCACGGCGCCAACCACGTCTCCATTTCTTTGGCGAAGGAATGTCTCAGTTTAATCTGCACGAACCCCCTGAATAAGTCCACTTTTAAACCAAAGGCATTTACACCACACGTGGGCACAAACGACAGACCCTTGGACACGAGAGACAGCTGGTCATTTGATAATTCCTTAGAGGAAATGTTAATTACTGTGTCTTTGCGGAGCTGCACATCCAAGCTCAGTTTGTTGGATAACCGCTTGCCTCCCCTACAATTCTTCAGCCTCTTTTGTTGTTTCCATGGAAGAGTTTCCCCAAGGTTGGGCAACCCCGGGGTTCGAACCCAGGAACCCTCTTGCCGGGAGGCGACAGCGCTAACCACTGCACCACCGTGCCGCCCTAGCGACGCCGAGACGGGCGTGGTCCCGGGGAGGAACCCGGGGCCGCAAGGTGCGTTCGCAATGTCGACGAGCACCGTGTCCTGAATTGCAGCATCAGTGAAACATCAACGGTGTTTTAACTGCGAGCAAACACGCACACTTGTGGAAAGGTAATGTGTGGAGGAGGCACACCGTGCTCTCTTAACAAATGTTTACGGTCAGAGTCGACACCCCTCCACCCAAGTGATACGGATTTTTGTTTGTTCCAAATACCCACAGCTTTGCAGAGTGAAATCATCCCAGCTGCCTCCTGTATCTTTTATTTGTTTTTGTTTTTTTTAAATATGCTCTTTTTGATAGCCAAATCCCAGGTTTGTGGTGATTTGGCACCCAGTGCTACCTGCCTGCCCCGCACATGAAAGACCTCAAACTGGTTGAAAGGGGCGAAGAATCACAGCGCCAAATTGCCCGTTAACTCAATGTTCTTTGCATCCCTGACCACGGTGTCTCTGTAGTGTTGCAGCGTTGCAGGGAGAGAGCGGGAGAGGGAGAGGGGAGATGGGAAAGGAGGGAGAGAGAGGAGAGAGGGAAAGTGCAGGCAGGCCTGGTTTGCTGTCACACTCCCTCAGGCGTGCCACGCTATCTTTAACACACAGGGCCCAACTTCTATCTAACCTACCCTGCCCTGGCTTTTAGCATAATATGTCATACTGTATGCTTTTCTTTTTAATGCCCGGAACACCGTGTGCGCGACTCCCAGATGCCGGCAAAGTAACTGGTGCAGTAATGCCATTACACAGACACGTCCGAACACAGGTGATCGCACACTGAACAGTCGTGTGTAGTCTGTAGTGCAGATTTGACAATGCTCGTGTGCAGGCTTGCGGGTTTGTATCTGCATACAGTATGAATGTGTATATACTACATGTTGTCTGTGTGTGTGTGTGTGTGTGTGTGTGTGTGTGTGTGTGTGTGTGTGTGTGTGTGTGTGTGCGTGTACACAGTGTGATTGTGTTGAGCATAAAAGCACATAGAGGCCTGTGTGTGTGGTTGTGTTGTGCATATAAGCATGTTAGAGGCCAGTGTCTGTGAGGGTGCACATGCATTGTGTGTGTGTGTGTTGTGCATAAAAGCACGTAGAGGCCAGTGTGTGAGGGTGCATGTGTGTGTGTGTTGGGGGGGGGGGGGTTGTGGTTGTGTGTGTGGTTGTGTTGTGCATGAAAGCACGTAGAGGCCAGTGTGTGAGGGTGCATGTGTGTGTGTGTTGGGGGGGGGGGGGTTGTGGTTGTGTGTGTGGTTGTGTTGTGCATGAAAGCACGTAGAGGCCAGTGTGTGAGGGTGCATGTGTGTGGTTGTGTTGTGCATAAAAGCACGTGGAAGCCAGTGGTGGCTTGTGCGTGTGTGTGTAAATCTTTGTGTGATTTTATGTGTGTGCAGGACCAAAGGTGCTTATGTATGTGTGTTTGAGCATGTTAGTGCGTGTCTCTGCGTGCGTGTCCGTGCACATTAATATGCATGCCAGTGTGCGAGGCGGCACGGGTGCTGGATCAGGAGTGGAAGTGCATTACGGTGATGACATTAATTATGCTAATAGAGAGCAGCTATCAGCTTTGCTAGCGGCGCCGCGCTGATCGTCAGAAGAAGCTGTCCACGCCGCCGCCAGAGGAGCGTGCCACCTCTTTATCAAACGCCGTAGTCACAAATCACATGTAATCTGATTACAGACATAACCTGATTACAAAATACTCACACTGCCTCTTTATCCGTAAGACCCAGTCATTGACTGCTAGTGAAGAGGAGTAAAAAATCAGATGTAATCTGGGTACAAAAGTAATCTGGTAAAGACGAAATAAATTACCATTTATTCTGAAGCTTCAGTTGCTAATCACAAGAGCAACAAAATTGCATGCAACGTGGCTGCATCCTCTGGGGGCGTCCCGCTGGCGTAGCCGTCTATTCCTTTGCCTGCTAACACGGGGATCGCCAGTTTGAATCCCCGTGTTACCTCCGGTTTGGTCGGGCGTCCCTACAGACACAATTGGCCGTGTCTGCGGGTGGGAAGCCGGATGCGGGTATGTGTCCTGGTCGCTGCACTAGCGCCTCCTCTGGTCGGTCGGGGCGCCTGTTTGGGGGGATGCGGGAACTGGGGGGGACTAGCGGGATCCTCCCACGCGCTACGTCCCCCTGCCAAAACTTGCCATTCTTGCTGCAGGTATCCCCACCCTTATAAACAATACAGCGGCGTAACGACCGAAACCAACGATCAGTTTCATATGCAAATATGGGCGTGACTATTAACTACAGTTTCAATGGCCATGTGTACTACTCACAGAGGGTTGTGGAATAGTTGCAGTCACAGCATTGTAAGACGGCTACACGTATACTCTTTGCCACCCCCACCCCCCTATCCCACCCAGTTCAGGGATGGTCTTCACATAGATGGCCTCTTTGACTCCCCGTTCAAACCAGCGTTCCTCCCTATCAAGGATGTGCACCTCCTCATGCAGCTATTCCCCAATCCTCTGTCAATAGTACCATCAGCGGTCACTCAGGGTCGAGTATGACCGTCCTCCTTCTTGGTCCTTGTGGGTCTTCAGGTGGGTGAAGAGGCCGATCCTGGAGCGGCATGTTTTGGTGCAGTGTAGGCAGGGGTGGGCGGTGGTAGTCGTGGGATCGGTTTGGGCCTTTTTGGTGGAAACTCCCTCCTTTCTGAGTCTGCGCTTGTCTTCTGCAGCACGGCGGAGATCATTATTATAAAGTGCGGCTCCTTCCCGGACAAGTGTCCTCCAGGTCGCCCTGTTGGTTGCTGTGTCCTCCCAGGTCTTAGGGTCTATGTGGCATTTTTTGATGTTCGTTTGGCTGTTATCCTTATACCTTTTCTTTTGACCTCCCGGGGCACATTGTCCTGTGAGAAGCTGGGAGTATAGGACTTGTTTTGGAAGGCGAGAGTCAGGCATACGGATGACATAGCCGGTCCATCTGAGCTGGTGTTGGGCGATGGTGGCAGTGATAGCGGGAATGTTAGCCTCCTCCAGGACGCTGGTGTTGGTGCGTCTATCTTCTCAGGTGATCCTGAGGATTTTTCGGAGGCACCTCTGAAGATGTGTCTCTAGTGCCTTCAGGTGCCTGCTGTATGTGGTCCAGGATTCTGACCCATACAGTAGGGTGGGCAACACTACCGCTCTTTAGACCAGAATTTTCGTCCTTGGCCTGGAGGTCGCGGTTTTCAAAGACCCTTTTTCTCAGTCTTGAGAAAACCCCGCTGGCACAACTGAGGCGGTGGCGTATTTCCTCATCAGTGTTCGCTTTGGAGGGGAGGAGGTTTCCGAGATACGTGAAGTTGTCAATAGTACACATGGTCAATGATCACACCCATATTTGAACATGAAACCGGTCATTGGGTTCAGTCGTTATGCCACTGTGTTGTTTATAAGGGTGGGATACCTGCAGTCAGGTGAGACTGAAGGGGTCATTTAGATGATGATGATGATGATGATGATGAAACGTGTCTCTCAGTAAACGTTGTGTCCAGATGAACTGATTCAACCTTCTGTGATTTTCTTACCTTGATTATTGAGCATGCATCAAGACGTTTTACGTCAGTATAGCATCCGAATGCGGAATAAAGTGGGAAGGCAGATATACACAAAGAGAGAGAGAGAGGGGGGAGAGAGAGAGGGGAGAGGGGAGAGAGAGAGATATCCAAATCTGCCGTTCTCTCGTGCACTGTTAAGTGGAGCTACGGTTACAGCTCAATTAGGCCATGTAACGGGACTACCGTCGTTGTCCCAGTATACAAGAACCGGGGGAGAATCAATTTGTTGACGGAAGTGTGTCCCACCCCGGTACAGTAGGTGGCGATATGCCCCCTTTCCGCTGGTTGCTGTTGGATCTTCTTCTGGTTGACCTATTGCGTCACATACCAAACAAGCGACAAAAGTTAGCAAGTCACGTACTTGAGGATGTTCACCTCCTTTAGCGGACACAACATAAAGTTTGTCTCCTCGTCTGTCCAGAAACACGTGGTTCTCGCTCCAGCCCTCGCCATGTTGGTACTGTTGACACTACGCTGTTCCACTTCCGGGTCAAAGACCGCCGTGGGAACTATGGAGCATGCGCAGAACGCCTAGGCCAGTTCTGGGCCGATTGAAGCGTATACATGCCAGAGTAAATCCATCCCCGACCGCGTCATCCAGGTGTGTTGGTCCCACTTCCAGAAATTTGATTTAGTACGACTTCCGTGGGACTGACACGTTTACATGTGTTTCAAAAGTCCAGTTTTAGTCGCACTAACACAGTAAATCCACTTTCTAACAGCCTGTAAATGTACTTTGTCCCTTTTTCTCTCGCATACTGATATGTATGTACACAGCATTTGTACTTGTATGTATGTGCACAAATATATATATATGGGTTGGTTAAAAGAGATACCCATGAGATACCCCCCCCCCACACACACACACACACACACACATCCACCCATCTGGACAACCACGTTGCCATTATTCCTGTCCAGCAGCCGTCCGGTTCTGTCTGGCTGCCTTCACGGGCCTGTCACCGTGGACGGATGGAGCCGCCTCGGAGGTCCAGCTGCGGAGGTTGGCTCCAGAGATCCCGAGCTGTCAGGGCCTCTATGATGGATCCTGACCTCGGATACCCTCGTGTTTCTGGGCGAAGACCGGCGTTGCCCCAGGGGCCCCAGCCTGGACAGGTGGAGCTCAGCGGGCTGTAAATGCTGCTATTAATCTTCATCACTGCAGGGTCGGAGAGCCGACAGGCCCCGTGTGATAGCAGGGATGTTTCTGAGAGCGAGCTGAGTGTGTGTTTGTGTGTTTGTGTGTTTGTGTGTTTGTGTGTGTGTGTGTGTGTGTGTGTGTGTGTGTGTGTGTGTGTGTGTTTGTGTGTGTGTGTGTTTGTGTGTGTGTGTGTGTGTGTGTGTGTGTGTGTGTGTGTGTGTGTGTGTGTGTGAGAGTATGCCAGTGTTTTTTATTTCCAACCTAAAACAAATCTCCTGTAAAGTTAAGTTGCTTGGTGTTCGCGGTGTTACACCACTTTTATTGACCGACGACATTCTCCTCCATGAGTCGTGAAGGCCTCATGATCCACAGGCGGCCATTACACCGTCAGATAAAGGTACATTGATCCGGGCGCGAGCTCGATATCTTCTGTAGTATTGACTGGACAGGGTCTGAGATCGTCAGAAGGTTTTTCTTAGACCCGGGGAAGTGGACGTTTCGGCGATACACAACTTTCCACCTCGACACCGGCAGCGGAGGGGGGGTGGGTGGGGGTGGGGGGGGATCATTCATAATCTATGAGCGGTGGAAAGCCGGTGTTGTTTGAGTCAGTTCAACATTATTCTGGCTTCAACAGACATGGGGTGGTCTGAATTATACATGGAGACATGGACACGCCGCTGCCGTACGGGGCTAGCAATGCTAACAGTGCTAACAGTGCCAGCGATGCTAACGATGCTAACAGTGCTAACGAGATACTAAGCACCTTTTAGTGTGTGTTTAGACACGTCGTACGACAATATGTGTGTATGTGTATGTTTGAGACCAACATCCATGTAACAACTGGTGTGTGCGTGCGTGCATGCATGTGTGTGTGTGTGTGTGTACATATATGTTTGCGTGCGTGTGTGCATGGGTGTGTGTGTGTGTGTGTGTGCATGTGTGTGTGTAGTGTAGTGTAGTGTCATTCCCAGGTGCTGTCCGTGTGCTTATAAACATATCCTTTTGACTGAGAGGCGGTGATGCCAGATTGACGGGCCGGCGTTGCCCTGCAAACCGCGTCACCTCATCGCCATGGTTACACAGCATCATGTTACATCTGCATATGATGCTGCACAGTCTTCACGATATCAAAACTGAAAAAAGCCTAGCAGGGAAAGGGAAAAGGATAGATTTAAATATTCTTTTGAACATGTTCATCACACACACACACACACACACACACACACACACACACACACACACACACACACACACACACACACACCACACACACGATATGCACTGGCTTTTCTCCTTCGGCGTGGTGCTGAAGGGGAATACTAAACAGACCAAACCGACCATGTCAGCGAGTACCGTCCTTCTGCATGTCATTGACAGTGTCATCAGCTGATTGGGCTGGAAAGTTATTACAGCATTTTATTACAGTGTGTTATTAGTGTGTTATTACACGGTCTTATTACAATATCTTATTACAGGGTCATTACACTTCTCGTTACAGTGTGTTATTACAATATCTTATTACAGTGTTATTACACTATCTTATTACGGTGTGTTATTACAGTGGCTTATTACAGAGTCTTATTACACTGTCTTATTGCGGGATCTTATTAAGGGGTCTTATTACAGGGTCTTATTTAGGGTCTTATTGCTGGATCTTACTACAGTGTGTTATTACAGAGTCTCATTACAGGGTCTTATTACGGGGGTCTTATTACAGGGTCTTATTACAGTGTCATTACATGCAGGAGGTGTGATGATCAGTCAATGGATGAAGAACACAGCACACATACACTTTTCAAAGTGGTTTAAAAGAAAAAAAATTCTTTTTGTCAGATATGACATTACCCATGTAGGAGAGCTAAACAGAGACAGTTGTGTGTGTGTGTGTGTGGGTGTGGGTGTGGGTGTGTGTGTGTGTGTGTGTGTGTGTGTGTGTGTGTGTGTGTCATGTAGCAGTGCATGTTTGGATAAAGATTGTTTAGGCCCTGCTCATTAGCTTGACTGGCACCACACTGCACTGTAATCCTCATCAGGTCTGTCACATACTTACCCAATGCCCCCCCCCACACACACATGCAGACACACACACACACGCAAACACACACACACACACACACACATACCACACATGCAGACACACACACACACATGCAGACACACGCATGCATGCACACACATATACACACACATGCAGACTCACATGCAGACACACACATGCATGCACACACATATGTACACACAAACACACACACATACCACACATGCAGACACACACACACACTTGCAGACTAACATCCAGACACACACATGCATGCACACACATATGTACAGACACACACATGCAGGCTAGCACCCACATGCACGCACACTTTTTCGAACGTGATTAATTTGAATTGTGAATTTGACTGTGATTACTTCAGTTCAAACTGAACAGACGTGTACACGAACCACACAAAGGCAGCACACAGAGACGGCATAAGAGTTGCCTCGATCACTTTTGTGTGTTTGCATGTTGTCCTTCTGTTTATAGGAACGGCCTCCTACAGTCCAAACACACGCATGTTAGCTATAGTGAAGACTCAGAATGGTCCATACTTATGAAGGTGTGTGTGTGTGTGTGTGTGTGTGTGTGTGTGTGTGTGTGTGTCCTGTGATAGACTTCATCCTCGTTATGTGACATCAACTCACTTTGCACCCATCGCTAACTGGATGAAGCTGTAGTGAAAATGAGGAAATGAATAATTAAATGACTTAATCTGTCTCCCGAGAGGGGTCGTTCTCGTCTGTCCCCCGTTGGAAGTCAGGGTTTACCAGTTAGTGCGGACGTGTACAGGAAAAAGGTGTATTGATACTTATCTCGCTCATGGCCGGATTCACCCATCAGGGGGCCCCCGGGGCCCGCACACCCGTTGCCCCCCGCCCCGTCAGATTTGCTATGCAAACAATGCAGGGTTGGAACAAACGTCCCTTGTAGGGTACGATTGGGGATCTGTACTATACGCGAACACCATACCCCTGACCTTTTGGGGCCCCTCGTGGTCCGGGGCCCCGGGGCGCTCGCCCGGCATGTAGTCAAGCCTTGGTCTTGCTCCAGAATCCAAGAAAAGTCCTTGACTTTTCCTTTAGACTTGTGAGTGTTGTACTTACTACACATCGTGATCGTAAGCAACAGTCATACACAAGACGGAGGATCACAAGAAGTCAAGTCAGTTTGATATGCAGCGAGGACTTGGTCTGCATTTCTTTTATACTGAGCCAAACCATGTCGGACAGCTGAAATCCATTTTCTCAACTGATTTGCAGAACCGGTCGATGCTAGCCAGATGTAGCTAACTCGTGCTATGTTTACTTCAGGTGTTTTCTGATGAAATGCGCTGCACAAATCTTTGCGAGCTACTCTGTGTTCATTCACTTGCAAGGCCTCGTGTAGCAGGAGGGATCAGAGTGCCACGGTTTGTCCAATTTTAGTGGGCAGAGTCAGTGGCGGCTGGCCAGTACAGGGCGCCAGGGCGCCACCCGCTTCAAACATCAAGAGAAGAAAATCTACTTATACATGTTTTAGTTGTATTATGCAAATAATGATGAAATAAAAGTCTTTTTCAGCCTGTGAGCGCCTGTCAGCAGCCATTAAATATTGCTTCCAAACGGTATTTGGCTGATTTCTGTCTGAGTATATATACTTCCTGGGTGAGGGGGCGCCGGCCAAACCACACCTTATGTAAGCCCTCAAACTTGTGGTGAGCAGGTGACCTGAGGCTGCTGTCTGATTGGTTTCTTCAGATTTTCCATGGGGCGCAGTTCTGTGTGCCCCAGACACCCCCACTTTTATTGGCGGTGAATTGGTATCATTTTAATGTATTTTAATGTAATGTGATTGGACGACTCTCGTGGCTGTCAATCATGTTCACACCCACCACCACGCCTCGTCTCGACTGTCAGTCATCCACCGCCTACGAAGCCTGATAAAGTCTATAGGCTACATGGTCCTTCTTAATAACTCTGTGACTGTGTGGACATTAAGCAGCTGTCAGGTGTGCTGCTCCAAGGTACATTGCCGCCCCCCCCCCCAAAAAATGTTTTACCGCCAGCCGCCACTGGTCAAAGTTCAATTGTTGAATATCGTGTGGACATGATGTCTGTGTGTTCACATCTGCGTGTTTGGGATTTGATTTGAAAGACGATGCTGGTTTGTTTTTTGCAGCGATAGGCCCTACGTCAGTACTGGAGGTCTCGTAGTGTGCTGGCTGACAGCATTTACCACCAGTTTATGCAAAAGTACAGCGCTGCTTGTGGCGTGACTTGAGGTTAACCTGTCAGGACCGTGTCTCATGTACGGGGGTCAGCCATGTTTCATACACGGCGTTTCTGTGCTCATTATGAAGTCTCGTGTAGGGGAGCCGGGTGGGAATGACACAATTCAATGAAACGTCCGCAGTATCGCAAGAAAGTTGTTACGCTCCCTTGAGGTGGTTTTGGCTTTTGTCAATAATGTCATAAGTTGGCTATGAAAAAGCATTTAAAAAAAAAAGCAAATACAATCCCCATGTTGCCTCCGGCTTGGTCGGGCGTCCCTACGGACTCAACTGACCCGGATGTGGGTGTGTGTCCTGGTCGCTGCAGTCGCACCTCCTCTGCTCGGTTGGGGCACCCGTTCGGGGGTGAGGGGGAACTGGGGGGGAACAGCGTGATCCTCCCACGCGCTACGTCCCCCTGGTGAAACTCCTCACTGTCAGGTGAAAAGAAGCGGCTGGTGACTCCACATGTATCAGAGGAGGCATGTGGTAGTCTGCAGCCCTCCCCGGGTCGGCAGAGGGGGTGGAGCAGAGACCGGGACGGCTCGGAAGAGTGGGGTAATTGGCCGGATATAATGGGGGAGAAAAGGGGGGAGCCCCACCCCCCAAAAAGAACACAAACACTAGCACCCGACAGTGGTATATGCAACAGTTATTACTCCATTAGCTTGTTAGCCGTTAGCTTGTTAGCCATTAGCTTGTTAGCGTTCCAACATCCATCCAAACAAATCTGCTGAAGCCTTTTGGGAGAACAAATCGCTGATTATTTTATTTTTTTTGGCGATTCTCCCGCTTCATTCTCGAGGGCCTTTTTTCTCTTTGCCCTTTCCCCTCTCGGATCCACCTTCTCTCTGTCGCTGCTCATTATTCATCCTCCAATCTTCATCTTCCACTGTACACAACTGTGTTTTGTGCACAGACGGACTGGAGCATCTCCGGGCGAAGATGTTGTCGAGACTGCCTATGGAGCTGAATGGATTTGGTTGTCCTGTGTTTGTTTGTTTTTTTGTGGATTTTCCCCCTTTTCTCCCCCACTGTACTTGGCCAATTACCCCACTCTTCCACCCCCTCTGCCGATCCGGGGAGGGCTGCAGACTACCACATGCCTCCTCGGATATATGTGGAGTCGCCAGCTGCTTCTTTTCACCTGACAGTGAGGAGTTTCACCAGGTAGCGTGTGGGAGGATGACGCTACTCCCTCCAGTTCCCCCTCCCCCCAAACAGGCACCCCGGCCGACCAGAGGAGGCGCTAGTGCAGAGACCAGGACACATACCCACATTCTGCTTCCCACCCACAGACACGGCCAGTTGTGTCTGTAGGGACCAAGCCGGAGGTAACACGGGGATTTGAATCGGCGATCCTCGTGTTGCCTTGTGTTTTGTTTTGTTTTGGCCATGATTTCCCCTCATGATTTTGTTTTTTGACACTGGCTGACTCCCCAGGCCAATCAGCAGGCCACCGGGAATTGTCCTTGTGTTCCTGATGGCCAGTCCCGGCCTGCCGGCATCTGTCCTTCAGTTATGCTAATGGCGGCAAGGCTTCCTCCTTCCCATATTTATTGTGCGTCAGCAATCCAACACACCGCACATCAATTCCGTCCGTCCGTCCATCCATCATCTGTAGCCACTTGATCCACTTCGGAGACGTGGGAGGCTGGCGCCTATCCGGGCAGGCTTCGGGTGGAGAGCCGGGAGACGTCTTCACGAGTAGCGCAGTCGTAGTCCCTCATTCCCAATCGAGTATTTGCCCCGTATACATGTTGTGTTTCCACCACAGTGGTAGACCATGTGGAAGATTTAGCCACCTTAATCCACAGCTGCCGTTTTAAGAGTCCTCCTGAGGAAGACCAAATCTTCGTCTCTCGGCCTGTATTAAGTGGGTGAGCAGGCTACCGGGTAGGTCTGATGGAAGGCTGCGTGGAATGAATAGGTCTTTGGACCGGAATACTGGAAAGTCCGTTGTTTTTCTCGTGTGGTGTGGGTATAAACCCGGTGTTTTAGTGGCTGTGTGGTAAATCCATTGTGTTACGGTATAGTAACACTATAGTGTGGTCTGCTGGAGAGCTGTTGGCACCTCTACAGAGGCTGTTTAACGCCTGCTGGGAAAGATGCTGACAGGCCGAGTGTTCCCTAATCCTTCAGGCATCAGGAGCCAAAGGGAATGGCCATAGGGCTGTGTGTGTGTGTGTGTGTGTGTGTGTGTGTGTGTGTGTGTGTGTGTGTGTGTGTGTGTGTGTGTGTGTGTGTGTGTGTGTGTGAGAGAGAGACAGAGAGAAGGGAGGTGAGTGTGTGATTGTGTGGTAATGCAGCATCCTCTTTAGTTATATGCAAGGCAGCGGGGGTAGTTGGTGAGTGTGCATATATTTATGTGTGTGTGTGTGTGTGTGTGTGTGTGTGTGTGTGTGTGTGTGTGTGTGTGTGTGTGTGTGTGTGTGTGTGTGTGTGTGTGTGTGTATTTTTGCGTGTGTGCATGTGTGTTGTTGAACCTCTTTTAGCATGTGAACCGATTGTCTAGTTGTCCTTGCAGCACCACACATGGAGCTTAGCTTTACCAAGCCCCGCCGAGGTAAACAGATGTACATAGCTACGTTTTGTACATCTTGAAGGTCAAAGGTTAAGAATGGGGTTCAGATTTGTTGTCATGGGGGCGTACGGGTGGCGTAGCAGTCTATTCCGTTGCCTACCAACATGGGGGTTGCTGGTTCGAATCCCCGTGTTACCTCCGGCTTGATCTGGCGTCCCTACAGACACAATTAGGCGTGATTGCGGGTGGGAAGCCGGATGTGGGTGTGTGTGTCCTGGTCGCTGCACTAGCGCCTCCTCTGGTCGGTCGGGGCGCCTCTTCACAGAGGAGGGGAAACTGTGGGGAATAGCGTGAGCCTCCCACGCACTACGTCCCCCTGGTGAAACTCCTCACTGTCAGGTGAAAAGAAGTGGCTGGGGACTCCACCTGTAAATAAATAAATAAAATAGGAAAACTGGTTACCTAGGTAACCGTCTACCATAACACAACCGTATCTATAAGACATCATATACTAGTTTCCAAACTCAGCCTGGAACGCAAATGTTCTGTTACGCATTCACACGTTTAGTTTAAAACGGGCACATTTGCAGAACACATCACAAAACCGTTTTTCCTTTTTTATTTATTTATTTATTTATTTATTTATTTATTTGAAGGCCACGACTGGCCATCTGAACCTCCTGGGTCAGCTGAGGGGATTAGAATAGAATAGAATACTCTTTATTAGCCATTTTGCACATATATACAAATGAAATGTACTCTGTGCATTTAACCTGTCCTAGCTGTGTAGCTAGGAGCAGTGTGCAGCATCTCTTTCTGATGGTGGGAGGAAACCGGTGCACCCAGAGAAAACCCACCGTAGAGGTGGGGAGAACATGCAAATGCCACACGGAAAGGACCTGGGACGGCCTGGAGTTCGAATCCAGGACCTTCTTGCAGTGAGGCCACGGTGCCGACCACTGGGCCACGGTGCCGCCTTGCCAGGTGCTCAGCCTAGACTAGTATTGATTTTCCAAGTTCAGTCTTCGTGGCTTCGCTATTGGCCTGCCAGATCTGGCTCTGGGTATAGTGAGTTCTGGTCTGACACAAGGTGTTCGTGTCCTCGGAGTGTGTACGGGTGCGGTTTGCAGGCACCAGGGGGCCACCCTGTGTGGGGCTGTTGCTCTCAGCCCCATCCGTCGGGATAAGGTGCGCGGTTCCTACGAACCGCCCCATGAGGCACAGCAACCATGCAGGAATGTGGTGTTGCGTGTTCGCTTATCACAGTCCCTGTGACCTTTTGGTCGGTAACCCACACCGGGAGAGAGCTTGTCCGGGTCATACACTCGGTGACATTTATTGAAGTGCATTTGATCCATGCCCCTTTTCTCCCTCTTCCGCGAGCTAACGGTAGCATTGTTGGGGGAGGGATGGGATCAGCACAGATGGGAGGGTTGGCACAGTGGTGCGAAGCTGACGTCCTATTACTGGTTGGGCTGGGCTGTAGCCGTTTTGGAGCGGAGTTGACCTATTTCCACCAATAAGGCAAGGTACAGGTCTGATGCTTCCTTGAGGCGGTTCTTAACGGTCTGTACTGCGTGTTCTGCCTCGCCGCCGCTGTGCTGTGGTTACGTGTTTGAATCTATATTTCGCCGCAAAGTCAGAAAAGGTGCTTGATAAGAATCGGGGCCCGTTGTCACTAACAACGGCCTCCGGGATGCCATGGCAAGCAAAAATGGATTTATGATAGACTGTCAGTGGACCTTGTGAGTTAGAGGTTATGCGCTTGACATAATGTGAGTAATAGTCTACCACCAGCAGGTATGTTTTACTTTTCAGAGTAAACATATCTTTCCCCAGCTTTTGCCAGGGTCAGTGGCTCTGTGTGGTTTGTACGCTGCAGTTTGGTACAAGTTAGTTCAGCTGTCGGCTCAATCCAGGCCACCACACACTTTGCCGTGTCTGCCCCCAGTATTCCGCCACACCCTTGGTGACCTTCATGCAGTTTGGCGAGAATGTCATTTCAGGAATCGGTGCAGGGATTGAACTCTGGCCGCGCATCCTGACACGTCCTCATGAGGATAGCGCTCACGCTATCCACTTGGAGATGTTCTCGCAGACCATCCAGATAAGACGTGCTCGCTGGCAGATGCTCGATGATGCCGTACACACAGATGTTCATACTCTCCCGTCAGCTCATCGTCTGCTTTCACTGCTTCTTTCCGCAGTGGCACGCAGGACAGCGGATCCGCTCTCCAGAAGCTTTTCCCAGAGGCATGAGACATTTTGTAGGGGTAACGCATGAGTCTCACTCTGAAATGTTGAATGCATGGAGGTAAGGCATCTAGCGCCTGGGCCCCCCCCCAGGAGACTTGGAAGCGGCTTGGGGTCTGTCTCCATTGTAAAGTACCAGCCTATTAGGAAGTCGCAGAATCTCTCGCGTGCCCAGGTGAGCTCGAGGGGTTCTTTTTCTACCTGTGCATATCTGAATGGTTTGAGAGACCATGACGCACAGGCTACGGGCCTCCACTCCTCACCCCATTTCTGCAGCAGGAAGACTACCAACCCAAAGGATGATGCATCTGCAGACAGTTTTCTCTCCTTATTTGGGTCATACAGGGTGAGTACGGGTGTGGATGACAAATCCTCCTTCAGGTCGTTAAAAGCTTTGCCTTGGTCGGGCTCCCAGAACCAACAGTTTCTCTTGGACAAAAGGTCCCCGAGGGCTTTGTCTTTTACGATGAGGGATACAACGTGGAGTCTTTAAAGAAAACGGCTCTGCCCCTGGTCTCGGTTTAATAGTGTATGCTTGCTGTATCAGGCCAAACCTGCTGCACAGCTTCGGATAGTGTTCCTTCAGTGTCTAGACGTGTGACTAGACCGAGGCTAGTGATGGCCGGCCTGCCCAGCAGAGCTGTGTGTAACCTCCTAAACACATGTACTTCCTCCAATGATTGCTTTTTATCTCTCTGTAGAAGCATATTTCTTACCCCCCAACACACCTAGTGGGGCGTACCCCGGTCCCCGTAAGGGTTTGGACACTGGTTTTTTGCAGTCTTTGAACACATTATGAAACATGTGAGCTGGCATAACAGTCACGTCCTGCGTCAATTTTGAACTTTGCTTGCCTGTTTTTTTTTTTATCCCCTTTTTTCCTCCATATATGGTTTGGAGACAGTGGCACTGGCGAAAAAGACAGGAGGCGGAGTTGGAGGTGGCAGAGTTGAAGATGCTAAGATTTTCACTGGGAGTGACGAAGAAGGACAGGATTAGGAATGATTATATTAGAGGGACCGCTCAGGTTGGACGGTTTGATTTAATATATCACGATATATTGTGATACTGTAAGAAAGGTGATATGTTGTGATGTCATAGGCCTGTGTTCTTTGTGCTTATGCTACTTCCTGTCTCAGTTTACGCTGTTGGATTGGAGTGGAAGAGTCAAATGGCTGAAGACAGATTACAACACTTATCTAGCGGTCGTGGGGTTACACACAACACAAAATGTTTGTCACGAACCTTTACATGTAAACAATTAAAAGTCGATGTAGGGGTTTTGAGAATCGATACAGTATCACAAAAGATAATATCGCCATACATTTCTTACGCCCCTCGTGGCGCGTGTTGCTTTCCTGTTTTTAATCTTGATATCATCCATCCAAGGGTCTCCACTGGCGTCAGCTGTGCCTAGACATACGCTCTCACCCTGTTCTTGAACCTCATTCACGTTTTCTGAGGAAAAACTCCTTGTCATACATCACCTGAAGCTCGTTGCGTCTTCGCATCACTCATGCGCCAATGACGCTCAGCGCCAACCGCGCTAACGGCGTCGGGGGGGGGGGGAAACCAAAACAAACTTGAACTAAACCAAAAAAATAAAACTTCTTTCCGGACCTATTCTGACGCCATGTCAGGTTATCTGTTTACTTATGGGTAATTTAACCGCTGGGAAATATGACATTTCCAACCGGTAAGTATTCTTAATGATTGCATACAAGCGTAAACTCACTCCATGGCGGTAAGTAATCAAAAAGGGCTGTGGCTCCCGCTCGCCCCAGAGTTCCCACTGTGGTCTAAACCATTACATAATTTTAGTGGGGGGAGGGGGACTATACCCAGATAGCAAAGAATCTTTGGCCCAAATATGGCCCATATCTGCAGTTATCTTACAGCCCACGTTTGGCCTTGAATGACGGCGTTGACTCAGGGTGAGTGTGGCTGCCTCAGCTCAGCCACAGGTCCACCTTACATGGCCCACATCTGGCTCACATAGTATGTGCTGTAACCCAAGCCCGGTTCATTCCATAACACTTGCTGTAACCCAAGTCAGGCCGGTCTTATGACATTTGGGCTACGTCTGGCCCACACAACAGTTCCCGGTGCCGTAACTGAGCTGTAAGTATCAAAAGTGCCCCAGACTAGGCCCAAATGTGTCTGCTGTCTGGGTACAGACCACATTGTCTAAATCAGTGTTTCCCAACCCAGTCCTCAAGGAACCCTATCCTGCAGATTTTCTTTGCAACTCTGGTACCTGTTTGTAGTTATTCAACCAATCAGCAATGAATTATGTCAGATGTTGCACACCTTGCATAATCAAATGCTGTGAGATGATTGGTTGAGTAAGTACAAGCAGGGCTACCTATGCAGGGTGACAATGAAAATCTGCAGGATAGCGGTTCTTTGAGGACTGGCTTGGGAAACGCTGGTCTAAATGTCCTCTGAGTAGCTCCACTACAACAATTTGCAGGGGTAAGATGGTATCTTAATCGTGAACTAGTTGTCTGGTAGCATCTCCCAAAGACAAAGTGAAAGCCACCTAGGTGTCAGTTTATCAGATTGAGTTTACTCTAACATGCCAGATGTGTCTAACTCAGACTAATGGTGAATAGAAAATTGTCCCTCTTGCATTCCCCAACAGAGAGTTCCTAATCAGTCGGGTGAGATGTGTGTATGTGTACAGAGTCAGAGATTTGACCTTATGGTTACTAATCTATTTGCATAACCTTCAGGGTAATGCCACCCCATTAATAATGCCATGGTGTACTGATCGCTGTGGGAGAAATTTCAGTTTTGCATGCTTCACTTTGCTGAGGTCAAGGCACCGGATGAGTGAGTAACAGTGCCCCCTTGAGGAATTTCAGCATCCTGCCCAAGGACACTTTAGCAGGACACTTGACAACGGGGAGTGAAGCTTTCAGATCGGTCTCCGAACCTCTTACTCTGCTCCTACTCTGCTGTCGTGTAATATTTTGGCACTTTAAAGGTACAAAACTTACTTCAAATCTAAACAAAAGGGTTGCCCCGTTACCGAAATACAAAGCACCAAACACAGGGTTGTAACCTGCTACAGGTCTCTTAATAGTTCCTGTGTCCGTTATTCAACTTGATATGTTCTGGGACACATCTGGGACCTCACAAAGTGGATGTCATGGTTCCCATGCAAACCTGCAACATCTGGAGACATACAGAAAAAGAATTTGGAAAATTGAATCCTAAATAGAAATTGTGGAAAAGTTGGGAAAATGATGGAAATATGTTGTGGGGCAGTGTCAATACACTATGCGGTCACGTCATATTTTTGCATGGTTTCGGGCCTAAAGTCGTCTCAAATACTGCAGTGTTTCTTATCGTGAAGAGTAATTATGTCTAGAGTAACACGGCATATTTACTGTGGGCTGACTATCAACACAAATAATACTGAACACCAACCGAAACCCTCAGTCCAGTGAGGAGATTTAAGATCTGGGAGAGGTATTGAATTCTGAAATACAGAATATATCTGAGCTGCTGAAACAGGGCCCTGTGATGGACTGGCGGCCTGTCCAGGGCGTCTCCCCGCCTGCCGCCCAATGACTGCTGGGACGGGCTCCAGCATCCCCGCGACCCTGATTGGGATAATGGATGAATAATGGTCTCTTAATACAGGGGCCAACACTAAACCACCACGATATCTGAGTTTCGGATGTTTCCTGATGTTGTAAACGGTTTGTTTGTATTGAGAGTTGGTGAATGTTGGAGTAAAACAAGCCGTGTTTTCAGTTTACGGTGGGTTGAGAAAGACACGAAACGCTTGTTTTTCCATCTATAACGCAAACTCTCCAATAAGACCTGACTTTATGTGGCCAAGTAAATCACGGGCTGGGCCTTTAATTCAGCGACGCCATGGTTTCAGTAATCTCAAACCGTACACAGTAGGACTCACGGTGAATTGAGCTGGTGTGCTGGTCTCACATGAGGTCTTGCATACCCACACGGTCCTCATGGCACATGATGGAGTGTAACTGCTGTAAGCACGGCTGGACCGGTCCAGGCTGATTTATAGGAACACACACAGCACTTAGCTGGGTAACTCCGCTGCTGCACACTGTGTGTCTGTGTGTGTACAACTCTAGTGCTGTACACTGTGTGTCTGTGTGTAGAACTCTACTGCTGCACACTGTGTGTCTGTGTGTGTACAACTCTACTGCTGCACACTGTGTGTCTGTGTGTGTACAACTCCGCTGCTGCACACTGTGTGTCTGTGTGTGTACAACTCTAGTGCTGCACACTGTGTGTCTGTGTGTGTACAACTCCGCTGCTGCACACTGTGTGTCTGTGTGTAGAACTCCGCTGCTGCACACTGTGTGTCTGTGTGTACAACTCTGCTGCTGCACACTGTGTGTCTGTGTGTAGAACTCTACTGCTGCACACTGTGTGTCTGTGTGTGTAGAACTCTACTGCTGCACACTGTGTGTCTGTGTGTGTAGAACTCTACTGCTGCACACTGTGTCTGTGTGTGTACAACTCTACTGCTGCACACTGTGTGTCTGTGTGTGTACAACTCTACTGCTGCACACTGTGTGTCTGTGTGTGTACAACTCTACTGCTGCACACTGTGTGTCTGTGTGTGTACAACTCTACTGCTGCACACTGTGTGTCTGTGTGTGTGTGTGTACAACTCTAGTGCTGCACACTGTGTGTCTGTGTGTGTACAACTCTACTGTTGCAAACTGTGTGTCTGTGCGTGTACAACTCTAGTGCTGCACACTGTGTGTCTGTGTGTGTACAACTCTAGTGCTGCACACTGTGTGTCTGTGTGTGTACAACGCTACTGCTGCACACTGTGTGTCTGTGTGTGTACAACTCTACTGTTGCAAACTGTGTGTCTGTGTGTGTACAACTCTACTGTTGCAAACTGTGTGTCTGTGTGTACAACTCTACTGCTGTACACTGTGTGTCTGTGTGTGTACAACTCTGCTGCTGCACACTGTGTGTCTGTGTGTGTACAACGCTACTGCTGCACACTGTGTGTCTGTGTGTGTACAACTCTACTGTTGCAAACTGTGTGTCTGTGTGTGTACAACTCTACTGCTGTACACTGTGTCTGTGTGTGTACAACTCTACTGTTGCAAACTGTGTGTCTGTGTGTACAACTCTACTGCTGTACACTGTGTGTCTGTGTGTGTACAACGCTACTGCTGCACACTGTGTGTCTTTGTAGAACTCTACTGCTGCACACTGTGTGTCTGTGTGTGTACAACTCTACTGCTGCACACTGTGTGTCTGTGTACAACTCTACTGCTGCACACTGTGTGTCTGTGTGTGTACAACTCTAGTGCTGCACACTGTGTGTGTGTGTGTGTACAACTCTACTGCTGCACACTGTGTGTCTGTGTGTACAACTCTACTGCTGCACACTGTGTGTCTGTGTGTGTACAACTCTACTGCTGCCCACTGTGTGTCTGTGTGTGTAGAACTCTACTGCTGCACACTGTGTGTCTGTGTGTGTACAACTCTACTGCTGCACACTGTGTGTCTGTGTGTACAACTCTACTGCTGAATGCTGTGTGTCTGTTTGTGTGTGTGTCTGTGTGTGTGTCTGTGTGTGTGTCTGTGTGTGTGTCTGTACACTGTGTCTGTATGTGCCTCTACATATCTGTACACGTGTCCACTTGTGCACACAAATGTCAGATGTGCCAGAGCAGAGGTGTGTGTGTGTGTGTGTGTGTGTGTGTGTGTGTGTGTGTGTGTGTGATATGTGTGATGTGTGCATGCGTGTATGCTTGCATATCTGTATCTGTGTGTCTGTTTGGTTGTATGTGCATGCTCATATATATATA
>NC_079215.1:5572648-5595148 GCF_029633865.1 Lampris incognitus | reverse complement strand
TTACAGTATTCCCTCAGGTTTACAGTATTCCTCAGGTTTTCAGTATTCCCTCAGGTTTACAGTATTCCCTCAGGTTTACAGTATTCCTCAGGTTTACAGTATTCCTCAGGTTTACAGTATTTCCTCAGGTTTTCAGTATTCCCTCAGGTTTACAGTATTCCCTCAGGTTTACAATATTCCCTCAGGTTTACAGTATTCCCTCAGGTTTTCAGTATTCCCTCAGGTTTACAGTATTCCCTCAGGTTTACAGTGTTCCCTCAGGTTTACAGTATTTCCTCAGGTTTACAGTATTTCCTCAGGTTTTCAGTATTTCCTCAGGTTTTCAGTATCCCCTCAGGTTTTCAGTATTCCCTCAGGTTTTCAGTATTCCCTCAGGTTTACAGTACTTCCTCAGGTTTACAGTATTTCCTCAGGTTTACAGTATTCCCTCAGGTTTACAGTATTCCTCAGGTTTACAGTGTTCCCTCAGGTTTACAGTATTTCCTCAGGTTTTCAGTATTCCCTCAGGTTTTCAGTATTCCCTCAGGTTTACAGTATTCCCTCAGGTTTTCAGTATTCTCTCAGGTTTACAGTATTTCCTCAGGTTTACAGTATTCCCTCAGGTTTACAGTATTTCCTCAGGTTTACAGTATTCCCTCAGGTTTTCAGTATCCTCTCAGGTTTACAGTATTCCCTCAGGTTTTCAGTATTCCCTCAGGTTTTCAGTATTCCCTCAGGTTTACAGTATTCCCTCAGGTTTACAATATTCCCTCAGGTTTACAGTATTCCCTCAGGTTTACAGTGTTCCCTCAGGTTTACAGTATTCCCTCAGGTTTACAGTATTCCCTCAGGTTTACAATATTCCCTCAGGTTTACAGTATTCCCTCAGGTTTACAATATTCCCTCAGGTTTACAGTATTCCCTCAGGTTTACAGTGTTCCCTCAGGTTTACAGTGTTCCCTCAGGTTTACAGTATTTCCTCAGGTTTTCAGTATTCCCTCAGGTTTTCAGTATTCCCTCAGGTCAGGTGATCACGTCTCCTGCCACGGACTCACCTCACCGGTCTGTGTCCTTTTACAGAGCTTGTGGAGCGGCGTCTCATATTCCAGCTTGGTGCAACACTTAGTCATCATGTGAGGTACAGCGGCGGCACGGTGGCGCAGTGGTTAGCACGGTCGCCTCGCAGCAAGAAGGTCCTGGGTTCGAGCCCCGGGGTAGTCCCACCTTGGGGGTCGTCCCGGGTCGTCCTCTGGGTGGAGTTTGCATGTTCTTCCCGTGTCTGCGTGGGTTTCCTCCGGGTGCTCCGGTTTCCTCCCACGGTCCAAAGACACGTAGGTCAGGTGACTCGGCCGTACTATGTGTGTGTCTGTGTGTGTGTGTGTGTTGGCCTGGTTGCCTGGTGTGTCCCCGCCTGCCGCCCAGTTATTACCGGGATAGGCTCCAGCATCCCCGCGACCCTGAGAGCAGGATGAGCGGTTTCGGATAATGGATGGATGGGTGGGACACCCGACCAAGCCGGCGGTAACGTGGGGATTCGAACCAGCGATCCCCACGTTGGTAGGAGCAGCGTCCATGCATGGATGGGTGACGGATGACAGACCAGCTCAGTAGACCCGGCCCGGTGCGGGTGAGACCCGGCCCGGTGCGGGTGAGACCCAGCGTTGTCTCTTCTTCTGCTGGCGTCCGGCTGCAGACGCGGCGGATACACACGAGCCTCTGAGGTGCCCTCGCACCGTCTACCGTGAGACTGTAGCCGAGACTTGGTGGCAGTTTGAGCTTTTCCCGGCTTTGCTTTACTATTATGGGATGTCTTCCAAGATCGAGTGACATAGGAGGCAGCAACTCTACACAGCGCACCCTGTAAAATACACCATCCGGCAGACCCACACCCACGGGTCCGCCAGCGTTTGGGTGCTTCGAAGTGGTATCTCATGCTGGCCGAGTTAGAGTGTGTGTGTGTGTGTGTGTGTGTGTGTGTGTGTGTGTGTGTGTGTGTGTGTGTGTGTGTGTGTGTGTGACCTCGGTAGCTCTTTGAATGTTTTTATAAGCCGGCTCCTAAATTTGTGGTATTTGCCATCATGTATATCAGTTATATTTTACTCTCAGGCACTGGACATTTTGGATACGGGACGACCGCTGCACACAGCCTGGCAGTGGTGTCTTATGGGACAACAGAATAGAGCATCAGACATATATATATATATACGCACACATATCTATGTATATAAATAAAAGTATATATAAATACAATAATATATAATAGTAATAAATAATATATAACAAATAATATAAATAAAGTATATATAATATATATATATAAATATATATAAATAAAGTGTATATAAATAAAATAATATATAATAGCAATATATAACAAATAATATAAATAAAGTATATATAATATATATATAAATATATATAAATAAAGTATATATAAATAAAATAATATATAATAGCAATAAATAATATATAATAATAAATATAAATAAATTATATAAATTCTATTTATAATTATATACATATATTATATAATATATTTTATTTATATTATAGTTATATGATATTTATTGTATTTATATATACTTTTATTTATATACTATATATATAAATATGATATACTTTAACGGTTTATAACTGTCAGCAATCATTAATGTTAAGAGCTCATTACTAATGACTTATAAATCAGTAATGTTGTTATAATACTATATTAAAGACATTGTGGGTTGCCAGGTTGGGATCCCACATTTTAATACCAGAGGCTGTGTGGACTCCCAACCTGGCAACACAAAAAGTCTTCTTATTAATCCGTTTTAACGTCTCGTTGCTGATTTGAATGGCATTCATAAGCAAGTTGTCAACACTGACGAAGTAGGCTAATTAGCGACCACTTGTGAAACCTTCATAAAATACGGCGTGTTGTGAAGTGCAACCAGACCCTTCAATTAGAAAGTTGACACTTTTTAAACACATCTGAGCGCACAAATGGTTGCTGCACGAGACCCATCTGTTTGCATTGGGGACGAACCAAATAAAGCCGTTGGAAGTGGGTTGATGGCTGCACGAGAGACGGTCACATACAAAGACCAGAACCACCCTGGTACCACGTCCTGATTTAGGAGCATTTTATGCTCAGTGGAACGAGTTTACAATTACACGCCAGATGTGTCTGAGTCACATTGATGGTAACGGCGGCGCATTAAGCCGGCTATGATGAAGTTATCTGTCTGTGTTTGATGAGTGCTGGTGGTGTGTTGTAAATCTAGACCGTGTCTCTTTGTCTGTATGTGCATAGCAAATGTGTGTGTGTTTGTATGTAACTGTTGCATATGCAGACTGGAACTCATATCTGTTACTTAATTTTGCACAGTTAGAAAGGGCTGACAAATGTGATTGCACATGGTGCCATTGGTAAAGAAAGTACTAGTTTCTAGCCCCCCCCCCCCAACTCGAGCTGTGTATTGGCAAGAATCTGGTGATACAATACGTATCACGATACAGGGGTTATGATTCAATATATCACGATATATTGTGATACTGTGAGAAAGGTGATACATTGTGATACTGTTAGAAAGGTGATACATTGTGATACTGGAAGAAAGGTGATACATTGTGATACTGTAAGAAAGGTGATACATTGTGATACTGTGAGAAAGGTGATACATTGTGATACTGGAAGAAAGGGGATACATTGTGATACTGTTAGAAAGGTGATACATTGTGATACTGTAAGAAAGGTGATATATTGTGATACTGTAAGAAAGGTGATCTATTGTGGTACTGTAAGAAAGGGGATATATTGTGATACTGTTAGAAAGGTGATACATTGTGATACTGTGAGAAAGGTGATATATTGTGATACTGTGAGAAAGGTGATATATTGTGGTACTGTAAGAAAGGTGATATATTGTGATACTGTTAGAAAGGTGATACATTTTGATAATGTAAGAAAGGTGATACATTGTGATACTGGAAGAAAGGTGATATATTGTGGTACTGTAAGAAAGGTGATATATTGTGATACTGTTAGAAAGGTGATATATTGTGATACTGTGAGAAAGGTGATACATTGTGATACTGTAAGAAAGGTGATACATTGTGATACTGTAAGAAAGGTGATACATTGTGATACTGTGAGAAAGGTGATATATTGTGATACTGTAAGAAAGGTGATATATTGTGATACTGTAAGAAAGGTGATATATTGTGATACTGTAAGAAAGGTGATATATTGTGATACTGTAAGAAAGGTGATACATTGCAGTTTCATAGGCCTGCGATCTTTGTGCTTATACTACTTCCTGTCTCAGTTTACATGTTGTGTTGGAGTGGAAGAGTCAAATGGCTTAAATCGATTATAACACTGTTGTCTAGTGGTCGTGCGGTTACACACAACACCACATGTTTATCTCGGACCGGGGGCGTCCAGGTAGCGTGGCGGTCTAGTCCGTTGCCTACCACACAGAAGTTCTTCACAAACCTTTACGTGTAAACAATTAAAAACGGATACAGTGGTTTTGAGAATCGATACAGTATCACAAAAGATACGATCGTGATACTCGAGCGTATCCATATTTCCTTACACCCCTACCACCCACCCTCAGCTGCAGACATGCAACATAGTTAAAGGCGCAATGAGCAGGATTTGTCGGTTGCGGTTTGTAAACACAACTTTCAGAGTTGCCCCCCCCCTCCCCCGGCTCAACGACACCAGAAGGACACGCCCCCCTGACCTCAACTACCAGAACACACATCCCAGTGTACAGGACAACTCCGCGTCGCTCTTCGTCCCCACCCGCTCCTTCAGTGCTCGCCAGCGGGGGAAAGCCGACCCCGGACGGGGTCTCGTTCTGGAACGAACTTCGTCCGCTTGGCGGTTCGCCTCGCCATATTTGCATCTTTTCAGTGCTGTGTGTCCGCCATTGTCGCAGTTTCCCCCCCCCAGTTCCCCCTCCCCCCCCCGAACAGGTGCCCCGACCGACCAGAGGAGGCGCTAGTGAAGCGACCAGGGCACATACCCACATCCGGCTCCCCCACCCGCAGACACGGCCAGTCGTGTCTGTAGGGACCTCCGACCAAGCCAAAGGTAACACGAGGATTCGAACCGGCGACCCCCGTGTTGGTAGGCAACGGGATAGACCAGTGTGTAGTTTGCAAGTTTGAAAAATGGATTTCTCTCTGATTTACTGATTTTGAAGTGAAACGGTTCGGTTTTGCACCACTCTGGCTTAATGTTGAGTTGTTCGAAACCCAAACTGTCCTCCCCGGTCAAATGAAGTGTTTTTGAATTTGCTGTGGAACACGGCCACAAGCCCGGCCTCTCGCTTTCAAGATATTTATAGAGCTTAAATAGTTTATGACCGAAGAAAGAGGGCCAAATAGTTTTTTTTTGTTTTCTAAAGACTTCAACCACACACACACACACACAGACAGACACACACACTTTCTTGAGCATCTCTTTACCTCCTCCTCTGCCCTCCATCCCTTCCTGCTTGTTGTGGAACAGCAATACAGTTGATGAATATTCACAGAGAGTTTACAGAGTCGTGGGGGGGGGGTGAAAGGAAAAGTAGGAATGAGTGGAAAAGATGAGAGGAAACAGGGAGAGGGGGAACCAGAGGAGGTGAGAGAGAGAGAGAGAGAGAGAGAGAGAGAGAGAGAGAGAGAGAGAGAGAGAGACAGCGAGAGAGGTGGAGGTTCGGCTCCTACGTGAAGGGCCGGAGGCAGGAGCTGCAGCGAGGCGCTACTCTGAATACAGGATGCTCTCCTCCTTCCAACTACACCACCCCCCCCCTCCACCATACACCTCACCACCACCCCTCCCACCCCCGCTTCCCTCACTCGTCCTCTCTCGGTCCCTCCCACGCTCTTGAGGAATCAATAGTCGCAGATTAATCATTTTGCTCGAGGCACTTGCGGAGAGAGAGAGAGAGAGAGAGAGAGAGAGAGAGAGAGAGAGACAGAGAGAGAGAGAGAGAGAGAGAGAGACAGAGAGAGAGAGAGAGAGAGAGAGAGAGAGACAGAGAGAGAGAGAGACAGAGAGAGAGAGAGAGAGAGAGAGACAGAGAGAGAGAGAGACAGAGAGACAGAGAGAGAGAGAGAGAGAGAGAGAGAGACAGAGAGAGAGAGAGAGAGAGACAGAGAGAGAGAGACAGAGAGAGAGAGAGACAGAGAGAGAGAGAGAGAGAGAGAGAGAGAGAGCAATAGAAAGAGAGAAAGGGGGACGTTGTTTGCACGGGGATGGCAGTGCAGGCCAGTGCGAGGTCCCACCTTCTCGGAGCTCTGAGCCTGAATAGATGATGCTGCTCCGTGCTTCTCCGGTTGTTTAGGGATGGGTAATTATTGTTGTCCCGGAGGTTGTCGTGGCGCCCCCCGTTAGGTCCTCTCTGTGTCGTTACGCCGAGACGGCGTCCCCTAGCCCGGCTTGGAAGCACACAGTTGATTAAAGGGAGAGAATCCCAATTTTCAACGTTGCCTCTCTCTATATTATACGACGTAGGAACAGCACCCCATTAGCAGCCATGGGAAGTGTCCGTCTGTGACGTCACAGGTGGACTACCTGCGAACGTGTTCAATAAAGCATGGGGGAAAAAAAAACACTTCCTGGTTTGCCGACAGCCTATATTTTATTAGAAAATGCAAATGTCAGTGCTACATACAACTTTAGAAGTAAATATTACAAATAGCTCTGCATTATAATCTATGGAGCACTGTTGCTCACTTCCTGGTTAGCCAGTCAGCGAACCAGGAAGTGAGTTTTCACCTTCAGCCTTAAATTGAGTCAATTAAATGATGAGCCTTTTAAATTACATTTATTATTAATTTTTGAATTTTTTTGAAATTTTTTAAACATTTTTTTTCAAGGAAAACCAGTCGAACTGAACAATTACAGTTGAAAGACATTTTAACATCCCCAAATCCCATTTACCCACTTCCTGCTCCCCTCTGTCCACTCCTACCCCATCCCACATGCCCCTTTTGGGGACAGAATTAAAGCACATTACAGTAGGTTACATATAAATAAATGAAAGAATAACTACTGTAGTAGTATCTGAGAATATTTTTTATTTTTGAAAATTAAATAATGAACTAGGTTAAGATCCCCCCCCCCAAATGAATATATTATGTCGTTTACTCTGTTTACTCTAAATCGATTTAAATATTTAGAGTTTGGTTTTGTAGACCTGTCTCAAAGCAATAAAGACAGGACAGGACAATCCTGAACCACTGTTGGACGTTTTTATTCTCTTAAACCTCTCTGTGATAAATATGTCATTTCAAGCCCAATATTGTGTGGTAAATTCCAGTCTTTTGGAAGGCCAAATGAAAGTGTATTGAAATGTTGTCAGACTCGTTTCATAGTTTTGGAGATGAAAGTTTTCAGGTTAAGCCAATTGGCTAGCTATGTTAAAGAACTTTTCCCCCATTGGACTGCATAGCATTACGTGCTAAATATCTCAGTTGTGACAGCGCTGCAGCCCACAGTAACTAGTCGTGTGTGCGTCCTATGCAGGGGTGTAGCACAAAATTCTGGGCCCTACGCATAAGCAGTCTCTGTGGGCCCCTTTCCTCTTTTGTCTCTCACACACCACTTTTTGGAGATCTAGCATACTGTATATTATTTACAACCACAGTACATTAATCTATTTTACCCTAACTTAACCTAACTTAACTATCTTGCAGTGATTGAAAACATTTACACTTCACACTTTGATGCAGCTTAGGGTACTGATGCTGACAGTTGCTGCCTGCGTGTGTTACAGTACTAGCTAGCTTGCTAGCTAACTCCTACTATGTTCAGGTAGTAGGAGTTAGCTAGCTAGCTGCTACCAAGCTGTGGTAGTAGGAGTTAGCTAGCCACCTTTCTTTTAAAAGCTCCTAGCTCACCTTTCTTTTGGAAGAAATCACTCAACAGTTGTTTTCCCTCATCTTGCCTTCTCTCCCTTTCCTTATTTCTTTTCTTTCCTGGAACCGAGGTTTTGCTTTCTTTGGGGAAGACGTGACTCTGTGCTTGTGTTTGTATCAGCAGTCACTCTCGACAGGACTAGATGAGCTGCATTGAGAGATGCTCGTGAGGGGCGGACTAAACCATTTTGCACCTTTTGTAAGGGGTGAGAGGGGCCTCAGAGAGGGGTGAGAGGGGCCTCAGAGAGGGGTGAGAGGGGCCTCAGAGAGGGGTGAGAGGGGCCTCAGAGAGGAGTGAGAGGGGCCTCAGAGAGGGGTGAGAGGGGCCTCAGAGAGGGGTGAGAGGGGCCTCAGAGAGCCTCCACTATTTTCTTTAAGTCCCTCAACCGATGTATTGAGCCAATTTTAACTGAAGTTATGACACTAATTAGTTAAAAATAAAATTCGCAAACCACAACTTTTAATTCCAAGCTTTCCGAGCCCCCCCCCCATTCTGGGCCCTGGTAGGTCCTTCCCCTTCCCCCCCCCCCACTACGTTGCCTCTGGTCCTATGATTACAGCTCATGATCGAGGATTAGATTTCAACTCATCCAAATTTCCGTCCCAGATATACTGGAAACAGGACAATCTGAAAAGCTAAAATGGCCGCACTGACAATGTCAGGCCACGCAAAGTCATGCCGTCAGCAAAACCAGCCAGTTAAAGCAGCTTTGTCTGCATTTGATAAAGGAAATCCACCAATCACGCGTTGAGACTCACACAGCTGCAGTAGTTATTTCCCACAGAGCATGATGCAGAGTTCATCATGAGGCGTTCATGATGCATCGGCAGTGTGGGAAAAAAATAACTTTTTATGTGAAAACAGGGTCCTTTGGGGGAAAAGAAACTCACCCTCCACAGTGTGTACAATTTGGCAGTGTTACTAAATATGAACTGCAAATATAGAAAATGTGTCTCAGAAGTCGAGATACAGACAACGCCGTTTCCAAGATGGCGCCTGAGTTAAACGCCTTCTCTCGAGAGGCTTTGCTATTGGTTTGTAGCATGATCGAGTCACACACAGCTAAGATCATATAAAGGGCGAGAGGCACCTTGACCGAATGAGCCAATACCGATTCTCACCACCTCCAAACCGATGCTAAAACCACACTCCGGGGGCATCTGGGTGGCGTGGTGGTCTGCTCGAATCCCCGTGGTACCTCCGACTTGGTCGAGCATTCCTACAGACACAATTGGCCGTGTCTGCGGGTGGGAAGCCGGATGTGGGTATGTGTACTGGTTGCTGCACTAGCGCCTGCTCTGGTCGGTCGGGGTGCCTGTTCAGGGAGGAGGGGGAACTGGGGGGAATAGTGTGATCCTCCCACCCGCTACGTCCCCCTGGTGAAACTCCTCACTGTCAGGTGAAAAGAAGCGGCTGGCGACTCGGCTTGTATCGGAGGAGGCATGTGGTAGTCCGCAGCCCTCCCCGGAACGACAGAGGGGGCGGAGCAGCGACCGGGACGACTCGGAAGAGTGGGCGAGACTGTCCTCCACCAAAAAAACGACCACAAGCAGCTTAGTACGACCTATAGTTGCATACGTTTTAAAGTTAAGCGACCTCTAGGGGTCGTGCTGCCAATAGCAATCTTAGTTACTGTACCACACGGTGAAACAACACCAAAACGTACCGGCTGCATATTCTGTTGTTCTCAAATTGTTTTTAATCACTATTTACTGACCGCTTACCTTTCTCAGCCTGTCTGTGAGGCGTTGTAAAACCCACAATGCACAGAGGTGAAAAGTATCTCCTGCCGCCGGTAGGGGGCGCTAATTTAAGAAACGCTCCCGCGGGTCGTATCAGAGGGTAGACGACCTACGGGGTCGTATGGGTTGGAGGACTTGCAGGAGAACACGCCATGCTTACCTCCCACTCCGGCTGTGCCGGTTAGCATAGCTAGCGTCGATTGCGCGCCACTGGCGTACGCTAATGCCCGTCCTTTCAGACGGTGAGGTTGAACTTTATTTCTACACCATGTCGTTTTAGTGCTTCAGTTGCGTCTTAAGCGGAGCTGTGGCGGAGTCGCAGGGAACACACACTCTTTAACAACCCGGTTTCGCTTTCGTTGACCAAGGAGGTGCATCCACCCCCAATACGTGCGCACCCCCATGCAGAAAATCGTGCTTGCATGACGGCGTTTGTTCGCCTCTCAGCCCTGCCTCATCCATTTGAGTGTGACACGGCCTCCAACCCAGTGCGACAAGTACTCCTTATGCCCTGGGACATACTTTCATTTCATTATCGCTGTGGAGGAGACCAGCCGGCATCTGGGAGAGAGATAAAAGGATGGAGAAACGGCGGAGCAGGGAGAGAGAGAGAGAGAGAGAGAGAGAGAGAGAGAGAGAGAAGGCAAAGGAGGGAGGGAGCGAGAGGAGGAAGATGGAGGAAGGAGAGCAATAAAAAGAACAAGATGGGGGGGCTTGGGGAGGAAGAGGATGTGTAAAAAGATCGGGAGGAGAGATGAAAGAGAAGAGAAAGAAGAGAGGGGGGGAGGGAGGGAGGGAAAGAAGGGAGATAGATGGGAGGAGAGGAGCCAGGAGAAGAGAGAGAGAGCAAGGGGAGAGGGAGGAAGGGAAAGAAGGGAGATAGATTGGAGGAGAGGAGATGGGAGAACAGAGAGCGGAAGGAAGGGAAAGAAGGGAGATAGATTGGAGGAGAGGAGACGGGAGAAGAGAGAGGGGATGAAAGAGAGAGCAAGGGGAGAGGGAGGAAGGGAAAGAAGGGAGATAGATTGGAGGAGAGGAGACGGGAGAAGAGAGAGAGAGGTAGGGCAAGGGGAGAGAGGAAAGAAGGGAGATAGATGGGAGGAGAGGAGATGGGAGAAGAGAGAGAGGGAGGAAGGGAAAGAAGGGAGATAGATGGGAGGAGAGGAGACGGGAGGAGAGAGGTAGGGCAAGGGGAGAGGGGGGAAAGAAGGGAGATAGATGGGAGGAGAGGAGATGGAAGAAGAGAGAGAGGGAGGAAGGGAAAGAAGGGAGATAGATGGGAGGAGAGGAGATGGGAGGAGAGAGGTAGGGCAAGGGGAGAGGGGGGAAAGAAGGGAGATAGATGGGAGGAGAGGAGATGGGAGAAGAGAGAGAGGGAGGAAGGGAAAGAAGGGAGATAGATGGGAGAGGAGAGGAGACAGGAGGAGAGAGGTAGGGCAAGGGGAGAGGGAGGAAAGAAGGGAGATAGATGGGAGAGGAGAGGAGACAGGAGGAGAGATGTAGGGCAAGGGGAGAGGGAGGAAAGAAGGGAGATAGATGGGAGGAGAGGAGAGAGAGGGAGAGCGAGAGATGGAGGGGACAGGGAGAGAGGAGGGATAGACGTGTGCCAAACAACATCTGGAAAGGTGGAAAAAGAGGAGAGGCGGTTGCCCGTTAGTGTGTGTGTGTGTGTGTGTTAGTGTGTGTGTGTGTGTGTGTGTGTGTGTGTGTGTGTGTGTGTGTGTGTGTGTGTGTGTGTGTGTGTGTGTGTGTGTGTGTGTGTGTGTGTGCGACACGTTGTTTCTTACCTAGCTTCCATTTTACAGTCCTCAATCTGTTGCCTCTCGCCTCTCCCCCTCCCTCTTCCTCCCTCTTTCAGTCTCACTTTTGTCACAGATGTTGTTTAGACCGTCGTCCATGCACAGTGTGTGTGTGTGTGTGTGTGTGTGTGTGTGTGTGTGTGTGTGTGTGTGTGTGTGTGTGTGTGTGTGTGTGTCAGCTCAGCTAGCTAGCTAGCTGCCTTGGTAACTCTGGAGCAAGGTAATGGTGGAGTTTCTTGCTCAAGGCCCTGGTCACAGCAGAAATTAGCAGGGCAATTTGGATTCTCCCCGTATGTCTTTGTGTCACCGGAAGCTCGGCGACCAAAAACACAATTAAGGTAACGAGCGCCGGCTCGTGCTCCCTGCCGCGGCTCTTCTGCCTTCCCATCTATATCCTGGCAGAGCACAACTGTATGAAACGGCGTGACGTGACACCGCTGAAACGATAGCTTCCTCCATTTTGGACTCTTCCTCGCAACCGGCCTGTCAGAGGTCGAGACAGTAAACACACGGATGTCGCCGGTTCGAATCCCCGTGTTACCTACGGCTTGGTCCCTACAGACGCAATTGGCCGTGTCTGCGGGTGGGAAGCCGGATGTGGGTATGTATCCTGTCGCTGCACTAGCGTCTCTTGTGGTCGGTTGGGGCGGGGGGAGGGGGAACTGGGGGGGGATATCGTGATCCTCCCACGCGCTACGTCCCCCTGGTGAAACTCCTCACTGTCAGGTGAAAAGCAGCGGCTGGTGACTCCACATGTATGGGAGGAGGCATGGGGTAGTCTGCAGCCCTCCCCGGATCAGCAGAGGGGGCGGAGCAGAGTCCGGGACGGCTCGGTCTGGGAAGAGTGGTGTCATTGGCCGGGTACAATTGGGGAGAGAAAGCGGGGGGGGGGGGGGAAGCCAGAAGAAAGGCCAGTCAACACACCAGTGATGCACAGGTCAGGGTAACACTAGAACGACCAAGGCGGTCATTCTGACTGTTTCGGATTTTCAAAGTTTCATAACTTTGTGGGGGGTGGGGGGGGGAGATACAGACCTGCCGCTCCCTGAATTCCTCTAAAATTACACATATTTGCATTAAAATGAGTTTTAGGACAATTGTACAAAAACAGAAGTTACGGTATGATCTACCTAAAACGACCACGAGCCGTCAGAAAGGCGTCTCGTGATGTGAGCGGGATCGTTGGCGTCATGTCAGTATTGGTGACGCGTGTTGGTGGCGTCATTTCCTTCGTGAAGTTCGTTGCTCTGTCCTAGAAACACACTAGCGCCCTCCAGTGCAGAGAAATAGTCTGCACTTGATCTCTGATCATTTCCAACGTGTCTGGTTAGAGACGCACCACGGCTACCACCGAGGCACTGCAGCATTTACAGGCGTTGGGCAGCCGCCATTTTAAATTGTATAAAATCTGATTAAAAGTTGTTAAAATGTTAATTTTAACAGACATACTAACATATGTAACGCATTAATATCTCGACTGGGTATTTAGCTTGACAGAATATAGAGGTTAAAAACCGCGGCGGTCATATTGACCGCCCGCGGTCGTTCTAGTAGTTTTTAAGTTCCTGTCGTTGTTTCGGACTGTTTCAGTATTTATTTTCAGGTTGTTTTGTTTTGTTTTTTCATATTTCACATTTTACATACCCGATCATACCTGAGCCCAGGCTGCAGCAAAGGGAGCAGGGTTGTTTGGTTTGCCCAGCGTACTACACTCTTAGTCTGGGCTGCTAAATAAACACACAAATTGTTCCAAACCCTGCTCTTTATTGTTGAATAGCAGCAAAACAAGTGGCCCTTCATTAAAGGCAGGATCTCTGTAGCTGCCTTTCTGTCTTCTCTCTCGCTGTCTCGCTCACACATACACAAGCCTCTTCTTTCTGGTGGTGTAAACAAAATATGGATACCACTTAGGGAGAAAACATGGACCCCATAGGTTTGTACAAGCAGCTTATTACGACCTCTAGTTACGTTTTAAAGTTAAGCGACCTCTAGCGCTCGTGCTGCCAGTAGCATCTTAGTTACTATACTAGACGGCGAAACAACACAAAAACGCACTGACTACATGTTCTGTTGTTCTCAAGTTGTTTTTAATCCCTATTTACTGACGACTTACCTTTATTAATCTGTCTACGAGGCGCTGTAAAAAGGATGTCAACAAGTAGATAACAACCCACAATGCACAGAGGCGAAATGTATCTGTGGGGATATCTCCTGCCGCCGGTAGGGGCGCTAGTTTAGGAAACGCTCCTGTGGGTCGTATTAGAGCGTACGACCTACAGTGGTGCTTGAAAAGTTGGGGAACCCTTTAGAATTTTCTATATTTCTGTGTAAATATGACCTAGAACATCATCAGATTTTCACACAAGTCCTAACCCAATTAAACCAATGAGACAAAACTATTATATTTGGTCATTTATTTATTGAGGAAAGTGATCCAATATTACATATCTGTGAGTGGCAAAAGTATGTGAACCTCTAGGATTAGCAGTTAATTTGAAGGTGACATTAGTCAGGTGTTTTCTATCAATGGGATGACAGTCAGCTGTGAGCGGGCGCCCTGTTTTATTTAAAGAACAGGGATCTATCAAAGTCTGATCTTCACATCACATGTTTGTATGGCAAGAACAGAGGAGATTTCTGAGGACCTCAGAAAAAGCGTTGTTGATGCTCATCAGGCTGGAAAAGGTTACAAACCATCTCTAGAGAGTTTGGACTCCACCAATCCACAGTCAGACAGATGTTGTACAAATGGAGGAAATTCAAGACCACTGTTACCCTCCCCAGGAGTGGTCGACCATCAAAGAACACTCCAAGAGCAAGGCGTGTAATAGTCGGCCAGGTCACAAAGGAACCCAGGGTAACTTCTAAGCAACTAAAAGCCTCTCTGACCATTGGCTAATGTTCATGTTCATGAGTCCACCATCAGGAGAACACTGAACAGTGGTGTGCATGGCAGGGTTGCAAGGAGAAAGCCACTGCTCTCCAAAAAGAACACTGCTGCCCGTCTGCAGTTTGCTAAAGATCACGTGGACAAGCCAGAAGGCTATTGGGGAAAACTTCGAGGACGGATGAGACCAAAATAGATCTTTTTGGTTTAAATGAGAAGCGTTATGTTTGGAGAAAGGAAAACACTTCATTCCAGCATAAGAACCTTATCCCACCTGTGAAACATGGTGGTGGTAGTGTCATGGTTTGGGCCTGTTTTGCTGCATCTGGGCCAGGATGGCTTGTCATCATTGATGGAACAATGAATTCTGAATTATACCAGCGAATTCCTAAGGAAAATGTCGGGAAATCTGTCCGTGAGCTGAATCTCAAGAGAATGTGGGTCATGCAGTACGACAACGACCCTAAGCACACAAGTCGTTCTATGAAAGAACGGTTAAAGAAGAATAAAGTTAATGTTTTGGAATGGCCAAGTCAAAGTCCTGACCTTGATCCAATCGAAATGTTGTGGAAGGACCTGAAGCGAGCAGTTGATGTGAGGAAACCCACCAACATCCCAGAGTTGAAGCTGTTCTGTACGGAGGAATGGGCTAAAATTCCTGCGATGTGCAGGACTGACCAACAGTTGACAGAAACGTTAGTTGCAGTTATTGCTGCACAAGGGGGGGGGGGTCGCAAGAGTTCACAAATTTTTGCCATTCACAGATATGTAATATTGGATCATTTTCCTCAATAAATGAATGACCAAGTATAATATTGGTAACACTTTAGTATGGGGAACATAGTCACCATTAATTAGGTGCTTATTAGCATGCAAATTAGCAACATATTGGCCCTTAATCGGTCATTATTACGTACTCATTAATGCCTTATTCTGCATGGCCTTATTATACAACCAGTAAGCCATTAACTATGAGTTTTCCCTCTATAACCTCAGAAGTATTGCTTATTAGTAGTACCATCTCAATATGCTTTGCTTAGTATGGCCTTTATAAGGTGGTAGTACCACAAGAAGAGTTATTCTCCCTTACTAACACTTAATGAATATGGTCTGTTCTTACATAACAACACACAAAACTACAAGTGTTCATAGTGTTAAATTACTCTAAATTAAGTTTTTGTTACTTAGAATATGTTCCCCATACTAAAGTGACATCTTGATCATTACTAATTCACTAGTAATTAAGTTTTTTTACTTTGAATATGTTCCCCGTACTAAAGTGTTACCTAATATTTTTATCTCATTTGTTTAATTGGGTTCTCTTTATCTACTGTTAGGACTTGTGTAGAAAATCTGACGATGTGTTAGGTCATATTTATGCAGAAATATAGAAAATTCTAAAGGGTTCACAAACTTTCGAGCACCACTGTATGTGGTCGTATGGGTTGGAGGACTTGTAGTCTAAAACACGTGCACTGACCAAAACCACAATCGCAACTTGATGATAAAGCTGCTTCCGTGTGTGCGTGTTTGAGAGAGAGGGGGGGGGGGGATTGACAGAGAGGGGGAGAGAAGGTGGGCTAGTAATGCACATTCTAGCCTATTGCACACAATAGTTCTGCAAGTTATTTATAATTTACTCTGAACGCTGCTTTGTCACTTTTTGACCCGCCCACCCGAACCCGTGGTATTTTCTTGCAAGCTTACCAGGGTTGAGGGTCAGCCCGGGCATCACTACAACACACACATACACACACACACACACACATACACACACACACAAAAGAGGTCATCACATTCAAAGCAGTTTTGCTGTTGGTTGACGACGTGAATTCACGTGTCAAAGTTCACCAGAGTTGACCTTTGCTCGAGGACATCTCTTGTATTTATCTTCTCCTCCTCCTCCTCCTACTACTACTGCTACTACTACTTTCGGCTGCTCCCGTTAGGGGTCGCCACAGCGGATCATCCGTTTCCATCTCTTCCTGTCCTCTGCATCTTCCTCCCTCACCACATCCATAAACCTCCTCTTTGGCCTTCCTCTTCTCCTCTTCCCTGGCAGCTCCATATTCAATATCCTTCTCCCAATATACCCAGCATCTCTCCTCCACACATGTCCAAGCCATCTCAATCTTGCCTCCCTTGCTTTGTCTCCAAACCGTCCAACTTGAGCTGTCCCTCTAATACAGTGTTTCTCAACCCAGTCCTCAAGGACCCCCTATCCTGCAGATTTTCATTGTAACCCTGCATAGGTAGCCCTGCTTGTACTTACTCGACCAATCATCTCACAGCACTTAATTGCACTTAAGTGCACTTAATGCAAGGTGTGCAAATTCTGACATTCATTGCTGATTGGTCGAATAACTACAAACAGGTACCTATTCAGGGTTGCAAAGAAAATCTGCAGGATAGGGGGTCCTTGAGGACTGGGTTGAGAAACACTGCTCTAATATAATCGTTCCTAATCCTGTCCTTCTTCATCACTCCCAGTGAAACTCTTAGCATCTTCATCTCTGCCACCTCCAGCTCCACCTCCTGTCTTTTCATCAGTGCCACTGTCTCCAAACCATATAACATAGCTGGTCTCACTACCATCTTGTAAACCTTCCCTTTAACTCTTGCTGGTACCCTTCTGTCACAAGTCACTGCTGACACTCTTCTCCACCCACTCCACCCTGCCTGCACTCTCTTCTTCACCTCTCTTCTGCACTCCCCTTTACTTTGGACAGTTGACCCCAAGTATTTAAACTCATGAGCCTTCGTCACCTCGCCCCCCAGCATCCTCACCATTCCACTGCCCTCCCTCTCATTCACGCATAGGTATTCCGTCTTGCTCCTACTGACTTTCATTCCCCTTCTCTCCAGTGCATACCTCCACCTCTCCAGGCTCTCCTCCACCTGCACCCTACTCTCGCTATAGATCACAATGTCATCCGCAAACATCATAGTCCACGGAGACTGCTGCCTGGTCTCGTCCAGCAACCTGTCCATCACCGTTGCAAACAAGAAAGGGCTCCCACATGTTGATCTCGCTACCAGAAGTGAATCCACTGATTGTGACAAATCCATTCAGACGAAGTGACTTTGGTGTGAAATGCCGCTGAGATAAACACTCGGAGGATACTTCGCAGTATGCAGGAAGGTTTAATGAACCACAGCCCCCAAGCTGGGCGATAGCCTTACTTTTTTGGGGGGGATTTTTTAACCCTCTTTTTCTCCTCGGTTGTACCCGGCTAATTACCCCACTCTTCCGAGCCGTCCCGTTCGCTGCTCCACCCCCCTCTGCCGATCCGGGGGGGGGGGGGGCTGCGGACCACCACATGCCTCCTCCGATACATGTGGAGTCGCCAGCCGCTTCTTTTCACCTGACAGTGAGGAGTTTCACCAGGGGGATGTAGGGCATGGGAGGATCACGCTATTCCCTCCCAGTTCCCCCTCCCCCCTTGAACAGGTGCCCCAACCCACCAGAGGAGGCGCTAGTGCAGCGACCAGGACACATACTCACATCCGGCTTCCCACCTGCAGACACGGCCCAATTATGTCTGTAGGGAGGCCTGGGATTCGAACCAGCGGTCCCCGTGTTGGTAGGCAACGGAATAGACCGCCACGCCACCCGGACGCCTTTACTGATGTCTGCTCATATTGGGAGACTAAACTAAAACAGAAGTGAATGCATATTGCAGAACTGTATTTCTGGGGCCAGCAGAAAAACGCCCCCTGTACGCACAAAGGGGGTGAAAGATGTCTTTACAAGCCGCGTTTATTGCAGTATTTATTACTTTGTGCGATGGGAAGGTCTGGCGGCGTGTGGACTAGGTGTTTAATGGCCCAGCAGAAGCCCGTCAGAGGCCAGTCACCCACACACACCCCGGCCATGTTGCCCGTCTTCTGCTGTTTGGGGTAAACCGGCACGACAGACAGAAGGGAAGCAAGGAGGGCAAACACACTTCACTCCACTCACCCGGCAGTTTTATGGGGTATCAATAAACCACACTGCACCTACCTGTTGTGTGTGTGTGTGTGTGTGTGCACATGCATGTCTGTCTTTTGTGTGCGTGTGCTTATAACGTGACGTTATTAATCCCAGAGCCTCCCTGACCTGTTAATGCCTGTTAATGGAGTGTTTATAAACCACTGCAGCATCAGCAGCGGTTGCTATGGGCCCGTGTGGGCTTCTGCACGGCCGTTGCTATGCAGAAGGAAAATCGGAGATCCAGAGAGAGAGGGGCGAGAGAGAGACATAGAGCGATCCAGAGGCCGTTGCGGAGGATGAGTCATGTACAATCCCCCCCCCCCCCATCTGCCCACCTCACAAACCTCATACCCCCTGCTTTCTTTTTACTGAGTCAATGGGGCCTTGTGCACACACACACACACACACACGCACATGCACACAAATGTGTGTACTTTCACACACACTGAGCTACCAGTGCTTCCCTACTGATATCAGTTGAAGCCAAACCTGTTCACACCAGTTCCCTGTGGATAGAAGGGTAATTGGTACACATAAAAACACACACAAACACACACACACACACACGGAAAAATCCACCGCAACACAATCACGCACACACACTCACACACACACACACACTTGCGTACAGTGCACAATATTTTACCTACAAGTCCTCCAACCCATACGACCACATAGGTCGTATACCCTCTAATACGACCCACAGGAGCGTTTCCCAAATTAGCGCCCCCTACCGGCGGCAGGAGATATGCCACAGATCCTTTCCGCCTCTGTGCATTGTGGGTTTTCCTCTACTTGTTGACATCCTCTGTACAGCGCCTCATAGACAGGCTAATAAAAGTGATTAGTCAGTAAATACTGATAAAAAACCATTTTACAACAGTAGGATATGGAGTCAGTTCGTTTTCTTCTAGTATCGTAACTGAGAGTGCTGTTGGCAGCACGACCGCTAGAGGTCGCTTAACTTTAAAACGTGACTAGAGGTCGTGATAAGCTGCTTGTACAAACGACCTATGGGGTCGTTTTTTTGGCGGCGAACAGCTGCACATGCACAAGCTCTTCCTCGTACATGCACGTACACACATAGGAGTTCATCCCCACCCGCCATTAAGCTAACACCAGATGATACGTGGATCTGTGCAGCTGCTATGACAACCACAAACTCCATCTGAACTGACGGGAGGTTTTCCGTTCACCGATTTAAAACCAATTTAATGTTTACACCACACATCCCAGATAGCGTCCGGATGTGGGCCACTTCAGGCAGCGATGCGGCACTGGCGGTCTTCTTCTGGCCCTGACAACATGGATGTGAAACTCCTCACTGTCCGGCGAAAAGAAGCGGCTGGCGACTCCACAAGTATCGGAGGAGGCATGGGGTCCCAGGTTGCATCCGGATGGGGGCCACTTCAGGCAGTGGTGCGGCACCGACGGCCTGCTTCTGGCCCTGATAAAATGGATGTTGAGCCTGAAGTGGCCCACATGTATAACAGCAAATATGGCCCAAATGTACCAAATCAACATGTGGGCCTTTTTTTGGCAAAGACGCGGTGCTCTGGGCAACATGTGGTCTGGATGTGACCCTGAAGTGGCCCATGTGGTAAATGGTGAATATGGCCCAAATATCACAACACAAATATGGGCCACCTTTGGCAAATATGTGGCACATGCGGCATTGCTATGGCTTGGTTCTGGCCCAGATCTGGCAAACAGGAGCGGACCACCCAAAGTGCCATCATTCCACGTGGTATGTGGGCCGGATGAAGTGTCGGGTGTGGGACGGGTCCGGGCCACAGCAGTTTTGCTATCTGGGATTCACTTTGGGCCCGGAGTGAAAAGACGAGAGTAAATGTTGGCGTTGTGAATGGCTCTTAGCCAAATTGCCCGTTTGCATGGCCTCACTGTGCTGCCCCGTGCATGATGGGAGCAAAGGAAACCAGCTCCAACACCACGTTTGGCAACCGGGTTTGCAGCCAGGCTTTCCACGGTTACCGTTACACTACACACAACGTTATGCAACACTCAGAGCACTGGGATGTGGAGAGCACGGTAAAGAGACGAGGGCACAATGTCAAGACGGGAGGGGGGGGGAGGTGACTCCATCTCAACCAGCACAGATGAATGATGAACTTCACAGATGTGTAGACCCCCACCCCTGCAAAAGTGAAGTGGTCTCAACTTAACTTTAAACTGGGTTTATGCTGCAAGATTTGTGTACAAATTACCCCTAACATGGTAACGGATGGGTTGCCCTCCCCCCTTTCTTCCCAATCGTACCCAGCGAATTACCCCACCCTTCTGAGCCGTCCCTGTCGCTGCTCCACCTCCTCTACCGATCCCGGGAGGGCTGCAGACCACCACGCGCCTCCTCCGATACATGTGGAGTCGCCAGCCGGTTCTTTTCGCCTGACGGTGAGGAGTTTCACCGGGGGGGGCGTAGCTGGTGGGGAGGATCACGCTATTCCCCCCCAGTTCCCCCTCCCCCCCGCCGAACAGGCGCCCCAACCGACCACAGGAGGCGCTAGTGCAGCGACGAGGACACATACCCACATCCGGCTTCCCACCCGCAGACATGGCCAATTGTGTCTGTAGGGACGCCCGACCAAGCCGGAGGTAACACGGGGATTCGAACCAGCGATCCTCATGTTGGTAGGCAACGGAATAGACCGCCACGCCACCCGGGACGCCCCACAGATGGGTTTTAAGACAGAGGTTGTGGTGGTTGTTAGCTTATTTTTAGATCGGTAGTTGGATAGGTGAGGGACGCAGCATCAGAGGGAACAAAACAGGGGGATGTGAGGAGGAGGAGGAGGAGCAGGTGACGTGGAAGATGAGAGCATGTGGGGAAAGAGAGACAGGGTTGGACTGAACTGAATAGAAAGAAGAAGTATAAGACAGGACGGGTAGTTTATGGTGTGGTATGAATCCATAGCGGGATAAGCAAGTTCAGGCTGATGGACATGTCCTTCGGAAGCTGACGCGTCTTCGGCCCAAACGCTTTGCAGAGGAGGTTGCTGAAGTTCTGAAAACCGGTTCGCGTCGGTGGTTGTTCGGTTCCGGCTCACCGACCATACTCACATGGCGGCCATTTTGCAGTCTTGTGATGCCCGGGAGACCGCCCTCCACCAAAAAACGAGACCCCATAGGTGGTTTGTACGAGCAGCTTATTACGACTTTTAGCTACGTTTAAAGTTAAGCGACCTCTAGCGGTCGTGCTGCCAATAGCAGTCTTAGCTCCTATGCTAGACGGCGAGACAACACAATACACACTGTCTTTATCAGTATTTACTGACTACTTACCTTTATCAGCCTGTCTACGAGGCGCTGTAAAAGACGCCAACAAGTAGATAAAGACCCACAATGCACAGAGGCGAAAAGTATCTGTGGCATATCTCCTGCCGCCGGTAGGGGGCGCTAATTTAGGAAACGCTCCGGTGGGTCGTATTAGAGGGTATACGACCTACGTGGTGGTATGGGTTGGAGGACTTGGTATCGTAGCGGTCTATTCCGTTGCCTACCAACACGGGGATCGCCGGTTCGAATCCCCGTGTTGCCTCCGGCGTGGTCGGGCGTCCCTACAGACGCAATCGGCTGCTCTGCGGGTGGGAAGCCGGATGTGGGGATGTGTCCTGGTTGCTGCACTAGCGCCTCCTCTGGTCGGTTGGGGCGCCTGTTCAGGGGGGAGGGGGCTTGATCCTCCCACGCGCTACATCCCCCTGGTGAAACTCCTCACTGTCAGGTGTAGAGAAGCGGCTGGCGACTCCACATGTATGGGAGGAGGCATGTGGTAGTCTGCAGCCCTCCCCGGATCGGCGGAGGGGGTGGAGCAGCGACCGGGATGGCTCGGAAGGGTGGGGTAATTGGCCGGGTACAGATGGGGAGAAAAATCCAAAAAAAGAAAAAATAATAAAATAAGTACGTGTAAGCACATTTGCAAAGAGTATTATTATTAATATTAGTATTATTATTATTGTTATTATTATTATTGCAGCATGATGAAGCTGGTAAGACACGTTTGCCTCCAGATGTTCTCAGTCAGACTCGTTAGCAGCAGCTCAATGGCTGAACAAAGATTATTTAGCCTTGAAAGATGGCTCAACATCTGTCCCGAGTTTAGTATCCCACTCCTTCCGTCAAGTTTGATCAGTCAGGAACTGGTGAAATGAAAGAATTTTGTCTGATTCTTCTTTTTTTTGGGGGGGGGGGTTCTCCTTTTT